>NW_027361690.1:17375000-17687500 GCF_039654945.1 Dendrobates tinctorius
GCATATACTGTAACTGATGGGGGATCACCGGACAGTGTCAGGCTACAAGCTAATGACAAGTGGTAAGTGAGGGGGTATAGGGCTGTTTTTGTTGGGGCCTTCATGTCAAACACCTGGTGGTGCTAGCCGATATGCCATCTAGGAATGCTCACAAGTGAAATGCTCCACCACTGTAGATTGGAGTCAACATCAGTCAACATCTCAGTGGGATAATTTTCCTATCACCTCTACAGCTAGCATGAATCAGACATATCTTAGTCACTAAAAGCAAATATAAAGGCACAGCAAACAACACGTCTTCTTTCCTGAACACAGCGTAGCATTTGGTGTGTGCTCATCTGTTATTCCTTCAGATGCTACCTTCAGAATACATTACAGTCAAGCACAGGTAAAAAGTTCACATCTGTCCTTTTATAAGCTCAACAATTCATTACCTGATGTTTTGTTACTTAAACAGGTTTCCTTTGAAATTTCCATGTACGGTAATTAGCATTATATAAGATGCCATCTGTGGTACTGTGGATATACATACTGTACATACATATTTACACACTCTGCACAACTGTAGATTTAAAGGTCTTCTGAGGCCTTAGATAACCTCCTCAAACACAATACATATGTACCTGACTAGTAGCTTATGATCATGTCTGATCGTTATTTATTACATGACATAGGAAATCTTTTTCAGATTAATTTTTTTCTATTCTGTCTAGAAGACACTTGCACATTGAGAAAGTCTTCTGTGGATCAGTCTGGTCTCGAGTCTTTGGCTAGATATTTTTTTTTCTTATTTTTCACACATCGGTTATTCCTCCAAAAGGTCATCAATGATGCAATCTTCTTGGAAATTGACCTTCCGAACATGCAATATTTCATCTTACACATATTCTATGAAACACTATTACTCTTGCTTTGGCTGTATATTTACCATTCACTATAGCTCAGAATATTTCAGCTTTCCATTTTTTTTTAATATGTATATTTCCAAAAATTAAGATCAATTATGAAATATGTGCAGTTCGTAAAATACAACCTCGGATTCCTGCTAATATCTATTTAGTTCCATCTTTCCTTAGGAAGTATTAGTAGAGGTCCCCAGGTACTAGACTAATGTCAACCAAACTCACTGATATTGAGGGGATTGATCGACATGTTAATATGTGTGGGGAAGCTAGCCAACTGATCATTGAGCAAGATGTCTATCGGTCATGTCCGATTTTGGACTTCTGATCGATTTTTTTCTCACAGACGTAAGCCACAGGCAGAAATGTCTATTGACGGCTCTCATAAAGAACATAGGAGCGCTCAGCAAATCAAGAACTTTTGTGTATGGAAAAGATGGTCAAGGTAGCGTCTAGCCGAATGATCGGTCGGTGCGTCGATCATCTGACAGTCATCAATGCATATGGCAAGCTTAAGACAAGCCATAGAATGAAAATACCACATGATGTATGTTTTTCTTTATATTAGAGGTCTATGCGCAGCATGTGAAACTGTATGACCATACAACGGGAAGCATATCAGCTCTTTGATATATACCTCTGGCAGAAGGTAAAAACCATATGCAAAATATTTGACATGTTCAGCAAGATGTAAAAAATGTATCATGCTATATGTGCCATTTTGACCAATGAGATACACTTTAGGTTATTATTGCTGTTTCATAAATTGGTGCATCCAAGAACACACTTTATAAATCAGAACACACTTTATAAATCTCTCCCATTCTGTTATAAGACAATAGATGTTTTTAGTAATTTTCTTCTAGAGTATATTGTAGAAAGCATAAAAGAACACAGCTTTACCATAGTAATAATATTTCTTAGCTGAGAGGAGTCTTTGTAAAGTCGTATATACAAGTCAAGGCTAGGTCACAGTGTTGAAAGTAGTCTTGTCAGGTTTATGATTAAAGCTTCCAGAGCAAACAAGGTCATTTCAGATAGGTCAGTGAATGGTACAAACCGTAAATTGACCTAATCTCCATCATTACTGCTGGTGTAGTTAATTAGCAGGAACATTTGGTTTCTATCTATAGGATTTGTCCTAATCCGTGCACAGGGCATGAAATAGATAAAGCTAATAAAACAAGTGAGTCTTTGTAAATTTATTTTCACGTGTTATAAAGTTAAACCATAAAGAGCAACTGTTCCATGACTACAAAAGATCTGACTGTTAATTATGATTAAAAACCAAGTAATGGTGCTGCGCTGTTATAATGATATGTATAACGATCACAAAATTATTTTTGTTATCATTATTATTACAGCTATACTATGATAGAACACAATAAAGCAAGGAAAACACATTAGAACAAGTGTTAAGTTCCTCATAACCGATAGCTTGATAGCGTTTACTGAGCAGTTATTAATCAAATGTGGCCATAGACAGGTTACAGAGTTATCTTTTCTTTTATTAAGTCACAGAGATGCCAAATAAACACAAATACACAGACTGAGCCTGTTGAGGTCACAGTACTCAGTAAAAATACACACACGTATCAGGTCACAGGAGTAGCCCAAGATGGCGGCACTATGTCCGTCTAGACCTACCGTGTGTGTGGCATCGCAGCTGCGGACGCTAAGGAGGGTTGCTACTGCAGCGCGGCGTGGACACTGCCGCCAAACGACAAAGCTATGACGCAAGCGCAATGTCGGACGCTAGCAGCTGTGGATGTTGCAGCAGAGGAGCGCTGGCGCTGATTCTAAACTCTGTCCCCGACCACATACCTAATATCAGAGGGAAGGGTTTTATAATGTCATTCACCAGAATCATACATCCGTCCTCATACACACAGCAGCAAGTAAGTCTATACTAGCGCATGGCAGAACAGCCATGCACGCCTTTTATAGCAGCCAGAACCTTCCACAAGCTTCCAGATCTCTGAGATGGACCAATGAGATCTGGAGCGGGACCTGAGCACATGACTCCTGATCTCCAATGGGAGATCGTCCCATGAGCATGCTCAGAAGGAGGACAGAAGGACTTAGCCTCAGGAGAGATTTGCTGCAAGGCAATCTCCTCTGCAATCTCCTCTGCAATAGATAAACAGCAGGAGACTGCAGAATGTGAGGGTCTGGATCCCTGTGGAGTAAACGCTTCATTGAGACCCCTGCAGCAGCAAGATGTCCAGCGCTGCTGCGGGGGCCTCCTTCCCTGCAGGTCCCCGGATCCAATATGGCAGCGGGGACCTTCGGGGGCCGCAGGGAGCTGGCTTCCTCACTGCCTGCACAGCGCAGGCATGAGGAAGCCTTGTGCATTGCCTGTGTGAGATCGCTGATCTGTCACAGCAATCTGTGATGTGTCAGATCAGCGATCTGACACATGACAGTTATGTCCCCTGTGGGACAATGTAATAAAGTTTAAAAAAAAAAAAAAGTGTAAAAATAATTTATAAAAAATAAATTGAAAAAAATAAATTCCCTAATAAATTCATTTTTTGGAAATAAAAAACAAACAAAACAATAAAAGTACACATTTAGTATCGCCACGTCTGTAACGACCCGCCCTATAAAACTGTCCCATTAGTTAACCCCTTTAGCGTACCTCTTAAAAAATAAAAATAAAGAACAAAGCAAAAAATAATGCTTTATTATCATACCGCCGAACAAAAAGTGCAATAATGTGCAATCAAAAAGATGTATATAAATAACCATGGTACCGCTGAAAATGTAATCTTGTACCGCAAAAAATGAGCCATGAGACAGCATCATCATCGAAAAAATAAGAAAGTTATAACTCGCAGAATAAAGTGATGCAAAAATAACTATTTTTTATATAAAATTGTTTTCATTGCATAAAAGCACCAAAACATAAAAAAATGACATAAATGAGGTATCGCTGTAATCGTACTGACCCGAAGAATAAAATTTTATAAAATTTTATAAAATTTCAATTTTACCGCACTCAGAACGGTGTAAACGCCCTCCCCCAAAAATAAATTCTTGAAATGCTGGTTTTTGTTCATTCTGGGTCCCAAAACTCGGAATAAAAAGCGATCAAAAAATGTCACATGCCCGAAAATGGTACCAATAGAAACATCAACTTGTCCCGCAAAAAATAAGACCTCACATGACTCGGTGGGTCAAAATATGGAAAAATTATAGCTCTCAAAATGTGGTGATGCAAAAACTATTTTTACAATAAAAAGCAACTTTTAGCGTGTGACAGCTGCCAAACATAAAAACTCGCCATAAATAGTAAATCAAACCCCCCTTTATCACCCCATTAGTTAGGGAAAAATAATAAAATTAAAAAAAAGATGTATCTATTTCCATTTTCCCGCTAGGGTTAGGGCTAGGGCTAGGGTTAGGGCTAGGGTTAGAGCTGAGATTAGTGTTAGGGGTGTGTTGGGGTTAGGGTTGGAGTTAGAATTGGGGGGTTTCCACTGTTTGGGAAATTCAGGTGCTCTCCATACGCAACATGGAGTCTGATCTCAATTCATGACATACAAAGCCATCCACAACCTGAGTCCTCCATACATCTGTGACCTAGTCTCTCGGTACTTACCTGCACAAAACCTCCGATCCTCACAAGATCTCCTTCTGTACTCCCCTCTTATCTCCTCTTCCCACAATCGCATACAAGATTTCTCCCACGCATCCCCTCTACTCTGAAACTCTCTACCACAACATATCAGACTCTCGCCTACCATGGAAACCTTCAAAAAGAACTTGAAGACCTACCTCTTCCGACAAGCCTACAACTTGCAGTAACCACCGATCCACCAAACTGCTGCATGACCAGCTCTACCCTCGCCTACTGTATCCTCACCCATCCCGTTGTAGATTGTGAGCCCTCGCGGGCAGGGTCCTCTCTCATCCTGTACCAGTCATGACTTGTATTGTTTAAGATTACTGTACTTGTATGTATTATGTATACCCCTGCTCACATGTAAAGCGCCATGGAATAAATGGTGCTATAATAATAAATAATAATAATAATTCCAGCCAATTCTGTGTTTAAAAAGTCAAATGGTGCTCCTTCCCTTCCAAGCTCTGCCATGCGCCCAAACAGTGTTTTACCCCCACATATTGGGTATCAGCCTACTCAGGACAAATTGCAAAACAACTTTTGGGGTCTAATCCTGTTACCCTTAGGAAAATAAAAAATTGGGGGCAAAAATATTTTTGTGGAAAAAAATATGATTTTTTTATTTTCACGCCCGGGTGTTATAAACTTCTGTGAAGCACTTGGGGGTTCAAAGTGCTCACCACACATCTAGATAAGTTCCGTGGAGGTCTAGTTTACAAAATGGGGTCACTTGTGGGGAGTTTCAACAGTTTAGGCACATCAGAGGCTCTCCAAAGATGACATGACACCCGCAGACCATTCCATCAAAGTCTGCATTCCTAAATGTCACTACTTCCCTTCCGAGCCCCGATGTGTGCCCATACAGTAGTTTTCTCCTTCATATGGGGTATCAGCGTACTCAGGACAAATTGAACAACAACTTTTGTCCAGCCAATTTTGCATTGAAAAAGTCAAACGGCGCCCCTTCCCTTCTGAGCTCTGCCATGCACCGAAGTAGTGGTTCCCCCCTACATATCAGGTATCAGCGTACTCAGGACAAATTGGACAATAACTTTTACAGTCCAATTTCTCCTGTTACACTTGGTAAAATAAGAAAAAATTGACATGAAGTACTTTTTTTGTGAAAAAAGTTAAATGTTCATTTTTTTTAAACATTCAAAAAATTTCTGTGAAGCACCTGAAGGGTTAATAAACTTCTTGAATGTGGTTTTGAGCACCTTGAAGGGTGCAGTTTTTAGAATGGTGTCACTTTTGGGTCTTTTCTATCATATAGACCCCTCAAAGTGACTTCAAATGTGATGTGGTCCGTAAAAATAAAATGGTGTTGTAAAAATGAGAAATCGCTGGTCAACCTTTAACCCTTATAACTTCCTAACAAAAAAAATTTTGGTTCCAAAATTGTGCTGATGTAAAGTAAACATATGTGAAATGTTACTTAAGTTTTTTGTGTGCCATATCTCTGTGATTTAAGGGAATAAAAATCCAAAGTTGGAAAATTGCGCAATTTTCCAAATTTTTGCCAAATTTCAGTTTTTTTCACAAATAAACGCAAGTTATTTGAATGAAATTTTACCACTAACATGAAGTACAATATGTCACGAGAAGACAATGTCAGAATCACCGGGATCCATGGAAGCATTTCATAGTTATTACTTCGTAAAGGGACAGTGGTCAGAATTGTAAAAATTCAGTTTGGGAGGCGATTGTGTGAGGAACATACAGTCTTGGCTGAAATCCAGAAAATTAAGTATTTCTTCAAGAAAATTATTGCAATTACCCATTTTTTGTTATACATACAGTGTGTTTATTTCTCATCTTCTTCTTGACAATACCCCCTAGATTCTCTATGGGGTTAAGGTCAGTTGAGTTTGCTGGCCAATCAAGCACAGTGATACTGTTGTTTTTAAACCAGGTATTGCTAATTTTGGCAGTGTGGACAGGTGCCAAGTCCTGCTAGAGAATTAAATTTCCATCTCCAAAAAGCTTGTCAGTAGAGGGAAGCATAAAGTGCTCTAAAGTTTCCTGGTAGATGGCTGCGCTGACTTTGGTCTTGATAAAACACAGTGGACCTACACCAGCAGATGACATAGCTCCCCAAACCATCACTGATTGTGGAAACTTCACCCTTGACACCTTAAGCAGCATGGATTGTGTGTCTCTCCACTCTTCCTCCAGACACTGGGACCTTGATTTCCAAGGTCTAGTGTTTCCACAATCAGTGATGGTTTGGGGACCCATGTGATCTGCTGGTGTAGGTCCACTGTGTTTTATCAAGACCAAAGTCAGTGCAGCCGTCTACCAGGAAATTTTAGAGCACTTCATGCTTCCCTCTGCCGACAAGCTTCTTGGAGATGGAAATTTCTTTCTCCAGTAGGACTTGGCACCTGTCCACACTGCCAAAAATACCAAATCCTGGTTTAAAAATAACAGTATCACTGTGCTTGATTGGCCAGTAAACGCGCCTGACATTAACCCCATAGAGAATCAAGAGGAAGATGAGAGACACCAGACCCAACAATGCAGACGAGCTGAAGGCTGCTATCAAAGCAACCTGGGCTTCCATAGCACCTCAGCAGTGCCACAGGCTGATCGCCTCCATGCACCGCTGCATTGATACAGTAATTGATGCAAAAGGCGTCCCAACCAAGTATTGAGTGCATTTACTGAACATACATTTCAGAAGGCCAACATTTCGGATTTTAAAATAATTTTTCAAGCTGGTGTTTTAAAGTAACATACATACATAGTAACATGCATAGTTTTGAAGGCTGAAGGAAGACCTTATGTCCATCTAGTTCACCCTATTTTTAGTGCAGCTGTTCTGCATTCTTGATCCTGGGGAAGGCAAAAAAACCCACAGAGTAGTAGCCAATTTTCTCCATAGGGAAAAAAATTCCTTCCCCTAAGCTGGGTCAACCATCTACCTATTATATTATGTTATTCGTAACCTTCTATACTGTTACTCACAAGAAAAGCATCCATTCCTTTCTTAAATTCATTCAGTGAGTTGGCCATCACCACTTCCTCAGGAAGAGAATTCACTGCTCTTACTGTGAAGAACCCTCTTCTATGCTGGTGCAGAAATTGTCTGTCCTCCAAACGAAGAGAATGCCCCCTTGTTCTTGTCACAGTCCTTGGTACAAACAGTTCATTGGAGAGATCTCTGTATTGCACTCTCATATACTTGTACATATATATTAGCTCTCCCCTAAGTCTTCTCTTTCTAGAGTAAATAGACCTAATTTTGATAACCTTTCTGGGTATTGTAGTGAACCAACTCCATTTATCATTTTAGTAGCCCGCCTTTGAACCCTTTCAAGTTCAGTAATGTCTTTCTTGAGCTCCGGCGTCCAAAATTGCACACAATACTCCAAGTATGGTCTGACGAGTGATTTGTACAGAGGGAGAATTATGTTTTCATCTTGTGTCCCCAGACCTCTTCTAATGCATCCCATGACCTTATTTGCTTTGGTGGCAGCTGCCTGACACTGGGCACTCCAATTTAGCTTCTTATTGACTAAGATGCCTAAGTCTTTTTCCATGTCTGATTTCCCCAGCAGTTTCCCATTTAGTAAGTAATTGTAGCATCTGTTTCTCCTTCCCATGTGCATAACCTTACACTTGTCTGTGTTAAACCTCATTTGCCATTTTTCAGCCCAATTCTCCAATTTACTCAAATATGTCTGTAGTTGCAAACTGTCCTCCTTTGTGTTAGCTACCTTACATAGTTTTGCATCATCTGCAAATACTGATATTTTACTGTGTAAGCCATCCACTAGTTCATTAATAAATATATTAAATATTAGGGGGCCCAATACAGAACCCTGTGGTACCCCACTAGTAACCCTGGCCCAATCTGAGTATGCCCCATTAATAACCACTCTTTGTTTTTTATCACTAAGCCAGCTACCTACCCATCTACAGACATTTTCCCCTAGCCCAAGCTTTCTCATCTTACTTACCAATCTTTTATGTGGGACAGTGTCAAATGCTTTAGAGAAGTCGAGATAAATGACATCCAATGATTCTCCTTGGTCCATTTGAGAGCTTACATCCTCATAGAAGCTGATCAGGTTAGTTTGAAAGGAGCGATCCTTCATAAATCCATGTTGATATGGAGTTAAACATTTATTAACATTGAGATATTCCATAATGGTATCCCTTAGAAACCCTTCAAAAATTTTACCCACAACAGATGTTAAGCTTACCGGCCTATAGTTTCCAGCTTCCCTTTTACACCCCTTTTTGAATATTGGCACCACATTTGCTTGCCGCCAATCAAAAGGAACAGACCCTGTTTCTATAGAGTCTTTAAATATAAGGAATAGAGGCCTGTCTATCACATTACTTAACTCCCTTAATACCTGAGGGTGAATGCCATCAGGGCCTGGTGATTTGTCAATTTTAATCTTACTAAGGCAGTTCTGCACTTCTTCCTGGGTTAGGCAGGTAATACTTAATGGGGAGTTTACATTATCACTCTGCATTTCCCCCTGGCAAATCCTTTTCCTGTGTGAACACTGTTGAGAAAAAAGTATTTAAAACATTTTCTTTTCCCACATCGCTCTCTATGATTTCACCCTCATTGTTCTTTAAAGGGCCGACACCATCAATTTGAATCATTTTGCTGTTTATATAATTAAAGAAAAGTTTGGGGTTTGTTTTACTTTCCTTAGCAATGAGTCTCTCAGTTTCCACTTTTGCTAAATGTATTTGTTTTTTACACATTTTCTTTTTTCTCTATAACTTTTTAATGCTTCTTCATTGTCTTCTTGTTTTAGCTTCTTAAATGCCTTGTTCTTGTTATTTATTGCCCTTTTTACATCCTTATTTAGCCACATTGGTGTTCTCCTGTTACTAGCCCTTTTATTTCTGTACGGTATGGCTAGCTCGCAGTGGGTGTGTAAAACTGATTTAAATATTTCCCATTTATTTTCTGTGCTCCTATTTTTGAGGACATTGTCCCAATCAATTCGGCGAAGGTCCTCTTTAAGCTGATCAAACTTTGCTTTCCTGAAATTCAGCGTTTTTGTAACCCTCTTCCAGGGCACCTTACTGAAGGACAAGTGGAATTGTATTATATTGTGGTCACTGTTCCCTAGTTGCCCATCGACTCGTTCTTCTTTTATTCTATCTGGCCTGTTGCTTAAAATTAAGTCCAGAAGGGCTGTCCCTCTAGTTGGGCCCAGCACAAGTTGTGACAGATAATTATCCTTGGTTGCTGACAGAAATTGGTTTCCTTTCTGAGATACGCAGGTTTCATTTTCCCAGTCTATGTCGGGGTAGTTGAAGTCCCCCATAATAATCACCTCATTGTGATTTGCTGCTTTGTCTATTTGTTTCAATAATACATTTTATTACTTTTCCCTCCTTGTATCTCCACCCATAGAGACTCCACCTCTTCATTTCCCTCTTGTATATCTTCTCTTAGTGTGGGCTTTAAAGTGGACTTTATATATAGACAGACACCACCCCCTTTCCTTTTTTTACGATCCCTCCTAAACAAATCATATCCTTGCAAGTTAGCCGCCCAGTCATAGCTGTCGTCTAACCAAGTATATTAACTTACTGCAATAATGACTTTTGGGTTTTCATTGGCTGTAAGCCATAATCATCAACATTAACAGACATAAACATGTGAAATAGATCAGTCTGTAATGACTCTATATAATATATGAATTTCTCTTTTTGTAGTGAAGAACTGAAATAAATTAACTTTTTGATGATATTCTAATTTTGTGAGATGCACCTGTATATAGAGGAGACACTTTTTGGGCAGCTTTATAATTGAATAATAGTGGTTTGAACAGTTCAGTTTTCTCCACATTGAGCTTTAGGAAGGGTTATGAGTAGAGTTAAGCGAAACGGGTCAAAAAAATTCAAAAGTCGCCGACTTTCGCCAAAGTCGGGTTTCATGAAACGAAACCCGACCTTAGCGTGAGGTCGGCTACGAGGTCGGTGACTTTAGCGCCAAAGCCACGTTTCAAAAGATGCTTTAGCACCCTTTTTCAGCCAATCAGGAAGAACGGACACTGTGGGCAACGTGATGACAGAGGCAGCGGTCATCACCATCTTGGAGAAGGGCATGCAAGTGATTGGCTTGCTCTGTGTGGCGTCACAGGGGGTGTAAAAGGGCAGGGACGCCGACCGCCATGTTACTCATGCTGATCTCAGAATAGGGAGAGCTGCTGCAGCTGCTGATTCTGTAGGGAGAGCGTTAGGAAGGCAAAAAAGAAAAAAAAACTGCTTCTGCTGCTAGCGCTTTTCACTGTAGTTACTGTGCAGTGAAAGGTGAAGATTTTTGCTTTTGTGCAGCAGCGCTGGTGGTGATTAGCCTGCCTTTTAAGGCTAGCTGCATTGCTGTGAGCACACTGGTGTTCAAACTGCTTTTTTAAAAGCAATCCAAATTGTATTGTTTTGTCCTGGTGAGGTAGTGAGCGTTCATTTTTTCACACACCATACAGCGATGTACGCTCCTCACACAGTACCGTGTAACGGCTGTTATCACAGCCAAATTGAAGCTATCTACGTGTGTGACTCTGTAAGGAAAAGTCGAGGAGTTTGTCCGTTCTTACAGACCTACACCTTATAGTTTTGCCCGTTTTTCAAACAGTTTAGTATATTTGCTGTTTGATTACATTCAAATCTAGAGAGACAGCGTGTGTCAGTCCGTATACAAAAACACGGAGCTTGATAATTTTACATACACCGTACAGCAGTGTACGTGCACGCTCCTCACTCAGTACCATGTAACGGCTGTTATCACGGCCAAATTGAAGCTATCTACATGTGTGACTCTGTAAGGAAAAGTCGAGGAGTTTGTTGGTTCTTACAGACGTACACCTTATTGTTTTGTCCGTTTTTCAAACAGTTTAGTATTTTTGCCGTTTGATTACATTCAAAACTAGAGAGAGACAGCGTGTGTAAGTCCGTATACAAAAACACGGAGCTTGACAATTTTACATACACTGTACAGCGGTGTACGTGCACGCTCCTCTCTCAGTACCGTGTAACGGCTGTTATCACGGCCAAAATTGAAGCTATCTACGTGTGATTCTGTAAGGAAAAGTCGAGGAGTTTGTCCGTTCTTACAGACCTACACCTTATAGTTCTGTCCGTTTTTCAAACAGTTTAGTATATTTGCTGTTTGATTACATTCAAAACTAGAGAGAGACAGCGTGTGTCTGTCCGTATACAAAAACACGGAGCTTGACAATTTTACGTACACCGTACAGCAGTGTACGTGCACGCTCCTCTCTCAGTACCGTGTAACGGCTGTTATCACGGCCAAATTGAAGCTATCTACGTGTGTGACTCTGTAAGGAAATGTCGAGGAGTTTGTCCGTTCTTACAGACCTACAACTTATAGTTTTGTCCATTTTTCAAACAGCTTAGTATATTTGCTGTTTGATTACATTCAAAACTAGAGAGAGACAGCGTGTGTCAGTCCGTATACAAAAACACGGAGCTTGACAATTTTACGTACACCGTACAGCGGTGTACGTGCACGCTCCTCTCTCAGTACCGTGTAACGGCTGTTATCACGGCCAAATTGAAGCTATCTAAGTGTGTGACTCTGTAAGGAAAAGCCGAGGAGTTTGTCCGTTCTTACAAACCTACACTCTAGGGAGATTCCAATTCTGCCCAATTCTATATACACCTTGTAGTTTGTCATACACTAGGCAATTTCTACCGGTCACATTGCGGTGTTATAGACACAGGGCCTGACAGAATCCAACTGTGTCCTGAAGTGTACAGAGATTCCAATTCTCCACAGTCCTCTATCCACCTTTCTTACAACATCCAGAATCTGCCTGTAACATTGCGGTGTAAAATAAACAGGGCCTGACAGAATCCAACTGTGTCCTGAAGTCTACAGAGATTCCAATTATCCCCACTACTATATACACCTTGCACCTTGTTTTACAGTACCATATAGTTGGTGGTTTTTTGGGTACATTTTCCCCAAAAATGAGGAATTGTGGTGGACGAGTCCATGGAAATGGGCGGGGGTTGGCAGCTGGTAATGATGGTGTTGGTGGTGGATCTGCTGGTAGTGGCAAAAGCAAAATAGCATCTAATTGTTGAGCCTGCGTCATCGTCTGGCTCCACAAGGCCTTGAAGACTCCCTTTTCTGGGAGTAGGTAAACCACTTTTAAAGCCGGAGCTTCAAGAACAAGTTTTGGCTTACATTGCTGACTCAGCCTCCAGCTCTATCGCCACCTCTTCTGAAGTTTTAAAGAATAAAAGCACTTATTCATCATTGGAGGCTCATGTTCATGAACCACACCTTTCCTTGTGTCCTTAACCTCCAACCAAAATTGAAGGATGCGGCAGGCGACACTACAGATTACTCCATGGAGCTGTTTTCACATACCATGCCTGGGTTATCAAGTCAAATCGTGAATTACCCAGGCAAAGATGAATCTGACATGGAGTGTACTGATGCACAGCCACTGATAGATGATTCTGCTGGTACATTCACTCAGAGCACTACATTGTCCTTGCAGTGTACTGAGCCAGAATCTGACCCAGATGAAACTCAGGTGCCCCTTCCCGCATACTATACCACCATACACGGTGACACAGAGGAAGGTGCACATGACATTGAAGAGGAGGTGATGGATGACCCAGTTGTTGACCCAGATTGGCATCCATTGGGGGTAGAGGGTGCCGCTGCCAATAGCTCAGAAGAGGAGGAGGAGCATCCGCAGCGGGCATCGACATCGCAACAGCTGTTATCTGGCAGGCCCGGAGCAGTCCAAAAACAGGTTAAAAAAACCAAAAGAGTTGCAGGACAGCTTGGCCAGATGGTCAAAATAGCACAGCGTGCAAGGCCTTGTAACAACCCTGCTGGCATCACTGCATGGCCTCCCATCCCCCGCACACCAACTTACTTTCTGCTTCAAGCCATGCTGTGAATTCTGTTTGTTGCCAGCTCTTTACCTCTGCTCTCCATGTTTCCTGACTGTGTGTATAGGGGGGTGGCGCCTGAACTCTCTGGTTCTTATGCAGTCAGGGTGCACCTGGCTAATGGGTCCCTGACCAATCACCTAGAGCCCTGGACTATTTTACCCTGCCACACCCACTGGAACATTGCCTGTGCAATGTCTAATCTCAGTTAGTATCTTGCTGCTGAGGAAGCCAGGCCCTGATCTCTGTATTTCCTCCTTCTCTGGAGGAATACTTCTTGTCTTGCCTCTTACCTTGTCTGCCTGCCAGGAGGCTGAATATCCTGGCCCTTGAGTCTTGGTTCCAGTACCCTGTCTGTACACTGTCCTACCTTAATCTCCCTTTCTCCTTGTCCGTGGCTTCCTTCCCTGCTGTGTCTTTCCTTGTGTCCTCCCTGTCTGTGCATCTGCACCCTTGCAGCTCTGTCTGTTCATCTGCACCCTTGCAGCTCTATCTGTTCATCTGCACCCTTGAAGCTCTGTATGTGAATCTGCACCCTTGCAGCTCTGTCTGTTCATCTGCACCCTTGCAGCTCTATCTGTTCATCTGCACCCTTGCAGCTCTGTCTGTGAATCTGCACCCTTGCAGCTCTATCTGTTCATCTGCACCCGTGCAGCTCTATCTGTTCATCTGCACCCTTGCAGCTCTGTCTGTTCATCTGCACCCTTGCAGCTCTATCTGTTCATCTGCACCCTTGCAGCTCTGTTTGTGAATCTGCACCCTTGCAGCTCTATCTGTTCATCTGCACCCTTGCAGCTCTATCTGTTCATCTGCACCCTTGCAGCTCTGTCTGTGAATCTGCACCCTTGCAGCTCTATCTGTGCACGGCTCCCTAGCTGCTCTGCCTGCTCGGCTCCCTAGCCGCTCTGCCTGCTTGGCTCCCTAGCCGCTCTGCCTGCTCGGCTCCCTAGCTGCTCTGCCTGCTCGGCTCCCTAGCCGCTCTGCCTGCCCGGCTCCCTTGGAGCCCAGCCTACTCCGCACTCCTGCGGCTCTGCCTACTCCGCACTCCTGCGGCTCCGCCTACCTGCACCTCCTGTGTGAACAGGTCCAAACCTGTTCCTTCATATTCCACTCCTTCCTGCCTATATCCATACCTGCACCTCCTGTGTGAACAGGTCCAAACCTGTTCCTTCATATTCCACTCCTTCCTGCCTATATCCATACCTGCACCTCCTGTGTGAACAGGTCCAAACCTGTTCTCTCATATACCACTCCCGCTTGCCCAGTGTCTCCAAGCCGTGCCCGCTTGCCCAGTGTCTCCAAGCCGTGCCCGCTTGCCCAGTGTCTCCAAGCCGTGCATGCCTGCCAGTGTACCAAGCCGTGCCTGCTTGCCCAGTGTCTCAGCCTGCCTGTTAGTCACACCTGACCAAGTGACTTGTCCCTGAGTGGGATCAGCAGCCACAGCAAGACACCACCCTGGAGTGGCACCGAACAGCTACCTGCCGCACAAGCCTGACCTCACCATCAGAGGCTCCAGTGAAGACCGAGGTAGCTGTCGTAGTCACGCCCCTTCCAGGGTAGCCTGGTTTGTGGCACAGTGGGGCCACAACCCCCCGGCTCACGCCATTCAGCCAAGGCGTGAGTGTGACAGGCCTCAAAATGTCTTCCATAGTAGGAAGAGTGCAGTGTGGCACTTTTTTGAACAAAATCTTAATGATCAGGCAAAGGTTATCTGTAAGAAGTGCGCAAAGACCTTTAGCCAAGGGAAAAATCTGAGAAATTTGAATACCAGTTGCATGCTAAGACATTTAACCACCATGCACTTGCAAGCGTGGAAGGACTACCAAAACTCACGTACCACATGTGCTACTGCTCCTTAAGAAGGTAGTCAGCAACGCTAGATTGTTTCCCCCACTGTAAGTCCACTGGTTAGCACACCACCAGCAGCAAATGTTGAGTTGTCGTCGCAAGGGCTAATCAGTCAGGGAATCACACTGTTATTGCAATGAAAGACTGAATCTAGGCCATCAGAAAGAACACCAACTCTATCACCATCATCAACCCTCTCTCAGTCCGCCATGTCCACCGCTAGTTCCACCATATGCAGCTCTCAAGTCCAGCTCACCCTACCAAGAGGCTATGAGTAGGACAAGAAAGTACTCATCCTCTCATCCGCGTACACTGGGTTTGAACTCCCTCATTGCCAAACTAATCTCGTTAGAGATGATGCTCTATCGGTTGGTTGAAAGCGCAGCTTTACGCGAACTCATGGCCCATGCAGTACCACGCTATGACCTACCCAGTCGCCACTTCTTTTCTCGCAAAGCCATCCCAGCCCTCCACCTTCATGTGAAAGACCGCGTTGTTCATGCACTCAAGCAATCAGTGAGTGGAAAGGTGCACCTCACAACTGATGCATGGTCCAGTAGGCATGGCCAGGGCCGTTACGTGTCCATCACTGCGCACTGGGTTAATGTGGTGGATGCAGGGTTCACAGGGGACAGCTGTGATGGCACAGTGCTGCCTAGCCCACGGTATAAGAAACAGTTGGCTGTAGGCGTTCGACCCTCCTCCTCCAGAAGCGAAAGCTCGTCCACAGAGCGCAGTCGCACGAGCACTGCATCCGCAGCTGACAGTGGTGCACACGATATGTCCCACTATCGATCAGCTAGTGGAAAGCGTCAGCAGGCTGTGTTGCAGATGATGTGTTTGGGCGACAGACACACCGCGGAGGTACTGGCCGACTACTTTCAGCGACAAACTGAGTCATGGCTGGGCAGTCTACATCTTGAGGCAGGCAAGGTAGTTAGTGATAACGGCCGGAATTTTGTGGCAGCCATAGCCCTTTCAAAACTCAGACACATACCTTGCTTGGCTCACACCTTGAACCTAGTGGTGCAGTGCTTCCTCGCTAATTATCCGGAGTTAACAGGCCTGCTCCATAAGGTTCGAAGACTGTGCTCGCACATCCGCCGGTTGCCGGTACACTCCAGTCGTATGCAGAAGCTGCAGCGATTGCTCCACCTTACCAAGCACCGCCTAATTATCGACGTTGCAACAAGGTGGAACTCCACCCTGCACATGGTTGAGCGGCTGTGCGAACAGAGGCAGGCCGTAATGCATTTGTGGGAGGATACACGGGCAGGCACTTTGAGGGCAGACATGGAGTTGACAAGTGTGCAGTGGTCGAAGCTGAAAGACCTCTGTAAAGTCCTTCAATGTTTTGAGGAATGCACACGGCTGGTAAGCGCAGACGACACCATCATAAGCATGAGCATCCCACTTATGCGTCTGCTCATGCAAACTTTGACGAACATCAAGGAGCAGGCGTCTGCAGCCGAGGATGATGAGGAAGAGGAGGAGGGAAGCCTTGATGACGGTCAGCCATTGTCTGTTCAGGGAACTGTCATGGACGAGGTGGAGGAAGAAGAGGAGGAGGAGGATGATGATGGGGATGATTATTTAAGGGAGGAGGATGCTTCTCGTGGGGCAAGAGAAAATGTTGGCGTGGCAAGGTCTGGTACTGGGTTTGTGAGTGACTGGAGGGATGTGGATTTGCCTGGAAGTGCTCCTCCACCCAGCACTCTCAGAGCATCATTGACACCGGGAACATTGGCCCACATGTCAGATTATGCCTTGCAGATCCTAAAAAGGGACCCCCGCATTGCCAAAATGATGAACGATGATGACTACTGGTTGGCCAGCATCCTGGATCCACGCTATAAAGGCAAATTCCAAAACATCATGCCACAGGAGAACCTTGACCTAATATGGGCTAACAAACAAGCAACTCTGGTAAACCGGTTGGTTGAGGCATTCCCAGGACACAGCAGAGGTGATGGTTGTCACACGAGCCGTAGGGGCCGGGAGCAACTTGGAAGAGGTGTTGGTGGTGCACACATCAGAAGTGCCGTTGGAGACAGGGGTTTCATGACCATGTTGTGGACTGATTTTTCAAGTCCCGCTCACACGACTGGTAATACTGCATCAATTGAAAGTGACAGGAGACAGCACTTGTCAACTATGGTTACAAACTACTTTTCCTCCCATATCGATGTTCTCCCTCACAGTTCATTCCCATTTGAGTATTGGGCAGCTAAACTGGACACCTGGCCTGAATTGGCACAATATGCCTTACAGGAGCTCGCTTACCCAGCTGCAAGTTTGCTATCGGAAAGAGTCTTCAGTGCTGCTGGACAATTTGCATAATTAGCTGGATCAATCCTGACAGAAAAAAGGACCCGTCTGTTGACCCAAAATGTGGATGATCTAGCCTTCATTAAAATGAACCATGCATGTGTTTCCAAGGATTTTGTCACACCTTACCCTGATGACACATAGGTTGACAGAAAAATGGCTTTCTTTGGTCCGCCTTTTCCTGGGACTTGACCAATTTCGACTTTAGAAGCAGGTGAATGTCCCACATCAACATATGCCATTTTGTAAACCTCCCTAACTGGGCTGCCTCCTCCCCCCATGGCCAGGGTCACCACCTAGCACACGCAACCGTGCGAGTGCCGTTGCCCTGGACAGGTGGGTGGGCCGACTCTTGAGCGCGGGCACTGGCACAGGGTCCCTCATAATGCAATCAAGTGTCTCTGACGATGGGGGTGAACACCCGCCATCAGACACACCGCCGTACCATGAGGGGCCCAGTGCCAGTACCGACGCCCACAAGTGGGCCCCCCTTGCTTGGGCAGGGCCCCAGCATTTGCAATGTTTACCTCTCCCTGCTCTTCCGCTGTGTAGTCTGGGCTGTCAAATCCTTCACTGGGACTGCCACTGCAAATTTGGTGAACTGATAGAAGATGATGGTTAAGACGTAGCTATGCCCTGTCCCGCTGGCCGGGATCTAGCTTCAGATGATCAATGGCTTCCATTTCTTATGGATGTCGACTCACAATGAGATGCAGTGGTGGTTTCTCATCAGCTTTCACAGTTTTCCTACCCACAGACGTGTGACATTCCAGCGCACATTTTTAAATGTGCCCTCTCATGCCAATCCAAATGAATCGCCTACGGCCTGTGGCTTCTGTCTTTTGCACTCCAAAGTTACATGACAGAGCATGATAGGCAGTGAGCACCATGTTTACATCTCTCCCTGTGATCAAAATTATATGGATATGAGTAATGGCGATGGGATCAACGGTACTGCGATACAGCCACACTTTCTTCACAAAGAAAGGTTTTCGCTGTCTCCACACACTAATTAATTGAGGGTTTGCATCGCCTCTGAGAATTGTGACGGAAGTTTTTCCCATGAATAGGAATTCCTAGATTTCTGCAATCACTAGAATTTATGTCAGTAATTGTATGCATCTCATTTCCTATGGCGGAGAGTCTGGACTGTCTTCCTGAGACAGAAATATATATGAAGATTTAAAAATACCACCAAAAGTGTATACTGGTGTAAGCTTCAAATATATTTCCTTTTTTCTACTTTTTAGATTGTTGTCTAATCCATACTGAGAACATGGAGATTTTAAATATTTAATCTATGCTATATATACCTGCTATCCAGTGATAATGTACCCTTTCTCAACTTTGTACAAGCTGGTCAAATCCATACTGGGCCTGAGACCATCTGAGCCTGCCTCCTGATCTATAGACATAGGTTTTTAATGTGTAAACTATGCTATACATACCTGTAATCCGGTGATACGTTACCCTTTCTCACCTTTGTCCAATCACATCTAATCCATACTGGGTCTGAGACCGCCTGAGCCTGCCTCCTGATATATAGACATAGGTTTTTAATGTGTAAACTATGCTACATATATACGTGTTACCCGGTGAAACTGTACCCTTTATCAACTTTCTAGAATCTTGTCGAATCCATACTGGGCCTGAGAACGGCTGCCGAGCTGTTAAGCAAGCTACAGCAACTGTGGTTTGGACACGTAATTTTTTTGCATTTTTTCAGGAATGCCGGTTAGGCCTAATTCAGGAATTGCGGTTGACCTGCACTTACTGAGAAATCATCGTTCACGGGGAATAATTGGAATCACAGATCCCCATCACTAACGGTGTTCTGCTAGTTATCTGCACCTGTAAGCGACAAAAGCTGGTCCTTTCAGTGTAGCGCACATGCAGCCCCGGACATGTAACGCCATGATAGACCATGACAGTGCCAGAGCCTCGCGTATCCCTCTAGTAAGCTTGACGCGTACCGCGGGGGCATGCCGGTGTCTCGTTCATTAACGGAATAAAGCTGACAAATTGCTAGCACAACTACAAATGGACATACCACACCACACCACACACACACAATCGACAAAGCTTTCAACATATGCATCTTTTCTTGAGGTGGCATGGTTGTGGTTTCCCGGGTGGAGTCCAGTTAAGCCGCAGGCTCCACTCCTGGTGGTGCCCTTTTGGACATTCCTTTAAGGTTCAGCTTTGCAATCATACTGCCCCCGGAAAGCAAACACTTTGCCTTCATGGACGCTATTTGGAGGTTCGTGGGAATAATGCCGCCCGATCGCCAGTTGGCATAGTTTATTGGTGGGAAGTCCGACGGTATATGATCGTGTTCGATTTCAGAATTTTTTTTTTTTGGTTGGCATTTTACATTTTTATTCCAGCCTTTCTTGACTTCATAAGGGAATGACAAGCCTATATCTGTCTCCTCCACCTCCTCCTTTTACTCCTCCACCTCTTTTCTAAATGTAGTTGCCCTTTTCCATATGTCTTCTGAGCATTTTCTCTGCTTTGGGACACCTTTTAAGGTGTTTTGTAATTGTTTTCTATGTGTTTGTATGTGCTTGTGTTTGCCTGCCATTGTTTTCAATCGGGTTTGACGAACATTCGACGAACTTGCCTCCTGTGTGACAAACCAAAACACTAGCGTGGTGGCTCAACACTACTCCTGATATATAGACGTACATTGTTAATGTTTAAACTATGCTATATATACCTGCTATCTGATGATACTGTACACTTTGTCTACTTTTTATATTCTTGTCTAATCCATACTGAGCCTGTGAGCATCTCTGTGTGACTGAAGGAATATATATGGAGATTGACAATTATCCTTTGACTGAATAGAGCTGTACATTTCTGATACAGTGCCATATGTCTGATGTTATTTTGTGTCTATTTTGTGCAAAATTTTGAAGTTTGGTGGAAGAGGCCGCGGACGTGGGCGCGGGGGGGCCAGCTGGTGATGATGGTGGTGGTGCATCTGCTGGTAGTGGCAAAAGCACAATAGCAGCTAAGGCAGGAGGTGTTGAGCTGACATTGCCAAAAGACTCCAGCAAATATGCCCGCCTCTTCTGAAGTTTCAAAAAATGCAAGCACTGAGTGTTCAAGTGCTGGCTCCTGGTCAGGAAGAACCCCTTTCCTTGTGTCCTGCACCCCCACCCAAACTGAATGAGGCAACAGGCCACACTTCACATTAGTCCATGTAGCTCTTTCTCTCATACCATGCCTGGGTTATCAAGTCAAATCGTGAATTCCCCAGTCCAAGATGAATCTGACATGGAGTGTGGGTGGCCAGCCAGGGCAGTGGGGTTAATCGGTACCGGGCCGGTGTCTCACAGGTATGTGTCACGGTGGTGGTGACCCGTTCCGTGCCCCTGGGCGTCCATGCAAAGGGGTGAATTATGTTTATAGGTGAATGATACGTGACGCCACCTCTGGTTTCTGATTAGATTGACCAGCGCTGCAGTGTCGCTTCTGTGGGACAGATATTGTGGTGCAGCTAAGATGTAGAAGACCTGCACAGGTAGGGCCATAGTCACAGGGCAGATGAAAGAGTTGGGAGATGGTGTGCAGTGCAGGATGTAGCTGAGCCGTGTGCCAGGTGCAGGAGAAAGATGACAGACACAGTCGTGCAGTTCCTTTACCTGTACTTGGTAGGTGCTGTCCAGGACCCAGAGTACAGATGGAGAAGGAGTTGGTCAGCCTGGAAGCCAATTTGGATTTCTCTCTCTGCAGATAGGTAGTGTGACCTCCGTTCTAGCGCTTATCTGAGGTACTCGCAGTGCTGAGTTCAATGAAGTTCCCCCTGTTGACTCTCTTTTGGAACTTTCTCGTATGGCTGGCAGCCGTAGCCTTTTCCTTCTGGCTCACACACGTAGATGCTGGGGCCTCCGAGCCTCAGTTGGGTACAGAGCATTTACAGCTGCTACTTCCTCCGGATTCTGCTGCAGGAACGTCAGTGTCCCTACAAACTCGGAGACCGGAATCCAGACCATGCGCTCCAGCTAGGAGTGAGCCTTAACTCTGCTCATCCTCCAGCTCCCCTTCTCATGTCCACACACTTCCCCTTCCCTGCACAGAATGGCCTAACTTACCTCCTCCCGACCACAGAGAGCAGCTCCTCAGCAGTCATGTTCAGAGGTCTCCCTGCTGGCGTGGAGTGGGAAATGTGTTGTGTGTTGGTTTAACTGCTAGAGAGATCCTTCATTGCTCCCAAGTATGACATCACACTCCCTAGGAGGAAGGTAATGCCACTGTGGCGACCGTACTCCTGGGGACGCCACAAGTGCACTGATGCCCAGCCACTGCTAGATGATTCTGCTGGTACATTGACCCAGACTACTACATTCCCCTCACACTCTACACAGCCAGAATCTAACCCAGAGGAAACTCAGGTTCCCCTTCCCACATACTATACCACCTTACACGGTGACAAAGAGGAAGGTGCAGATGAAAGTGCAAGTTCCTTGCGCTGGTGGGGGGGGCATACTCATGGGCGATGGCACTGGCACAGGGCCCCTCATAGTACGCAAAAGTCTCTCTGCCGTGGGATGGGATGAGCTACAGGACAATAGGCAAGCAGCTCGGTGAAAAGGCTACAACTGTTGGCACAATTATTAGAAAATGGAAGAAACACAAGATGACTGTCAATATTCCTTGGCCTGGGGCTCAATGCAAGATCTCACCAATGACAATGGCTCCTCCTCCAAGGCAATTCATGATATTGGCCATCTTATTGAAATGTCTCAGTGGAGGACCAAGCAAGTAGCAGGAGTTTGTAGGCTGACAACTGGTGGTTGTCAGCGGGGATGTTGAAGTCACCCATGTTGATGGTGGGAATGTTGGCAGAGAGAATGTAGAAGCCAGGTGGAGAAATAGTCAACAAAGGCAGTAGTCAGGCCCTGGGATCAGTATATGATGGCCACTTGGAGGTTGGAGACAAAGCAGATATAGACAGAGTGCACTTAAAAAGAAGGGAGAATAAGGAAGGGTAGAGGTGGGATTGGGATGAATGTCCAGTCGTTAGAAAGGAGAAGACCCACTCCTCCACCATTTATTTTGCTATGGCAAGGCGTGTGGGCAAAATAAAGGCTTTCGTAATACAGTGGAGCAGGAGAAGCTGTGTCAGAGGATGTCAGCCGTATTTCGGTGAGGCCCAGGAAAGGATAGGTTGCAAGACATAAAATGTTTGTGAATGATGAAGAGCTTATTGCAGATGGAATGGATTCAGGCCAGGACTCCATGTGGACAGTCATGTCCTTATACACCAAAGTCACGCAATCATGCTATTTTAGACCTTACTTTGTGCACTGGGACACAGTCATGGGGAGCAGGACAGGCCTTTTTTAAAAACTGCGGAAAGTTGGAAGCACACAATTGTTGAAAATGTCTTGGTATGCTGAAACATTAAGACTTTCTTCCCTTCTCTTGAACTAAGAGGCCTAGGATAACCCCTGGAAAACAGCTCAATAGCAATATTGCTTTTGATCCAAACTTTATAGTTGATGATGTGCCGTTTATTTTACTATTGTGACCCATCAATTGGCTTTGAAAAAGTGTGATTAGGTGCGTAGCTACTTTGACACCTAAAAATCATTTTAATGAGGGGATCCCTTTTCTCGAATCAAGTTATCATGTGTCATACACCATACGAAATAAAAGGAGAAAAGATGAACATGCTCTTTTTGTTGTTACTTCTATTCATACCTATCTTGAGTGACGGCACATGTATGACAAGTCTTCTTGTTGCAAATGGGAACCAGGATCACCGATTTCTCCAGATATCTGGGTGTCCTAGTAGTCACCCTTACTGGATATACTTTTTGGGACTGAGTGAAAAAACTAAATGAACTTGGTTCCATAGGAATACATACACTCCAAGTGCAACCATGTGATGTTTTATTAAAGAGATATTATTCTCTAGAAGCGGTTCTCTGTAATTCAACTTCCAAAAGAATATGGCACTTTTTTAACTGAAATTCATATGAAATAAAAAGAGAAACCTCTTTATGACTCCATATAAAACTTGAGGCATAAAGAAGTACCATATTGACTTGCAAAGCTCACAGTGAACTCAAGCTCTATTATTACCTTGATTAGATCAATTTTAAGCTAAATTTCTTCTTTTTTTATTTTGTCTGTAAGCGCCATATTTGCTCTGCTGTAAAATCCACATGATGCCTAGGTTTGGAAAACCGTTTCCCAATTACACTTACTTTTGGGCCATGTTAACACTTTGTGCTTTGCTCTAGTTTTTCTGCTGAGTTTTTACATTAAATTTTATATGGAAGGAAATTTGTAAAACTTTCCTTCCTGTAGATATTGATTTGTTTTCTTCCTGCTACTAGGCTGCAGTTTTCATCCTAAACTCACGAAAAAAAGGAGAAGTAGGAAAAGCTAGCAATTACAATTAATTAGATAACAAAACCAAGTGGTATTTGTTGCTAGCTAGCTACTGGACATGTGATTGTAAAGGCCTCGTCTCACATAGCGAGATCGCTAGCTAGATCGCTGATGTGTCACAGATTTTGTGACGCAACAGTGATCTCGCCAGCGATCTTGCTACATGTGACACATTGTGGCGACCCCCCCCTGCTGGATATTGCTGAACGTGCTTGAATGTCCTGGGCCATTTTTTTCATCGTCGGTGCCCCGCTGGCCAGCATGCATCACTGTGTTTGACGCCGATGAGCGACCTAGTTGGCGACGCAGAACTCAGGGACACAGCCTGGAATCATTCAGAATAGCTGCTGCACCAACAATCATTACCAGGTCATATCGTTGTCGGGATCGCTGGTGCGTCGTTGAAGAGATCTGCCTGTTTGGCAGCTTACTAGCGACCATGTAGCGACGCACCAGCGATCCCTACCAGGTCGTATCGTTGTCGGGATCGCTGGTGCGTCGCTATGTGAAACGGGACCCTTAGTCACAGGGACAGTCGTAAATTCACCAAAAGCACAACGCACGAATAACCACATAACAACCATAAGTTCCAAATAAAATGTAAGTTTTATTAGTATAACACGTTAAAAATAAAGGGAAGCATCAGTGTATGAGTTAAAAAATCTTTTGCATATACTAAAAAATTGGGGCAATCATATCCAGAAATAGGTCATACCAATCAAAAATTAGTGCTAAAATTGGTGCTAAAAATATTACAATACAGTGCATATCAAATAAGTGATAATCATCATCAGTGTGAATCAAATACGAATATTTAAAAATCATAAGAACAATTTTTATATAAATATATAAGGTGCACCGTAAAACATTAAGTGAAGTGCAGTGCAATTCAGTGAAAAACCTGTAGGGGTCAATGAACTGGTATGCCTAGCAGACAGTGAAGATAATGTTGGGAGACACAGCAAGTGTCAATATATGACTTGCATATCTGCCGACCAGGATGAAGTACAATGCAGCAAAGAATAAATTGTGAAGCAAAAGTGGGTTGCCCTCCCAGGGCAGCAGGGTACTCGATACCGGGCCCGTTGGTTTCAATGGGAGTTGTCACGGCGGCTGTGACCCGGTCCGTGGCCCTGGGCGCCCATTGTAAAAGGGATGGTGTTAAGCGTGGCTGATGATGATTCAAGTTTATAAGTGAATGATTCATGACGCCACCTGTGGTGTTCGGCAATGAAGGTGTTAAGCTGACTCTGCAGACAGATCCTCTGGGACAGATGGTGTGGTGCAGCAATGATGGTGTAGCCCTCCACAGGTAAGGCTGTAGTCCCAGGGCAGTGTAGATGGGGAGAGCGCGAGGAGAGGAGAACGGTGTAGTGTTAAGCACAGAGATGTAGCAGTGCTGAGTGGGTTGACGCAGGAATAAGCGGAGGACACCAGGGCATGTAGTTCCAAAGCTTTACTCACAGTCTGCTGTGCATACAGGTGCCCGCATCCATGCCGTGTCCTCCAGGTCAGGGGCTCAGCCAACCTCCAGGCAAGATGAAGTACTCTGTCCCAGCACTCCGCCAACATATGCCTTTCCTGAACGTCTCCCTTCTAGCGCCTATTTGAAGTACTCACAGTACTGAGTTACACTGGAGTTCCTCCTTTCAGATGTTCTTAGAACTCTACTTGTACGGCAGACAGCTGTAGCCTGCTTCAGGGACTCCTTGCTACTAAGTCCCGGCTCACTCTCGTTGCTGTTGTGCCCCCAAGTCTTGTGTGGGAATAAAGTGGTGACAACTTCTATTCTTCCGGTGTCTGTTGCAGGACCATTAGTATCCATACAACCTCGGGGACCGGACCCCGGCCATGCGCTGAGAACTTGAGGAAGGGCTCTGCTCTAACCCTAATCCTTAGTTCTTTTCTTCTCCTTACGTTCCATACAAAACTATCTTTCTTATGGAGAATTAGGCTTGCTAAATATCTCTTTCCTGTGCCAGCAGACCCAGGTCACTGAAGACTGCTGCAGCACTTCCTTCAATCCATCCCACTCATGGGATCTTCTCTCACAGACTGACCTCGTCAGACTGACCTAGTCCTAATCATCTCCCGCTCTCTTGTGCAACTCAGCTCCACCCACCTCCCAGCATTCTTCGTGTTTCACCAAAGGTGCTTTGCTACACTATTATGTTGTGTGGGATGCAGGTGCTGGAGTGTGGTCAGGTGTCTCCATCTTACCTGAATGGTGGGGTACCACACCTCAGGAGGAGGTGCAGTACCTCTGTGGTGACTGAACCCTCAGGGGCACCACAAAAGTAACTTACAATGTATACTGCTCCTGGTCTCCTGGGATAGACACCATCCCTAACACATGTTTCGGCACTTAGCCTTCGCCCTGACGAAGGCTAAGTGCCGAAACGAGCGTTGGGGAGGGCGTCTATCCCAGGAGACCAGGAGCAGTATACATTGTAAGTTACTTTTGCTCTTTTGCGTCACAATTTATTCTTTGCTGCATTGTACTTCATCCTGATCGGCAGACATGCAAGTCATATATTGACACTTGCTGTATCTTCCAACACTATCTTCACTGTCTGCTAGGCATACAGTTTATTGACCCCTGCTGGTTTTTCACTGAATTGCACTGCACTTTACTTAATGTTTTACGGTGCACCTTATATATTTATATAAAAATTGTTCTTATGATTTTTAAATATTCGTATTTGATTCACACTGATGATGATTATCACTTATTTGATATGCACTGTATTGTAATATTTTTTAGCACCAATTTTAGCACTAATTTTTGATTGGCATGCCCTATTTCTGGATATGATTGCCCCAAGTTTTTAGTATATGCAAAAGATTTTTTAACTCATACACTGATGCTTCCCTTTATTTTTACCGTGTTATACTAATAAAACTTACATTTTATTTGGGACTTATGGTCGTTATGTGGTTCTTCGTGTGTTGTGCAGTTTTTATCTGCTGACTTCAAAACTTGTAAAAAACCCCCCCCACAAATAATTTAATCGCTTTTTACCATATCTTCAATAAAAACTCTATTTGCCTCGCCAATGGCATTTTATGCTGATTTATCTTCCGAAAGGGCTGCCCATTAAATACATTTATTACTTTTTTGTACATATTTTAAAAAATTATTTAGTGAATCAACCCATGTAAAGCTCGGCCAAGCTGAGTGTTCATGTGGAAAGGGAAGTGGAAAGATAGCTCGTTGCCCATAGGTCTGATTGATTGCTGTCATTTGATCATCTACATATTTATGTGTTTGGTGTCTTTACCTTGGCTCAGTGTGCATGTGCGCTCAATGGTAAAAGGGAAGCAGTGTGGGGACAGAAACAGCAAACTACATTCGATCGTCATCCATTGCTTCTAAAATTACAATATTTGGATGACCCTCACCTAATGTGTATTTTCACCTTTAGCTAATCAACACATTTGAAATGCCGCCCTAGGGTTATTATAATTTTTTTCCTCTATACAGAATTTAATTTAAGTTTTAATTTTTTAATGTAATTTTTTTTATATTTATGATGTTTTGTTTACTGAGCAGCAGAGTTATTATGAATCTGAAAGCAAGTAGAATTTACTAGTATTGTTAACATATAAATTGTTCTCTTCTGTGGCCCGCGCCCCCGCTGTTATGAAAGAAATTATGTTGAAGAGCATAAAAGGATGTTTCATTAAAAGGAACCCACAGGACAACTAAACAAAACAACATGCTTCATTCTAGTCATCTGGATTTTGCAAAAAAATGTACAACCTACATAAGCCTGACTACACATCTGACTATATTATATTTTCTGTCTCATCCTCTTAAGAAGACAAAGGCATACGTTTCCTTTCATAAGTTTTACGTTATTTTGTCGTAAAAGGGGTTGTTTGGTATAGGAAACTGTTTAAAAAAGCCTAATTGGTCAAAAAAATAATAAACATGCAATACTCACTTCACCGATCCCCCACCGCCCCCCACATCTCCCAGGCTGGTCTCAGCAGAAAGCAATGACCTCTGGGGGACCAAGCAGCAGATGACTATTGCTTCTTTTACTTTTTTTGTTACCCAATTCTGCTGAACGAAAAACTGGAACAGCTGCTCATGGTAATCAATCAGGTCATTGTTTTCATTTTCTAAAAGGTTTCTGAAAAATGAAAAAGAGGAATTTGATTGGTTGCCATGAACAACTACTACACTTTTTCTTTGCACTGATTTTGATATTTTTCTTCCCAATGAGAAATGAAGTACCATTGCTAAAACTGCAAGAAAAAAACTTAGTATAGTTGAACTCTTTGGTGTTATAGGTAATAGAAAAAGAGCCTCTCAAGCCTATTTTAGCAAATTAAAGCTTTGTCATGGGTGAAAGAAATCTCTGCAAAAAAAACAATACTTCAGAAATCAAGAACATTGAAAACCTGAAGGCAACAGAAGACAAGACAACCTGGAGAAACAATATATGTAAAGTTGCCATGAGTTAGAAGTAACTTAATAGCAGCTGATAAAATGGTTCTTAAGCCCCCATTACACACTGCGATATCGCTAGCAATATCGCTGTAAAGTCACCGATTTTGTGACGTTGCAGCGATATTGCTAGCGATATCGCTGCATGTGATACGCTCCCCCGCTGGTTATCGCTGATCGCGCGAGAAGCTCCTGGATTATTCCTCGTCGGCTACTTCCTGCGGCGCTTCCTGCTGTGACGATGAGCGACGCGTGGACCCGGGCGGGAGGACGCAGGATTGCCGCGTCTGACAGGTAAGTAGCGACCCCCGTCCCCTGCGATGTCGCTGGTGAGATCTGCCTGTGTGGCAACTCACTAGCGACCACCTAGCGATGCACCAGCGATCCTGACCGCGTCATATCGCTGGTCGGGATCGCTGGTGAGTCGCTAGGTGTAACGGTACCCTTAGTAGTAGTATTATTTATTTTACCTCAAAAAAGCAGATTGTCTGTTTACATTTTTAGCTCAAGACTTGTGTATCTTAGATTTCTATCATCAGGAGTGGCTTATGTTCAGTGTGACTGCACAGGCCACCTGGCCACTAGGGTAACTACCTGCAAAGTGAGTTATATACATGCCAGCAGCTAAGGCCTTTTCCACTAAGAGATGAGGTATAGTTAGTGATTACTGAGGACAGTGGAAGGGACTGCGGCAAAATTAAAGGTATGCAGTAGAGATAAATGTATCTCTTGAAGTATATACCCTTATATATAGCAATCTAGAATGCTGCCTAAATTTCCTGTAAGGTGGCTAATGAACGTGTAGTCGATGCAAGATATGTGTCACAGAGATGGCTACTCTCTGTGATGTAACCCAGAGTATTTTCTCAGGAGCACGGAAGAACTAAGAGGTTCATTTGGTGCACTTGGGACCAGGTTGTGAGTAGCTATGAGAGATAGGCAGATCTGGCTATCCACATACCTCATTACTGGGTGTGGTTAACAGTTTATATAATGGAGGCTGTTGTTTGGCACATGGTCTGTGTGTTGGGAGGGAGAAAGCCTCCTGTGTGTTTGGTTCCAGACTGAGCCTGAGAACTGGACAAAAGCCCAGCCTGTGTGTCCACAGGCCTGGCAGAGCAGAGCCCTGTTATGGACATATTGTGTTGTATTTCCCTGATCTAAAGGCTGTTTACTTTCTGTTTGGTTTCAGGAGCCGGGGGCTGACACAAGTTTTCCCTATTTTATGATGAACTGGGAGTTGTTGTATTGGGTCACAAAAGTGAGGGAGGAGCTTGTAGAACAGTTAATAGGCCCCTATAGATGGAAGGTGTTGGATATGGCCCACTCACACATCTTGGGGAGGGACATCTGGGGTGGAAAAAATGCAGGAACGGATCGTGCAGAGGTTCTACTGGCCTGGTTGTCACCAGAAAATATTAAACAATTGCAGATCCTGCCCTACGTGTCAATTAATAGCCCTCACCTCTCACTCTCAGAGTCCCCTCCTGCCATTGTCCATTATTGAAGTGCCGTTCGAGAGAATTGCTATTGACTTGGTTGTTCCCCTGGTGAAATCTGCTTGTGGGCATCAATACATATTGGCCATCCTGGACTATGCCACATGCTACCCTGAAGCAATTCCCCTCAGAAACTCCTCCACAAAAAGTATAGCCCACAAATTGGTCCATGTCTTTTCCTGAACAGGTTTACCAAACAAGATCCTGACCGATCATGGAACACCTTTGATGAGCAAGGTGATCAGTGAATTATGCAAGGTCCTGCAAATCTTCCAGTTGAGGACTTCAGTATACTAACCTCAGACAGATGGCCTTGTCGAAAGGTTCAATAAAAGTTCATTAAAACACTGAAGAGCATGCTGGGGAAAGCTATAGAAAAGGACAATAGAGACTGGGACCATCTCTTACCGTATATGTTTTTCCCCATCCGTGAGGTTCCACAGGTTTCCATGGGGTTCTTGCCATTCGAAATTTTATATGGCAAACATTCGCGACATCTCCTGGATATAGCCAAGAAGGAAACCTGGGAAGCCGTATTCATGCCCCACAAAAGCGTCATTGAGCACGTGGCACTGATGCAGCAGAGGATTGCAAAGGTGACGCCCATTGTAAAAGGACACCTCCTCCAGGAACTAGAAGCTCAGGCCAGGGTCTACAACTGGTCAGTCAAAGTGAGGCAGTTCAATCCGGGAGACCGAGTTCTTGTGCTAATTCCTGTTTTTGGAATTGTCGGGGTGCACGAAGTTCATAGAACATTAAGTTCTGACAGAGACACTTGTGTGCGTAAACGTGAAGCCTTATCGAATTCCGGACGCCCATAGTGAAGTGATCTCCAAAGAGGTGGAGCGCATGTTAAACCTTGAGGTCATTGAGGAGTCCAAAAGTGGTTGGTCGAGCCCGATTGTCCTGGTCTGAAAGCCCAATGCTGAATGGAGTTTCTACAATGACTATCGGAAGTAGAATGAGGTCTCCAAGTTCGACATATATTCCATGCCACAGGTCGATGAGCTAATAAAGAGACTTGGGCCCGCAAGGTACATAACCACCTTGGATTTGACGAAGGGGTATTGACAGATCCCCTTGGCACAGGAAGCCAAAGAGAAGACTGTGTTTTCTACACTGGACGGATGCTTCCCATATATCCAGATGCCATTTGGACTGCAGGGTGCTCCGGCGACCTTCCAGAGAGCTATAGATAGAATCCTTGCACCCTATAGGCAATACACCATGGCATACCTGGACGATATTGTTACTTTCAGCCCGGACTGGGAGAGTCATCTGGAAAAAGTTCAGGCAGTGTTTAATGCTCTAAGGAAGGTGGGGTTTTAAATAAACCCAAAGAAATGTGCCTGGGATATGTAGTGGGTAGAGGTGCGATCAAATCCAAAATCAGTAAAGTGGAGGCAATTCAAACATGAACTAGATCGCTGTCAAAAAAACAAGTTAAAGCCTTCCTAACGATCGTGGGGTACTACAGGAGGTTCATCCCGAACTTCACCATGAAGGCCATGCCCCTGACTGACCTCCTTAAAGGGACAAAATCAATAATGGTTAAATTTTCTGAAGAGGCAGAGACGGCGTTTCAAAAAATGCTAACACATGCTCTGTGTAAGCATCCAGTTCTGGTGGCCCCTGACTTTAGGAAAGAGTTTATACTCCAAACTGACACCTCAGAAGTCAGTATAGGAGCAGTCCTTTCCCAGAAGATACACGGGGAGGAGCACCCTGTTCTCGACCTGAGTAGGAAGCTATCCTCATGTGAGAGGAATTATTCAGTCGTAGAGAAGTAGTCCTTGGCCATAAAGTGGGCAGAGGACACGTTACGGTACTATCTGGTTGGGCGTAAGTTTAGATTGCTATCTGACCATGTCCCACTCAGATGTATGAGGGAAACAAAGAGTAAAGCTGGAGTCACACATAGCGACTTACCAGCGATCCTGACAACGATATCAACGTGTCAGGATCATTGGTAAGTCGCTATGTGATCGCTGGTGAGCTGTCAAACAGACTGTGATCGCTGTGTTCGTTAGCGCTGATGCCATATCCCTGTAAAAAAATAGAATTAAAATAAAAAATATTGTTATTCTCACCTTCTGACGTCCCGAGCAGCCATCCTGCCTCTCTCCACGCTCCGGTCCCAGTAATCCTTTGCGAGAATGACCGCGAGAATGTCACGGTCTCGCGGCAGCGCGACGTCTCGCGGTCATTCGTGCAAAGGATCACTGGGACCGGGAGCGTGGAGAGAGGCAGGATGGCTGCGCGGGACGTCGGAAGGTGAGAATAACAATATTTTTTATTTTTTTTATTATTTTTTACAGCTGATCGCTGGTCTCCCACCTGTCACATGCAGCGATGCTTGCTGGCCAGCGGGAGACCAGCGACGAAAAATATGTCCAGAAGTTTCTTGCAGCGATCAGCGATACCGGCAGGGGGCCGGTCGCTGATCGCTGTCACACACAGCGATCTCGCTGGTGAGATCTCTGTTGTGTCACAAAAGTTGTGACCTAGCAGCGATCTCGCTAGCGAGATTGCTATGTGTGACTCCCGCTTAAAAATGCTAGGGTCACCTGCTGGTTCTTAGCTCTGCAAGATTTCAATTTCCATGTGGAAAATAGAGCAAGGAAGCTACATGGCAATGCCGATGCCCTCTCAAGAATCCCTTGTCTGGTAGTAAAAAGTGCCAAGCCCTACGGCTTTAGGCAGAGGGGGAGGTATGTAAGGAGGCTAATGGCCATGTAGTCGATGGGAGGTATGTGTCACAGAGATGGCTACTCTCTGTGATGTAACCCAGAGTATTTTCTCTAGTGCACGTAAGCACTAAGAGGTTCGTTTGGTGCACCTGGGAACGGGATGCGGATAATTATGAGAGATGAGCGGGTCTTGCTACCCACATACCCTCACCTCTGGGTGTGGTTAACAGCCTATATAATGGAGGCTGTTGTTTGGCATAAGGTCTGTGTGTTGAGAGGGAGAAAGCCTCCTGTGTGTTTGGTTCCAGACTGAGCCTGAGAACTGGACACTATCCCAGCCTGTGTGTCCACAGGCCTGGCGGAGTAGAGCCCTGCTATGTGTGCTCCAGACCGACCCTGAGAACTGGACACTAACCCAGCCTGTGTGCCCCATGGACATTTTGTGTTGTATTTGCCTAATCTAAATGCTGTTTATTTTCTGTTTGGCTTCTAGGGTTTATGAAGCAATAAACCCCCATGGACTTTTAAAGGAACAAGCTTCCTGTTTTCCTCCCGTCGCACCCGAGTGAGCAAAACACCTACAGTCCCAATACGCTCTGCATAACAATCGGCAGCTCAGAGAGGACACTGTGTGGATGATTTAGGACACGTCATCCACATGAGGGTGAGAAGGAGGATGGCGAATGCAAAAATAGAGAAGGCACCGGATCAAGACCAGCGACGCCCAATGGACCAGACTGTATAATAAAAGGTCTTTTTTGAGTTATGCAGGGTGCATTAGGAACTTAAATACAGCATTCTAGCATGCTGTAACAGAGGGCTTACAAGTGCTGGATGTGCTTTATATGGGAAAAACCAGGTGACAGGTTCTCTTTTTAACCCCTTTATGACCCTGGATGTATCCATGCATCCAGGTTGGCTGGTACTTACCGACCTTGGACGTATGGATACGTCATGGCGATTTTTGTGCTACTGAGGCTGTGAGCACATGATCACCGCCAGGTGTCAGCTGATTCTGACAGCACTCACTGCCAGCAGCAGTGCCCGCACTGCTCCCAGCACTTTATCCCCCTAAGTGCTGCAATAAAAGCAATTAACAGGTATTCAGAGGAAGGGAGCCCCCTCTATTCTCCGATCGGCATCATCGCAAGGGGACAATCATTGCCATGGTGACCTGGTGTCGTCATGACAACATCTGGGTCACCAGAGCTAGCAAACTTGTTATACCATGCTGACAACAGAATACATATTCTTAACTCAAGGATACTCTCAAAAATATCATAGAGAATACATAAAAACCAAAGAGTTTTAAACATCCTAAGGATAGTATGGATATACCGCAAAACACACTTAGTTATACTGCAGGTTAACAAAGACATGATTTTGTAAAGTTACAAATTGTCTTTACTAACACAAAATATCAGAATACAAACAAAATATGTGCAGAAAAAAATATAAATCCTTACTGGAAATCAGTTTCATATTGAAACAAGCAGGTGGGCAGCAATGTAACCATAGAAGCAATGGGGGGCATACAATGTGAACATATAGGAAAAACTACCGGGTATGCAAAATACAGTATCGTTCATTAATAAAGTGCATAGTGCATGGTAAATAATAAGTAAATACAGTGGGGCAAAAAAGTATTTAGTCAGTCAGCAATAGTGCAAGTTCCACCACTTAAAAAGATGAGAGGCATCTGTAATTTACATCATAGGTAGACCTCAACTATGGGAGACAAACTGAGAAAAAAAAATCCAGAAAATCACATTGTCTGTTTTTTTTTCATTTTATTTGCATATTATGGTGGAAAATAAGTATTTGGTCAGAAACAAAATTTCATCTCAATACTTTGTGATATATCCTTTGTTGGCAATGACAGAGGTCAAACGTTTTCTGTAAGTCTTCACAAGGTTGCCACACACTGTTGTTGGTATGTTGGCCCATTCCTCCATGCAGATCTCCTCTAGAGCAGTGATGTTTTTGGCTTTTCGCTTGGCAACACGGACTTTCAACTCCCTCCAAAGGTTTTCTATATGGTTGAGATCTGGAGACTGGCTAGGCCACTCCAGGACCTTGAAATGCTTCTTACGAAGCCACTCCTTCGTTGCCCTGGCGGTGTGCTTTGGATCATTGTCATGTTGAAAGACCCAGCCACGTTTCATATTCAATGCCCTTGCTGATGGAAGGAGGTTTGCACTCAAAATCTCACGATACATGGCCCCATTTATTCTTTCATGTACCCGGATCAGTCGTCCTGGCCCCTTTGCAGAGAAACAGCCCCAAAGCATGATGTTTCCACCACCATGCTTTACAGTAGGTATGGTGTTTGATGGATGCAACTCAGTATTCTTTTTCCTCCAAACACGACAAGTTGTGTTTCTACCAAACAGTTCCAGTTTGGTTTCATCAGACCATAGGACATTCTCCCGAAACTCCTTTGGATCATCCAAATGCTCTCTAGCAAACTTCAGACGGGCCCGGACATGTACAGGCTTAAGCAGTGGGACACGTCTGGCACTGCAGGATCTGAGTCCATGGTGGCGTAGTGTGTTACTTATGGTAGGCCTTGTTACATTGGTCCCAGCTCTCTGCAGTTCATTCACTAGGTCCCCCCGCGTGGTTCTGGGATTTTTGCTCACCGTTCTTGTGATCATTCTGACCCCACGGGGTGGGATTTTGCGTGGAGCACCATATCGAGGGAGATTATCAGTGGTCTTGTATGTCTTCCATTTTCTAATTATTGCTCCCACAGTTGATTTCTTCACTCCAAGCTGGTTGGCTATTGCAGATTCAGTCTTCCCAGCCTGGTGCAGGGCTACAATTTTGTTTCTGGTGTCCTTTGACAGCTCTTTGGTCTTCACCATAGTGGAGTTTGGAGTCAGACTGTTTGAGGGTGTGCACAGGTGTCTTTTTATACTGATAACAAGTTTAAACAGGTGCCATTACTACAGGTAATGAGTGGAGGAAAGAGGAGACTCTTAAAGAAGAAGTTACAGGTCTGTGAGAGCCAGAAATCTTGATTGCTTGTTTCTGACCAAATACTTATTTTCCACCATAATATGCAAATAAAATGAAAAAAAACCAGACAATGTGATTTTCTGGATTTTTTTTTCTCAGTTTGTCTCCCATTGTTGAGGTCTACCTATGATGTAAATTACAGACGCCTCTCATCTTTTTAAGTGGTGGAACTTGCACTATTGCTGACTGACTAAATACTTTTTTGCCCCACTGTACATGAACTGGAGTATTATCATAAGTCACATGGGCAGAAGATAGTAATATTAAAATTCCAGGCAAATAATATTACCAAAATATATAGTGTCATATGAAAATTACAATAATATAATAGCCCCAACAACCAGTGGTAGCCTATGAGTTGCCACAGATACATTACGAACGGTAACACCAAGTCCTCTTACCCATGTTGATGCCCAACCAATGCACAGGTACCCTGACACACATGTTGTTGTTGCTTCTGTCGGGGTCGTAAACGACAATAAATCCTCATTCACCAGTCATTCCAAATCATTGTGCGAGCGCAAAACATCTGGTACCAATTAAGAATGACTCAGACACGCAGCTGATTCAGTCTTAGCTAATGTCCCGCATCCACACCTGTCAGGAGCAGTACAACAACTGGCTTTATTTACAAATACACAATACTATATTGAGTGTTAGGAGAAGGCGTGCATTAGGCGGGGTTTATGCAGTATACATCTAGTGTCCAGTCTCTCTCTGATTCGTCAAAAAGTCTCCCGATGGTTACTTCTTCTTCACATTCCTGAGTTATCTTTTTTTAGGAGAAATGAAACTTAACTTAACTCTTTAGACACTGAATTTAAGTGAAAGTGAACACTGGCAGCCATCTTTAATACAGTTACATTTGCATTAGCAAGCAATTAGGAAAAACTTATTGTTTCACAGTATAAAAGTATAAAAGTTATATAAGAAAATATATTTTCACCTTGACAATCCCCCCTAAACACTAAGTTTTTCCCTTAATGAAAGATCCTTCGAGACTGTCCATGCGATGGGAAAAGGGGAGGTGGATTTCTTCATCCAGACACCTCAGAAGCTCTCCCCTAGCGAGAGGCCTCCAGGCAGCTGAACCCTTCACTAACCTCACATGGAGTTCTCCCGCTGTCCCTAAACTAAGTCTCTTAACATCATCTGAGAATGGGGGGTTTTGTCTACTCTCTTGAGGGGAATATACTTAGGGATCTCCCCTAGATCAGTACCATCGTACTCTGGTGGGTCTACTTCTTGATTGAGGAAGGTGCCAGTCGGAGTTGCTTTGGCAATAACCTTTTTATACAAGGGAATAACACAACAAAGAGTTATCGATCCAATTACAAGGAGGGCAATCAGTACTATACAAGCTTGTTGAAGGAATCCCTTGAGTCCACCCAACCAGCCGGAAAAGAAAGATGTGTCTACTCCAGCATTAGTTTTCAATTCTGCTGCTAACCCAGTTATCTTTTTAAGGGCTATCATGGTTTTTCCATTCACTCCAGAGTTCTGAGGGATATAGGTACAACACTCCTCTCCCACCATCCCACAAACTCCTCCTTTCTCAGCTAATATCATATCAAGGGCTAGTCGATTTTGGAGTGTCATTCTAGTGTTAGGGCCCAATTCTTCAACTATACCTCGGAAGGCATCTTGGCTGAAATTGACAAACCTTTGTTCACTGTAATATATGTAATTGATCCATTCAACATTTTTATTAATCTGCACCTGTGGGATTATAGAAGCAAAGCCAGCATAGATCTGGTTCTGGGCTTTAAATTGGTCAGGCACCCCCCTTGGCACTCCAATAGCATCAATATATACTAGTGGATCTTCTTCATAACTCATATGGAGCTGATCGAGGCTTCTCCTTTTCCTGGTAGGTTCATCAGGTATCTTTGGATCCCAGGGTAGAATCTTGAACTGCATAGCTAGTTTAACAAGGGTGCATTGGCCTGTCCAGGCATTTGGCAACCTAGGACGGAGCTTACCATCTCCACATAACCAATAAATGTCATACATATATTGTGTATGTTTGATTAACAAGTCAGTATCTAGAGAACTATTCTCTTTGCAGAAACCTGTCTCGAAGATCCCTACTGGTGTACCTGTGGTGTCGTGGGAATTATAGCAGGTGTAATTGTCAGCTAATACAGTTACTTCTCCTGGGACCTTTAGTTTGGGTTCCTTATGAATTAGTGGGACGTAATCTGGGCAATCAGTGGGCTTCAAACCTTTCAACAAATTCATGACACAGGCAGTGGTGTTGTCATCAGGGAAAAGCAATGCATGTGTGTATAGGTGTGTATTCGCAGCAGCACAAGCAATACATCCTACAGAGATATTCTGGACTTTTACATTGTACCTCACCCATTCTAACCACAAATTTTTCCTTGGGGCTGTTTGTGTTTCTATGGAGAAAACCTCTTGCCAACTGAGACCTGGAATGGGGATCACTTCATTAACTACATTTTGCAAACGCTCACCTGGGCCTATTTTAGGTGTACTGGTAACGGGGGCCTTGGTTGGTCTGAAGCTAATATCCTGAAGCCGTATATGGCCTAAATACGCATAAGGTCCAGCACTAAATACATAATTATAATGCCTTCCTAGTACGAACGTCTGCAGATCAGCAGATTGAGGGCTTTCAAGATTTAGGAGAAGGGGGTGACAGCTTCTACCCCATTTACAGCCCCTAAATGGTTGCAGAAGGGCTGTTAGATGCATTCTCTCACGAAGACTCCTACCCGTCCCATCCTTGGGGAACATGGCTTCGCTAGGTTTATATCCCCAATCATTCCCCGTACTCCAGGCAGCATCTGTCCAATAATGACAATTATTGTTGTCTTGTCTGGTAACACACATATAGAACTGGATGATCCCCTCTACCACCCGTTCAGTCTCAAGGCACTTGACTACATCACAGAAATCAAATCGCCAGATATTCACCGGGGCTGTCAGGTTTACCCAGAGAATAAAGGGACCAGAATTCTTATTTACAATAGGGGCCGAAGAGGTAGGGGCGAGGATGGCCCCCAGTCCCAAGGTCAAAAACAACAGCAACATTTCCCTTCAGTCACTACTGTGACTAAACACTGGTTCGGTCTCTTTTACAGTGTGAAGCATGAATCCAGGTGCTCTTTCCTTCAAGTTTTACTGCAGTGGGGGTGACCAGGATCACCGTGTGGGGTCCTTCAAATCTCGGCTGGAGACAATCTCTGCGCACAAACTTTTTCACATACACCAGGTCTCCTGGCACAAAGTCATGGACCACGTCACCTGTGGATTCTGGAAGAGAAGCAGAAACTGTAGAGTGGGTGTTAGACAGTTCCTTAGACAATGCAATCACAAATTGTACAACTTTATCATTTGTCTCAGACAACTCTTGTGGCCTAATGTCTCCTATTTTAGGTGGAGCACCAAAAAGAATCTCAAAGGGAGTCAGGCCGTGTTTTCCCTGTGGGGTGTGTCTGATATGGTATAGGACCACGGGGAGCAAATCTGGCCATGGGAGTGGGTGGTCCTGGCTCATTTTAAGCAACTGGGTCTTAATTGTGGAGTTCATTCTCTCAACTTTGGCTGAACTGGAGGGGTGATAGGGGGTGTGCAGACCCAAATCTGTCCCTAACATGTGCCACAATTCCTCGTAGACATTGGCAGTGAAGGCTGGGCCTTGATCTGATTCAACAACTTCGGGAATTCCAAATCTGCACGAAATTTCAGTGATGAGCTTCTTAGCTGTAGTTTTGGCAGTCATGTTGGTCACTGAGTAGGCTTCGGGCCATCCTGAGAACATATCCACAGCCACTAGGATGTACTCATACTTTCCTGACTTGGGCATCTGAATATGATCAACCTGGATTCTCTGCCAAGGGTAGTCTGGTTTGGCAAGATGCTGAAGTGGAACCTTGGCGGTGGCTGTTGGGTTACAGATGGCACAGACTGGGCAGGCTCTTGAGTAGGCTGTGACAGTGGTAGAGATTCCTGGGGCCCAGTAGAGCTTCTTGATACAGGCCAGAGCTTGGTTCTTTCCTCGATGAGTTGATCCATGAGCCCATGCTGCAACGGCTGGATACATTCTTTTGGGTAGACAGGGTTTCCCATCCACCTTATAGAGTCTAGGAAATTGGTATTGTCCGGCAGAACTACGATTCCCATGAATGGCTCCTGCAGCTTCCCACTGCTTCTTTTCTTCTTTAGAGGTCAACTTTTGTTCTTCCCACAATCTCTCTTCAGGTGGTCGGGCTGGCTTCCAGACAGATCCGGTGGCAGGGTATTCCATTTCCATGTCTTCTATCAACTCCCTCTTCTTTCTTCGGGCTTCGGACTTCTCAAAGTCTCGTTCTTCTTCGGCTTAGGTAGCTTCTTTGGTTGCCTGTTCTCTTGTTTGTGCTCTGGTAAGCACAGGCATCACAGGTGTATCAGTGCCTTCCCAACAGGGTTTTTCTGGTGCTGTTTCTTCTTCTTCCCACTTTGCTGAGACATTCTTTATGGCAGCAGCTTTGGCAGCTTGATCTGCTAAATGGTTTCCTCTAGTCTCCTTCGAATTGACTTTCCCGTGAGCTTTGACCTTGATCACCGCAATTTGTACAGGTAGCTCCAATGCCTTCATCAGGGCTTTAATCCTTAGTGCATGTTTAACAGGGGTTCCTGTAGCCGTAATGAACCCTCGGGACATCCACAGGAATCCAAAATCGTGACAGATTCCATAGCCGTATCTTGAGTCAGTGTAGACATTGGCCGTCTTCCCTTCTGCTAGATAACATGCTTGTTGTAGGGCCACAAGTTCGGCTTCTTGAGCCGAAAGGTGAGGTGGCAAGGCTTCAGCCAGAAGGACTTCTGTTTCAGTGGTGACCGCATATCCAGTGTGGAACTTACCATAAGAGTCTGCAAATCGAGATCCATCAGTCCATAGTTGCAAATCAGGGTTGAGAAGTTCTTGAGTTACCACATTTTGTGGTGCAGAGGCTTCTTGTTCCAGTGCTTTTACACAGTCATGCGGGTCATCAGGTGACCTCCCGTCTGGTAAGTCCTTATACCCGTCAGGGAACTCCCCCCTAGAATGTGGAAGCAAAGTGGCTGGGTTGATGGTAGTACATTTCTGGAAGGTGATGTTGGAGGGCAGAAGTAGAGAGCACTGAAGTCTGAGATGTCTTTGGCTCGTTAGATGCTTAGGAGATGTTTGTTGGAGGACAGCAGAGAGATCATGTCCAGCTTGAATGACCAAGTCATGACCAAGTGCTATGTCAGCAGACTTATCCAGAAGAACATGGGCTGCATGCACAGCCTTGAGGCAGGAAGGAGCAGTTCTGGCAACAGGGTCAAGCCTGGCTGAGTAGTAGGCCAGAGGACGGAAACGATCAGCATGTTTCTGTGCCAGCACACCAGAGGCATGTCCTTCAGATTCTGAAACAAAGAGATGAAACGGCTGAGTGTAGTTAGGGAGACCCAGAGCAGGGGCGCTGACAACAGCTTCCTTGAGAGCCAGGAAACAGTCCTTTTGCTGAGCATAGATATACGGATTTTCAGCATGATCCCAGTCCGGTCCTCCAGTCTTGAGGCAATCATACAAAGGTTGCATGAGTCTTGAAGCATCCGGAATCCACTGTCTGCAGTAGGTAATGAGTCCTAAGAAAGACTGCATAGCAGAGTATGTCTTTGGATAAGGGATATCCTCGATTGCATGTTTTCTGTCCTCGGTGAGGTGTCTCGAGCCTTGAGAGATGCAGTGTCCGAGGAAGACGACTTTCTCTTTGCACCACTGGACCTTGGCCTTTGAGACTTTGCAGTTGGCAGAATGAAGAAAAAGGAGCAAGGACTCAGAAGCAGCAAACAGATTCTCTTCAGTTCCACAGAGGAGTAGGTCATCAACATACTGGAGAAGCGTGACATGAAGATTCTGTAACACCCAGGGATCCAGGGTCATCTTCATAGCATGAGTGAACTGGTTAGGGGAGTTCTGGGCACCCTGTGGTGTCCTGGTCCAGGTCAGCTGAGATCCTTGAAACGTGAAGGCAAATAAAAACTGTGAGTCTTCATGAAGCGGAACACTGAAGAAAGCATTAGCCAGGTCAATAACGGTGAAGAGTGTTGCTGAAGTAGGCACTTGAGAAAGCAAGGTGTTTGGGTTGGGTACCACAGGAGTTTCCAAGATGGTGGCTGAATTGACTGCTCTGAGGTCCTGTACAAGTCTGTACTTCGGAGGGTCTCCAGGAGCTGTCTTCTTCTTCACTGGAAACAGGGGTGTGTTACAGGGTGAAACACATCTGATTAGCACTCCAGAATGTAAGAGGGAGGTAATCTGAACTCCAAGGCTCCGCTCTTGGGCAGCCTTAAGCGGATACTGAGGTAGTCTGGGGTATGGGTGCCCAGGTTTGAGGTGGACTTTTACTGGAGGCACTTTGAGCAGACCCACATCCTCAGGTCCAGTTGACCACAGAGTGGTAGGTAGATTGGGCAAATCCGGGGAAGGTGTCGTTTGCAGAGTCATCATCATCAGAGGGAAAGCCTTAAGGACACAACGATCTTCAGTGCCTTGTTGTGAGGCAGGATCTTGTAATTGCAATTCCATCCCTTGATCACCGAAGATGATGGTAGCGTGAAGCCTTTGAAGGAGGTCAGCTCCTAGAAGGTTGACGGGGCAGGTTTCAGACACCAGAAATTTGGCAAAGACACCAGAGAATGGGCCAGCTGGGACGGGAACAGTGAGTGGTGATGAGGTTTGTTGACCTTCAACTCCAATACATGTGAGGAAATCTGAAGACAGGGAGATTGTAGGAGGCAGCTGAGATGACGAGATAACAGAGGTGGCCGCCCCAGTGTCCACTAAGAACTTGAGAGGTTGATTGTCCACTTCCAGGGTCACTGTACCACAAGACGAGGAAGTACAGGTGGCGGGAAAAGTGGGCACCGGTTGGCCTGAACTTCATGAGTGTGGAGGAGGAAGAGGTCTCTGAGGGTGCCCCCTGCGAGGACAACTTCTTCTCATATGACCAGGGCTGGCACACTCCCAACACAGAGGTCTCCCTTGGTCATCACGAACTGGTCTGTCCCTGTAGTTTTGGCCCTGGGACCCTCTCGGCCTCAAGCGTGGTGATCCATACCGATCCTGAGCCTGATACACCATAACAGGTACTTCTGAGGCTTCTGCCATATACATGGCTGGTTTCTTCTTGCCTTTGTCCTTCTGTGCTTCCTTCTCTGCTTCCTTTTCTGCTTCTTTTTCTTCCCTTTGAAGCATTTTCTGATAACTCTTCACAACAGTGAGGGCCTGTTTTAGGGGACCATCAGGTAATTCGGGACGAAGCTTCATGACCTTATCCTTCAGTGGATCTTCCAGACCATCAATAAAAGCACGGACCAACAAGGCTGCCTGCGTCTTCACATGAGTTGAATAACCCAAGTCTTCAAACTGCATAGTTAGTCTGGCAGCGTATTTCTCCACAGCTTCACCAGATTCTTGTTGTATATCCTGTATTGATCCTGCTTCGTCACAGAGACGATCCTGGGCCCACTTTGTGAGTTGAGCGATAAACTCCTTTCCAGACTTGAACTTGTTGAGAGGTCCTGCTTTAGTGGGGTCCAATTCCTTCATGATGGTGGGGAGAAAATATTCGGAGGCTTTGATTGAGGTGATGCCTGATAGATCAGACCATGTAGCCCCGTAGATGCTCCTAGTCTGTTCCAGTTTCCTTACATACTGCATGGGAAATTTGTCCGGGTCAGGTAACTTGTTAACAATAGCATCAATTTGTACCGGAGTGAAGGGTTTGTATTTCAGCTTCAGCCCTTCTTCTTCTTCGTCATGTGTCACTGCCTCATCCTTCGGGGCAGTTGGGGGTGCTGTGGGTATTACCTCATCCAGGGGCTTTATACCTGTGTGCATCAGTGGTATCATGTATTCAGCTACCAAGGGCATGATGCCCTCTAATCCGGATTCATGGTAACAGACGATCCTAACTTCTTGTAAATCGAGATCTGGGGTTGATTGGAGACAATTCTTGATGACTTCAACGTGTTCCTTCATACAGGGGCCCAGTGGGTATCCAAAGAGTCCTGAAGATATCAATGGTATAGCCAAAGTTCTACGAGGAAGTGTATCTCTCCCTAGCCGTCCTGCAAAGATAAGCACTGTCTGTAAGGCGGTCTGCAATATTGTACGGCAATGCTCGGGTGTCCTGTAATCATATATAGGGCCTGCAGTGTGTAACACTACACTCACTGGCCACTTTATTAGGTACACCATGCTAGTAACGGGTTGGACCCCCTTTTGCCTTCAGAACTGCCTCAATTCTTCATGGCAGAGATTCAACAAGGTGCTGGAAGCATTCCTCAGAGATTTTGGACCATATTGACATGATGGCATCACACAGTTGGCGCAGATTTGTCGGCTGCACATCCCTGATGCGAATCTCCCGTTCCACCACATCCCAAAGATGCTCTATTGGATTGAGATCTGGTGACTGAGGAGGCCATTTGAGTACAGTGAACTCATTGTCATGTTCAAGAAACCAATCTGAGATGATTCGAGCTTTATGACATGGCGCATTATCCTGCTGAAAGTAGCCATCAGATGTTGGGTACATTGTGGTCATAAAGGGATGGACATGGTCAGCAACAATACTCAGGTAGGCTGTGGCGTTGCAACGATGCTCAATTGGTACCAAGGGGCCCAAAGAGTGCCAAGAAAAAATTCCCCACACCATGACACCACCACCACCAGCCTGAACCGTTGATACAAGGCAGGATGGATCCATGCTTTCATGTTGTTTACGCCAAATTCTGACCCTACCATCCGAATGTCGCAGCAGAAATCGAGACTCATCAGACCAGGCAACGTTTTTCCAATCTTCTACTGTCCAATTTCGATGAGCTTGTGCAAATTGTAGCCTCAGTTTCCTGTTCTTAGCTGAGAGGAGTGGTACCCAGTGTGGTCTTCTGCTGCTGTAGCCCATCTGCCTCAAAGTTCGACGCACTGTGCGTTCATAGATGCTCTTCTGCCTACCTTGGTTGTAACGGGTGGCAATTTGAGTCACTGTTGCCTTTCTATCAGCTCGAACCAGTCTGCCCATTCTCCTCTGACCTCTGGCATCAACAAGGCATTTCCGGCCACAGAACTGCCGCTCACTGGATTTTTTTTCTTTTTCGGACCATTCTCTGTAAACCCTAGAGATGGTTGTGCGTGAAAATCCCAGTAGATCAGCAGTTTCTGAAATACTCAGACCAGCCCTTCTGGCACCAACAATCATGCCACGTTCAAAGGCACTCAAATCACCTTTCTTCCCCATACTGATGCTCGGTTTGAACTGCAGGAGATTGTCTTGACCATGTCTACATGCCTAAATGCACTGAGTTGCCGCCATGTGATTGGCTGATTAGAAATTAAGTCTTAACACACAGTTGGACAGGTGTACCTAATAAAGTGGCCAGTGAGTGTATATCACAGGGCAAATTCCCTCCCTGGGTGGGCATAGCGTCTCCTGGATGCAAGGGGCCATAATTGGTAAGGTAGGCCTGACACTCTTGGGTTATGGCTGGGCCTCCCTTTTTAGCTATCTGTTGGGCCAAACCACCTCTATGCGACAGGGTAGAGTTAGCTGGGTTCACTATGGCTCCTACCTGGTGGGTAACTATGTCCCCATACCCCACTGAGAAAAGAACCTGGGAGCCCTGAGGTGTGATGTAATAGCGTGAATGACAGGGGAACCAGATTTCAGGGTCATGGGGCAACCTAGAGGATTTGTTGAGAGGGGTAGGTAGTGGGCTCCTTCCGGGCCGGGGGGATTCGAACGGACCTAATAGCAGTGGCGGGGCAGGGGGAATTGTAGCAACCTGATTGTCAGAATCTTCTGATCCCTCATCATCTCCGATAGCTTGGCGCCTCATACGCATTACGGACCGGAAAGCCGTACTGCCGGTCAGGGCATCAAGAGTGAAGGGACATTGACCAGGTGTATTTACAAATATCACAGTGGGTTGCACCGGGAGACTAGGCCCAGAGGCCGGAACAGAAACAGGAACATTAGAGGTGGGAACAGCATCGGTCGGTGCCGGAGGTTTCTCAGGAAGTGGTGGTCCCTGATAGTACTCGCCGGAAAGTGTTACCAGCGGACATAGTGGCTGGGGAGGAATTCCGGGTGCACCAAGATGGCTGCCGGTGGAGGCGTGGCATGCCCCACTTCCGTCCATGGTCTGGGCGGAACCCCAAGGACGGCCCGCCCCACACACACGGCAGGTTTCCACCCAGGTTGGATTCTGCACGCCACAAACAGGACACACCCACGCTTCTGGAGAGCTCGTCTTGTCGCCATTATAGGGCGGTGGTTGGGACTGCATTTTCATCATCAGTGGCACGGCGGCCATTTTACAATCTATAAGATCACAGTTCAAAGGCATTTTATAACCAAACACAGGTTCCGCATTGTCTGATCCTCCTTCCCCATCAATCTCTTTCCATCCTTCATTCTTCAAGCCTCGCGCAACTCGCAGATGAGCTTGTGCTTGTTCTAACAATCCTTTATCTTTCAACATGCCTCGTTTGTTCTCTATGAGATTATGCCACATAGCCGGCTGTAATCTCCCTGACGAGGGCAATCCTACATGCTTATACAATCTCTCAACATTCTTGACTGCCTTCTTGCCTTCCCGTGACGCTACTATTGCCTTGACCTCCACAGCATCCTCATCTAACTTGTGGGGCACAGACTTCTTCTGCTTTAAGATACGCAGCATGACTCTTACAGAATACTATGGTTCTCTGCAGAAAAACCACTGATAGCGATATCAACACTGATGTTCCACAGTACGGAGCCTCACGTTCGACGTACTAGGAAAAGAGCCTCGCGCTCAATATTTCCTTTCCCTAACCTTGAACAGCAGTGATTAACAGATTATCCTGCCACGATATTCCAACAGTCGGGAGGCGGTGTTTTGGAGGGTGATCAGTCCTCGAGGTCAGCCACTACAGGTATCATCCACAGACATCCAGGCATGGGTCCAGAGGAGCCTCGGATCACTGTCCACGCCCCACGTTGGGCGCCAAATTGTCGGGGTCGTAAACGACAATAAATCCTCATTCACCAGTCATTCCAAATCATTGTGCGAGCGCAAAACAGCTGGTACCAATTAAGAATGACTCAGACACGCAGCTGATTCAGTCTTAGCTAATGTCCCGCATCCACACCTGTCAGGAGCAGTACAACAACTGGCTTTATTTACAAATACACAATACTATATTGAGTGTTAGGAGAAGGTGTGCATTAGGTGGGGTTTATGCAGTATACATCTAGTGTCCAGTCTCTCTCTGATTCGTCAAAAAGTCTCCCGATGGTTACTTCTTCTTCACATTCCTGAGTTATCTTTTTTTAGGAGAAATGAAACTTAACTTAACTCTTTAGACACTGAATTTAAGTGAAAGTGAACACTGGCAGCCATCTTTAATACAGTTACATTTGCATTAGCAAGCAATTAGGAAAAACTTATTGTTTCACAGTATAAAAGTATAAAAGTTATATAAGAAAATATATTTTCACCTTGACACTTCCACTGGTAGTTGAGGCTATTATATTATTACTAGATGGTGGCCCGATTATAACGCATCGAGTATTCTAGAATATGGCCAGCGGGAGTTATACTCACCTTCCAACGGCCCCCGATCTCCTCTCCACACTCCCGGCATCTTCTGGTCCCAGTAATGCTTAGCGCAAAGGACCGGAGATGACGTCACTCTCATGAGAGCACAACGTCATCAGCAGTCTTTCGCACAAAGCATTACTGGGACCGGAAGATGCCGGGTGCGTGGTCAGAGGAGGGAAAGAGTCCGGGGGCCATTGGAAGGTGAGTATATCACTATTTTTATTTTAATTCTATTTTTTACAGGTTTATGATACCAAGGGCCTGGAGGAGAGTCTCCTCTCCTCCGGACCCTGGGTTCCATCCGCACATTGAGCGCTGCGCCTGTCATCTCCCGGCTGCGTCGCCGCTGACCTCCGTGCGGCAGGAGATGACCCGCGGCGACCATCGGGAGATTAGCTGATAGCCCCGCAGATCTCGCGACGGTAGCGGTGGCGTGCGTCGTTCGAATTCCGTGCCAATTCGCGTCCGGACTGTGCCTGTCGCTGATTGGTCGCGGCCGGCCGGGCGCGACCAATCAGTGACGCAGGAATTCCGTTACAGACAGACAGACAGAATTAGACGATTATATAGTAGATTATTATTATTTAAAAAAGCGTCTATTAGTATGCGACAGCGGCCAAACCAAAAAACCTGCTAAAAATCTGGAACACTGTAACCCGAAGAATAAAGTCATCTAATCACTTATACTGCATGAGGAATGGAGGAAAAAATAAATAAAACCAATTCTTCAGCTGTTGATTTGTTAATTCTGCCATTTACCCTGCGCTCTGCATTGAGCGCTTACACCTGGGTTTCCGTGTAAATCTATGAAATACGTGATTCAAACAGAACCCTCGGTGGAAGATTCCCTATAATGAGACAGATAGAAACACTGTAGACTCAGTCTGGCCTGTGATCCGGCTGTGTCGGTCTTTCTAGGCCAGCATAAAAACACAGGCCACCACAGTTTTGTGCACTTCTGAAAAAAAGGACAACGCTGAACAGAGGTAACTCTGCTGCCTCATTATAGTGACTAGATCCTTCGGGGGTTTCACCTGAATCATGTCACTAGGAGATTTAGATGGAAACCCCAAAGTAAATGCTCAGCATAGAACACAGGATAAATGTGATCCCAAATGTAATGTAAAATGTTCCCAATAAAAGCTTCAAGTCAATCCACAAAAAAGCCCTCACTCAGGTCCGCCATCTGTCAATAGAAATTTAGGACATTCCATGTTACTGGCAGCATAAAGGCTCTAGAAAAGCAAAATCTCTCGTCGCCCCCCCCAAAAAAAAAAAAAAAATTAAGCATATTCTGCGCTCCCAAATCCAAATGTCACCTCCCTTCTGAGTCCCACAATGTGCCTAAACCACATTTAGCATCCACATGTTTGACATTGTGAGGGAGGTCCAGGACTGTAGTCATGGTCGAGCACTCCGGTGTATCTGAGCCCTGGCCTTCTCTCACATGAAAACAGCATTCTTTCACTAGCATACCTGTGTCTTCTCTCACTGCGCCATCAGGGATACCACTGTGGTGCTAAAGCCTTTCTCCAATTTGTTTCGCAAGAATTAAGACACAGTCCGGTTCAAATGCAACAAGTGAAACTTTACTTGAATAACTTGGCAGCACATTCTTGTCAGTAACAACATCATCAGCATGTTCCATGCAGTTCTCATTCTGTTCTTTCCCCGTACTTAGTTCCACGTCCTCCAGTACATTACCGAGTAATAGCGCCTTAGGCAGTACCGCAGCGTTCTCACTGTTCAGACTCACTGTGCTTGAGGATTCTCTTGCCCATTTTGCCCCGGTCCTGAGAGCATCAGCCCAAGCAATAATCTGCCACATGTTGAATAATCTGCTCCCTGTACTATTCCGGACCGCTTCCTTTCTCCAGCTATGAACTGCTGCAATCCTGCTGCTTGACACCATACTTCTGACCTATAGACTCCAAATGGCGAAGCTTCCCTTCTTAAACGTTGCATGACTGCTGTGGTGTCTTGGCACTAGAGCCCATGTGGTCAATGCGGGCGCCCGGACCCTTCTGACTACCTAAGGGAACGTTCCTAGCTTACCACATGGCAGCCCCCTATGGTTAACCCTTTCCTACACTATACAGTAGCTGAAAGCTCTTTACGCTATAATGTCCCCATGTAGTGGCCAATCCAATAACTGCATTTACCTTATACACTATACATAGCAGCATTACAAAGGTATAACATTATGCATATATACATTTAACAAGACACGGTAATACACATAACAGTGTAGCAGTACCATTGTATAAGTGGTAATACACTAAATCGCGTAGCAGTACCGTCATGTATTAGCAAATATACATACACTGATAATAAACGGCACCAGGACGAAAGAGAAAGGCAAAGGTATAAACGTAATATACGTAATATAGCATACCCCCTACAACATTTCTGTAGCGATGAGAGCCAGCCTAATATAAGGGTGCATGTCTCCAGAATCATGAGCTGGGCACTACCATTTAATAGGCACTACAATGGCAGTTTTCAACTTCAGTCAGCAAGATCCACTGCTGCTTGTTTCTGGAAAACACCCATTGAGTTAAAATTATCACTACACCTGAAGATAAATTTACAAAGGGGTATAGTTTTCAAAATGGGGTCACTTGAGGGGAATTCTGCTCTTCTAGCACTTAGGGGCTCTATATATGTAGTCTGCAAACTATTCTATTAAAATCTGTGCTCCAGGAGACAAACAGCTCTCTGTCCCTCATGAGTCTCGCCGTATGGCTAAGCAGTGGTGTACAGTCACAGATATGGTATTCCTACATTCAGCAGAAATTGTGGCACACTTTCTGTTGCCATTTTTACCCATTTCCCAGTGTGAAAATGTAAAATCTGGGGCTAAAAAAAATTTTGGTGGTAAAAATGTAATTATTTTTTTCTTCACTGCCCTAAGGCATAAAAATCAGTGACCTACCTGTGGTGTCAATATGATCACTACACACCTAGATGAACTCATTGAGTGTAGTATGTAAAATTTTGTCTATTATCGAGGTTCCTCTGTTCTGGCACCTAAAGGGCTCTGCCGATGTGACATGATACCCTCAAATCAGTCCAGAGAAATCTGAACTCCAACGTTGCCATTCTTCCCTTCTGAGCTTTGCACTGTGCTAAAATAATATTTTTGTCGGAAAAATGTGATTTCTTTTTTTTGTTGCTCTGCGTTATAAACTCCTGTGAAGCACATGAGGGTTCAAGGTCCTCACCGCACATCTAAATAAGTTCATTGAGGGGTCTAGTTACCAAAATGTAGTCACTTGTGAGGGGTTTCCACTGTTTAGGCACATCAGGGCCTCTCCAAATGCGACATGACACCCGCAGATCATTCCATTAAAGTCTGCATTCCAAAACATCACTCCTTCCTTTCTGTGCCCTGCTGTGTGCCAAAACAGTATTTTTACCCCACATACGGGGTATCTACGTACTCAGGAGAAATTTCACAACAAATTTTGGGGTTCATTTTCTCCTGTTATTTTGTGAAAATAAAAAATTTGGGACTAACAGAACATTTTTGTAGGAATTTTTTTTTATTTTAATGGCTCTACGTTATGAACTTTTGTGAAGGACATGGGGGTTTAGGTTGCTCACCACAAGTCTAGCTAAGTTCACTGAGGTGTCTAGTTTCCAATATGGTGTTACTTGTGGAGGGTTTCTACTGTTTAGGCACATGAGAGTCACACCAAATGACATTATTCCAGCAAATTTTGCTTTAAAAGTTCAAATGGCGCTCCTTCCCTTTCAAACCCTGCTGTGCGTCCAAACAGTAGTTTTTATCCACATATTGGGTGTTTCTGTACTCATGAGAAATTGCACAACAAATTGTATAGTGCTATTTCTCCTGTTAACCTTATGAAAATGAAAAATTTGGGGCTAAAAACATTTTTGTGGGAAAAGTGATTTTTTTTACTTTCACGTCTCTTCATTAACTTGTATTAAGCTCCTGGGGCTTCAAGATGCTCACCACACATCTCGATAAGTTCCCTGAGGGGTTTGTTTTTCAAAATGGGGTCACTTTTGGAGAGTTTCCACTGTTTAGGCACATCAGGGGCAAAATGCGAAATGGCGTCCACAAATTATTCCAGCAAATTTTGCATTTAAAAATTCAAATAGCACTTCTTCCCTTCTGAGCCCTGCTGTGTTGCCAAACAGTGGTTTTCCCCCACATATCAGGTACTGGTATGCTCAGGAGAAGTTGCAAAACAAATTTTATGGTTCATTTTTTCCTGCTACCCATGTGAAAATAAAAAATGGGGTCTGAAATAAAATTTATGAAAAAAGTTAAATGTTCATTTTTTTCCACATTCCAAAAATTCTTGTGACTCACTTGAATGGTTAATAAACTTCTTGAAGGTGGTTTTGAGGACCTTGTGGGGTGCAATTTTTAGAATGGTGTGACTTTAAGATATTTTTTGTCATATAGACCCCTCAAAGTCACTTCAAATGTGATGTGGTCCCTAAAAAAATGGTTTTGTAAATTTTGCTGGGAGAAATCACTGGTCAACTTTTACCCCTAATAACTTCCTAACAAAATAAAATGTTTAAAAATTGTGCTGATGTAAAGTAGACATGTGGGAAATGTTATTTATTAACTCTTTTGTGTGACATACAGTGGGGAAAAAAGTATTTAGTCACCAATTGTGCAAGTTCTCCCACTTAAAAAGATGATAGAGACCTGTAATTGACATCATGGGTAGACCACAACTATGAGAGTCAAATTAGAAAACAAATCCAGAAAATCACCTTGTCTGATTTGGCAAGATTTATTTTGCAAATTATGTGGAAAATAAGTATTTGGTCAGCTAAAAACATGCAAGATTTCTGGCTCTCACAGACCTGTAACTTCTTCTTTAAGAGGCTCCTCTGTCCTCCACTCATTACCTGTAGTAATAGCACCTGTTTGAACTTGTTATCAGTATAAAAGACACCTGTCCACAACCTTAAATAGTCACACTCCAAACTACATTATGGTGAAGACCAAAGAGCTGTCGATAGTCCCATCTTAATTCATATGTTTCTAGTACAGACAAAGCTATGGGGAATGAACACTGTCACCGCCCATTTTTTTTTTTAATCATGGATATCTCTGTATTTTTACGGATGAAATAAACGTAAGTTTTATTCAATTACCAATCCTTTTTCCTGTTTTTTCTCATCACCACCCTGTACCAGCTCAATTAGTCCCTCACATTTGCAGTCAATAGCAACTGTGACATGTAAAGAGATTAAGGCTATGTTCACATGTGTTTTTGAAGCTTTTTTAATACTTTTTTATACCAATTTTTAGATGCATTTCACAGGACCAGTAAAGTTTATGAGATTTCAGAAATCTCATGCACACATCTTGTTTTTTACCTGACAATTTTGTCAAAGAGCTGCATTTTTGCAAAATGTAGCATATCACTTCTTTCAGCTTTTTTTCTGTGTTTTTGAAGCATTTTTCACCCTTTGAAAGCGCATAAAATGCTGCAAAATACACAGGTATCAGATTTTGCTCTGTTTTTGGTGCCAAAACCTGATGAAGTTAAATCATATAATTTTTTTATGCACTAAACTTTATCAGCATACACAAGAAACAAATGCACCCTGACAAAAATACAGTAAAAAAAGCACCAAAAATGCATCAAAAGCAACACAATAAACATTGCAAACACTCAGCAAATCAGCTTTTTTGATGATGCCTCTTTACTGCTAAGAGAATAGGTTTTGCATGCGGAAAAAAACGCATCAAAAGCACACAATGCGTGAACATAGCCTAAGGTTCCATTCTGTGCCCCTGTAGGGGCATACGTCCAAAATCCCCTGAAAAATGGGGTCCGAATATACGAAGTCATAGACTGTAATGATGCAGACAGAGCTGACGTGCATTATTTTCGAGAGTATCGTTATACAGGAGGTGAACATTCTACTACATCTGAGTGTCCGCCTCCTGTAGGCGTACACTCCCGAAAATGATGCACTGCAGAGCGTGTGTTCACTCTGACATCACTATTAAAGTCTTTGACCTCGTTGAAGCATGCATCCGAACCTCGTTTTGCAGATTTCTTACGTAGGCCCCGACAGGGACACAAAACACAATGTATAAGCATCCTTTATCTTCTTACATGTCACAGTTGCTATTGACTGCAAATATAGGCGATTAATTGAGCTACTACAGAGTGCTGACAGTGCTCCCATGGGGCTACTGAATGGATGCAGAGGTAATGTGAAAGTACCCTTACAGAAGGAGATTGCGCCCTCTGTTTCCCTAAGTACAATCACAGGAACCAATCGTTGCTGTTAAAAATGGCGGTCCAACTTTGGCCTCTTTTCTATAATTGATCAAAATTTATTCTCTAATGTCAAAGGCACAGTGATTTAGGCTGCCTTTAAGTACAACACTGACAAGCTAAATAATACACTTTACTACATGTGTAGTACAGTATATTACCTCTGAGATCACATTCTCAAATCTGCTTGTGGGATTGAGAGATATGGTAAAAAATATTTAAAATGTTTAAGTGCTTTAAAAAGTTAAAAAATCTTATTTTTCTAATTAAAAACTTGTTTAATCTGATAAAGAACAAATGTTGAAAAAAAGACACATATCTCTTATTAGCACGTCCGTAACAAAGAGTACAATAAAATAATATTGTTATGTCTTCCACACAGTGAATGCTGCAAAAGCTAAATACAAAAAAACCTATGCCAAAATTATCATTTTTCTTAATTTTGACGCACATAAAATTAAATAAAAAATAATCCAGGAGTCATATAGATTTCAAAATGACACCATTGGAAACAAACTTGTATTTAGCTCTCTAGAAAGTTATGGCTCTCTGAATATGATTAACAAAACCACGGTATATATTTTTTAAAAAGTTTTCTTGTGTTAAAGTAATTAAAAAAAATGTTATACATTGTATGTCAATGGACTGTATATTTATTCTGCCCTTTGAATGGCTTAAAAAACTACTAAAAAGAAACAACCTTTTCACCCTTTCTCCAAAAATTAGAATAAAAAGTGTTCAAAAAGTAATATCTACCCCAAAATGGTACCAATGAATGATACATATTGTCCTACAAAAATAGATCGCTCATATAGCTTCAATTTATGGATAAATGTGTAACATATGACTCTGAGTATGGTGTTACAAAAATAAATACATTTTTATTCAGAATATTTATTGTGCCAAAATTGGTATTGCCATGGTCGAGCTGCCCCACAAAATTAGGTTGACACTTTATTTGTGCAGTAAATGAAAAGGGTAACATTTATAATGTTAAAAGGCAACAGCAGAATTGCTATTTTACTTCTTCTTCCCATAAAGTGTTAATCAAAGGTGCCACAAAAAAATACAATTTCATGCCTCAAAAAAAAGCACTTATTACCATGGCTCTTGGAATGTGATGATGAAAATACCTAAAAAGATGTCAAATTGGGCCTGATACTTAAAGCGAACCTGTTGGCACGATTTTGCTGAGTAACATATAGACACTGACAGGTTGGCGATGTTATACATATACAATATGATATGCAGTATGTAAAATAGGGGCAGGTCACTGAAGGATCAGTGACCTGTCATAAGCCCATAAAGATGAATACGTAAGCAGGGTTAAATAGGTTGTTAGAGAGCTCTGAATAAAGACAGAAAGGTTCTTTATTCACGTCCTTTATAGCCAGAACTCTTAAGGCCCCCGCACACGTTAGACTAATGTCGGATGAATCCACCAATATCAACAGGTTTGCCCATGGTCTAATAATGCGCATGGGGAGCCAGCCGACTATTGGTTGGGAGAGATGTCGATCAGGAATGTCTGATTTCTTCTTGAGATAAACTACCGGCCAAAGGTAGTAATCCACTCTCGCCTGGATTACTGCAATGCTCTATTAATTGGCCTCCCCGTCACTCGACTATCCCCTCTCCAGTCCATACTTAATGCAGCGGCCAGGATCGTTCATCTGGCTAATCGGTACTCGGACGCGTCCGCTCTTCGCCAGTCCTTACATTGGCTGCCCATTCATTATAGGATCCAATTCAAAGTACTTGTTCTCACCCACAAAGCTCTCCACAGTGCGGCACCCCCTTACATCTCTTCTCTCATTTCTGTCTATCGGCCTAGCTGATCGCTGCGCTCTGCAAACGACTTTCGACTAACCTCTGCACTAATCCGTACCTCCCACTCCCGACTCCAAGACTTCTCCCGTGCTGCTCCTATCCTCTGGAATGCTCTACCCCAAGACATCAGGACTATCCACAATTTGCATAGTTTTAGGCGCTCCCTCAAAACACACCTGTTCAGAGCGGCCTATCACATTCACTAATCAAAGTCATTCTCTGTGTAAGTGTGCGTGTGTAGCCCATTCACTATCTCCATCCATCCTTCACTCCCGCAAGATGGCTGGACCTTCATTGTAAATACACCATTGTAAATACACACCTGTACTTTGTATCTCCCTCACCTAATTGTAGATTGTAAGCGCTCACGAGCAGGGTCGTCTTATTTCATCTTATTTTGCTTTAATTATTGTATTGTTAACGTTGTTACTTATGACTTGTGTTTTGAAACTGTTAAACTGTAAAGCGCTGCGGAATATGTTGGCGCTATATAAATAAAGATTATTATTATTATTATTATTATTAAAGTGTGAGGTGGCATAGAGAACACAGGAGTGCTCGGCCAAGCGGGCGCTCCTGTCTATGGACCAGATGGCTGTAGGCTGAACAATCGGCCAGAGCATCGTCGGCTGAGAACCACCTCATGTGTATGACAGGCTTTAGTCGAGGATGCCTATGAAGAATGCCTCCTCCTCTAGATGATTCAGCATTTCTGTGTATTATATCCTTTATTTCATTGGGCACTGTTTAATGTACAATTTTAGCTCAGTTTAATACTTATCGCTGGTGGTGTCCTCAGAGGGACAATAGGTGGCCAGCTTATTATCGGGAGGGCCTATGTAAAAAAAAAAAAAAAACAGAATAACTCAAAGCGAGCAACCCCTCTAATGATAAACAAATAATGTGATTATATTGCTCTGTGCTGCTAAATCACAATAATAAAATAATATAACCCACTTTAATAGTTAACAGTATTTTGTATGTTTTTTGTCAGATTGGGAGCATAATTATATACATTAACATATTTAGTATTAGGAGACAGATTTGTCCTGTCAATTAATTACACAAATGTTCTGTAACAAACCAATCACTAAAGACTAATTTGCTTCTTTACAACAGAAAGTAAGGTTAACAAGGCTAATTATGTTTACCAGTATTCAGGGAGAAAAAAAGTCAACTCAATCTCGGCAAGAGTTTATTTTTCTGTATTCTTAATAAGGATTACAAGTATGGAATTGACTGCAATATTATTAACCATTATCATGTTATCATCAAATTTCCTGCAAAGGAAATGTTTGACAATGATAGAATATTACAGAAGGTTTGAGAGGAAATCGGTGTTGGTCCTCATACTAACTCAACTGCGTTCTTTACTGTTCACAGTGATATTAAAGAAACAAGAAAAAGTCAGATTCAGTAATTTGCTTAAAAATGCAGATTTAGACTCTCGAAGGTTTGCGGATTGAAGGAGACCACTTAAGGATCAGGACAAGTTTACTCAAAAGGACATAAGCACCTCAGGTTTTCCAAGTTGTCGGTAACGATTTCAGCTAACTGTACACAAAGAATATGATTCAAGTAGGATGGTGGAAGGATTAAAGACTTATTATCATCTAAACTGAGTTTAACAAAGCAGATTTAATTCCTTGTTTCTCTGCATACCATCTGCTTTGAATTAGGCGACAGACCACCAGACAGAAAATGATTTGCCCATAATACCCATTTGCGATAAGTTTAATACAACACCTCACTGGCACTGACTTCTCCAGCCGAAAAGGGAAACTTGCCAGTTCCCAGGAGCAGATGACGACATGTGACTCTGGAGAAACAAGCTGTGACCCTTAATTTGAGAAAAACATTGACTTCAACACAGAAGTTGCTTCTAGGTGATAATGAGGCCACATGAGGAAAATAAAAGTGAAGAGGGTTTAGAAATAATCTATTTCAATGCCAGATAAGTTTTATTCCATTGAAATGTTAACTTTATATTTGACAAAATAATATAAAATGAAATAGTATGAAATTTATACAAATATAGTCTAAAGCATGCATGATGCCATGAAGAGATACGAACACAACAAACAGATATAATGCAAAAACAGGTGCAACACAGCAAATATATAATATATAAGTAAAATCAAGCAGTGGTTTCCATTCAGTTGATTTTCAAGGATGTTTCTAAAGGACACTTTTAGTCAGCTATAAAGTGGATGCATTCTGACTCCCAAATAAGGGTAACACAACAGTGGATTGGATGAATGGAGCTTAGATCATTATATAGCCCTTCAGCCCTGGAGATCCAAGTGAGGAAGCTGCAATATAATAGCTAAAATATGACAGCTGCAATTCACTAGCTGGTTGTGAGAGGCCTAAAGGTGGAGTTGAGGTAAATTGAGGGCTAAAGAGCAGTGCATGTTATTATTCCACTATACCGCTCATAGAACCAGAGTTCTGTAATCTGTATAATGAGATTTCAAAGGAGAAAGTTTATGGATTAAATGTGCGCTGCTTGACAGATCATTCCTTCCAGATATTGTTAAATGCACTTTTATTTCCCAACGCGTTTCGAAGTTTATACTTCTTCCTCAGGGGATGACATGTCATCCCCTGAGGAAGAAGTATAAACTTCGAAATGCGTTGGGAATAAAAGTACATTTAACAATATCTGGAAGGAATGATCTGTCAAGCAGCGCACGTTTAATCCATAAACTTTCTCCTTTGAAATCTGATGATTCGTGGTCACGGAGTGGCCCTTTGGATGTGCAGCAGGCTGACTACTTACTTCTATATGTCTGAATCTCCCCTATATAAGGTGAGTATAATGATTTGATTTTATATCAATCTCTACTCGGGTAAGACCCTATTGCGCTCTTTCTTTTTCAGTTGTTTGACTATAATCTGTATAATGACAGAGAGGAGCACTGTGAGCTGGTGTCTCCTACTTGTCTGATCTCAGCCAATCAGTATTGGCAGGAGTAGTTTAAGCAATGGTGATTGGCTGCCAGTTAATGCTTAGTGGAGGCCCGCTGCATCCTGCTATACGTGCATTTGTCATCAGACAGCATTTTGGTAAGGCCATATCTTGTTGTGTGAGTTTTTTTGAATTTTTTCTATGTTAGCTGTTTTGATATTAGTGTTAGGGACCTGCAATATTATGAGGAGCCTTGACATTGGCATGCAGACTCTATCTATTTTGGCCAAAATATTAACCAATACCTCATTTAATATACTCATTGTATGCATTAATTTTTTGCACTTATCATATCATTTTTTGCAGGATGCAGCCCAGGCCTCTTTCTGTTGGCTTGGTCTATTGGGGTGTCTGTCACTGTGTGTTGCATATTATAGTGTTGTAGCAGCCCGCCTGATAATACTATGGGCGTCATTAATAGGTTGCAAGCCAGACACTTTGCATCACACTTATATGTGTGACTGACGTCCTATGCAAGCCTTATCTATGTGCAATTTTCCTATTAGGCAGTCAACCCCACCATGGTTTGTTAGATGTGGGGTGGTTGTTTTTATCAGTAGTTTGCACCTGAGCGGCCCCTTGCCTTTATTAGTGGAGGCCCGCTGCTTCCTGCTATACGTGCATTTGTCATCAGACAGGGTTTTGGTAATGCCATATCTTGTTGTGTGAGTTTTTTGAATTTTTTCTATGTTAGCTGTCAAGAGGGCTCCCCCCAAAGTGTCCTCTTCAGCTGTATGTCAGTATTACCTGAAACTTCAGTTCCAGAAACTGACTTACTAGTAACAAGTAAACCAAATTGACTTTCATTATGGTTTGACATGTCATCAGCATAGTACGATCTTTAGCTTAGCGATTTCTATCACTGAAAGTGCAGTCTATGGCGACAATTTTCGTCAGCTCCATTCTTATCAATATTACATTCAGGCTAGGGTCACACAACTGTTTTCTCTCCATTTGTGGAAAAGGGTCAGATTATATGTACTAACCAGACTCTGAATTTGATCAGAGTGGCATCCGTACTCTTGGAGTTGGAGAGAAAAAAAAGGTTTAACCACTTTCTACATTAAGTCTGTAACAAATCGGACCGCCCTCGGATATCATCTGAGTGTGGTCAGATGTTTTCCATGGACTCATAAATTTGTTTTGCCGATTTTGATCCAACGCTCAGATCAAAATCGGACATGTGCACAGCACCATAGAATATCATGGGTAGGAGTTCTATCCGTCAAAACCACCCACAGAACTTCCAAATTAAATGGTCATGCGCAAAGAGCCCTTACAGGAGAAAATCTTCTTATGACTTTAAACAGTGGTTGATGGAGTCCATACACTTGGATTACACTGAATTCCTTAAATATAGGGACACGATAATATATTGGATGTACAAGCACTACTGTAAAATGCACAAATTAATTCAAAATGGTCAAAGACAAGATAAGTTCCAATATACCATCTTACTCAAATCCCATGACCAGCAAAACCATTAATCACAAGTTATTAGACAGGAGCGCAGGTGGTCATGCATGCTAACAGCATTATGAGATTATGCGGTCATTAGCTGGCCTGATTTAGAGTGGTTGAGGATCATTGCTTGCATGTTTTAAGGAGATCTTAGTGTACTAAATGAGTATCTCGAGAGATGGTCTTTATTTGATCAATCGATATGCCTTAGTTTCTGCCTGTCAAGCTCTTCAATATTACTGTGGTACAACAAAAAGTATTCATTTATATTCACCCACAATCCACATTGAGCACATACAGCCAGCACCGGTTTGTCTTCTGAACATAATTACAAGTGCAAAAAAAATAAAGATCAATTTTTCCATCAAATGTCTTGAGAATAAAGATCTGATGTCTGGAGAGCAAATTAAATTATTAAATTCTATATGCATATGTTTGCTTCCATGAAAGGTTATTTTACATTGATACCTGGTAAGTATTCCTGCTTTCTGAGATTGTCCTGGTCCTGTTATCCTATGTGCAGTTTGCTCTGGCACAGTATACAGACCTACAGCGCAGTACTGCATAGTTTATTTTGCAGAAGATTTGTAATGAGAAATTAAAGTAGTTTTTCCAGTTCAATATATGTAAAACTAATCATTCCTATTATGAAAGTAATACAACTTTCTAATAGACTTTATGTTTCAATTCTTCACTTATTTCAAGGTCTCTATTTGCTGGTAGTGAATAAGAACATTCCTGTTTACATTCAGAAGCTAAAAAGATATACCTCTAGATTCATCTAAGATGAAAATTCCAGTGTAAACAATCTTTTATGAGCTAAGGCCCTGTTTATATCTAGTTTTTATACCCTCGGAATGCATACAGTGGCATGTAAAAGTTTGGGCACCCCTGGTCAAAATTATTGTTATGAACAGGTAAGTTGAAGATGAAATGATCTCTGATAGGCCTTAAGTTGAAGATTACACATTTCCTTTGTATTTTAAGCAAAAAAAATATATATTTTCCTCTTTCACATGGAAAATGCTTCCAGTTCTGTGAGATTCCTGGGTCGTCTTGCATGTACTACAATTTTGAGGTAGACCCACAGATTTTAGATGATGTTTAGATCATGGGACTGTGAGGGCCATTGTAAAATCTTCAGTTGCTCCTTTTGAGGTAGTCTATTGTGGATTTTGATACTTCTTTAGGATCATAATCCATATGTAGAAGCCAACTTCAACTTTTTTTACAGATGGTGTTATGTTTGAATTAGGAATTTCTTGAAATTTGATTGAATCCATTCTTCCCTCTACCTATAAATGTTCCCAGAGCCATTAGCTGCAACACAACCCCAAAGCATGATTGCTCCACCCCCATGGTTAATGTTGGCAAAATGTTCTTTTCCTGAAATTCTGTGTCCTTTTTTCTGTACACATACCTTTTAGCCAAAGAGTTTTATTTTGACCTTTTCAAAATGCATCAGGCTTGTTTAGATGTTCTTTTGTATACTTCTGATGCTGAATTTTATGTTGAGAACGCAGGAGAGGTTTCCTTCTGATGACTCTTCCACGAAGGCCATATTTGGGCATGTGTCTCTGAACAGTAGAGCAATGTGCCACAACTCCAGAATCTGCTAAATGTTTCTTGCAGTCAAACAGGGGTTCTGATTTGCCACTCTAGCAATCCTATGAGCAGCTCTCACTGAATGTTGCTTGGTCTTCCAGACCTTATCTTGACCTCCAATGTTTCCCTTAACATTTCTTATTTATATTTCAAACTGAGGAAAGAGCGACTTGAAATTTGCATCACTTCGCATTTCCTAATGATGGTAGTGAACAAGCCATAATCCTAACAGGCTAATTAAGGTTTGAAACCTTGTCCAAAGTTATCTGAGTACACAAATCTCCAAGAGTGCACAAACTTTTGCATTGGCCTATTTTTTATAATTTTTAAAAAGTAAAAGATGAAAATATATATATTGTCTAAAATAAAAATTAATTGTTTCATCTTTAACTTTAGGCCTTTTAGATATAATTTCATTTTACTTAATTTTCACCACGGGTGCTCAAACTTTTACCTGCCACTTTCATGTACACAATAGTGGGTCTGTAGGATTCTTATTGCAAGACAAGGGCCAAAATACAGGGATACATCAGAATAGCACAAATAGGTATAGATAAGCATATCAAACTATGCCATTCTTTGGAGACCAGTAAAAAGTTGTTTATTTTTACATAGAAATCTATGGAGAAAGTTTGGTTTTGAGTAGCATCCATTAAATGAATATGTCATAAGCTTTTTATGAAGTAGTCATTATACCAATGCTATTATATACTAACAGATGCTTGACATCTTGATAACTTTTTAACAGGCACATCATTAAAACTATTGAAAATCTCATAATATATTCATTAAAGGGTTATTCCCATTTTTCAAAGTTATCACCTATCAAATAAATCCCCACTAATCCTGAGAACGAGGCTCTGAAATGCCCCATGTGAATGGAACAGTGACCACACATGCGCTTCACCACTCCATTCATTCTCAACATGTAGGTTTGGATTTCTTTTTCCCTAAATAATAAAGACCTTCATTTACAAACTGCATTTTGTGATTACTTGTGTTATCTTTGTCTAATATTTAAATATGCTTGGTGATCTGAAACATTTAAATGTGAAAAACATGCAATAGAACAGGAAATCAGGAAGGGTACAACACGTTTCCGCACAACTGTGTTAGGGAATAACATCTAAATGTAGGTCTCACAATGTAGGAACTATACAGTATTGTATTATCGTTGTTTTATTGCTGTTACACTGCTACCCAATTAGTTTGTCTTTTGAAGTTTGTCCTGTCTGTCTCCCTGTAGTCTAGCTTTGATGTAGGTAACCCTCCCTTTTTCTTGTATTTAGTTAGTATTGTGTCAGCCATCATTGTTCCACCCTTGCCTAAGAGTCATCTTTTCACATGTTCCTGTTGGCAAAATACAAGAATTTCAGCCTGAGACTAAAGGCTCCGGTACACATAACGATGTCCCAGCGATCCCACCAACGATCCGACATGGATGGGATCGCTGGAACATCGTTAGGCCGATCACTGGTGAGCTGTCACATAGACAGCCCCTCCAGCGATCAGGACCAGCGAGTAAGCTGGTATCCAACGTAAACATCGGGTTTCTCAGAGCCTCGTGGCTCTTAGAAACCCGATGTTTACCTTGGAAACCAGCGTCACGTTGGTATCCAACGTAAACAGCGGGTTTTTAAGAGCTGCCTGCTCTTAGAAACCCGCTGTTTACATTGGATATCAGCGTGCAGCGTCGCTGATCGCTGGCTCCCGCTGCCTCACGCAGCAATGCGCGCTGGCCAGCGGGAGACCAGCGAAGAAAAAACGGCCCAGGACGATCCAGCATAATCAGCGATACCTGGCGGGGGGCCTGGTCGCTGCTGGATGTCACACACAGCAATATCGCTGGCGAGATCACTGATGAGTCACAAAATCAGCGATCTCACCAGCGATATCGCTGTGTGCAATGGGGCCTTTAAGCTCTTCTGGAATCTTCACACATGCCTCTGCTGTTGACAGTCTGATAAAGTTCTGGGTGTGAGTACTGGTTCAATGCAGATATTCATAGAAGGACAGTCTCAGAAAGCTCACATTTGCAGCCCAGTTATGGTGTCAGATTGATGGTAATAAGCCTTTAAATGGATCTTATACATTTAACATATAGGAAGTTTTTCCAGGTGAACACATTAAATAGATGTGATGTAAACATGACCTACATTCATCAGAAGCACAAATCACCTTGGGGTGCAATGTTAGGCCTCTTTCACACATCAGGTTTTCGCTGTCAGGCGCGTTCCGGCGCTTTTGACAAAAACCGGATCCGGCGAAATGCAATGCCGGATCCGGTTTCCCCCCCATTGACTTGCATTAGAGCCGGATCAAGCCGGATGGCCATGCGTTTCATCCGATTTTCGCCGGATCCGGCAATGTGACGCGATCCGGCGTCTGGAAAAAACGGCTACTGTAACGTTTTTTGTCTCCGGCGAAAAAGCCGGACACGCCGGATCCGGCGTGTCCGGCTTTTTCATACAATGAAAGCCTATGAGCGCCGCAATGCGCCTGATCCGGCGACAGCCGGATCCGGTGGCCGGATCCGGTTTTTTTGGTCTGAGCATGCTCAGTAGCTCTGCCCACAAGACATATATAAAAGCAAGACAGTGGGACCCTCAGCCACACCCAACATGCCACCCAAGCCAAGAACCAGGAGCAGGAGAAGGCAGCAGACATCTGCAGCAGCACCATCAGCACCACCCCAAATGGAGCAGCATGCTGAACAACGGGAGGGGAGTCCAGCAGCAGATGAGAGACGGTAATTATCAAATCCCCCATTCCTCCAAACTAGGGCTATGGAATATCAAGATATTCATTGGCCCTTTGTTTCTCTTTATTCAACAGCCGCCCAATAGATGCAGCAGCAGCAGCAATGGCAGCAGCAGGAACACCACCCACAGCCATGGAGTCTGGCCATGAGGAAGACAGCACATCTTCTTCTGGGAGCCCTCCCTCGCATCGTCAGCGTTTGACGGTAAGTTTTTATTTCCAAAATCCATCATCTCTGTAATATATGTCTATTCATTGCCTTTTATTTCAAAACAGGAATCACAAGATGAAGAGGAGCTCCCAGAAGAAGAAGGAAGGGGTGGACAGACACTTGGAGTGGGCTCACAATTGGTAAGTTTTTTGCATCAAACGCAGAAACACAACATCACACTACACACAACACATAGAAAACAATGTTCTGCAGACCACACACAGCAAACAAATGCCTACATCCAAAGACATAACATTTTTTGTTTTCTTCTCTAGTCTTCCCAATCTGGTGCTCGGCCAAGAGGTCCTCGCAGTGCCTCCCGGGGTCGTCGGCGACAGCAACGCGGCGGTCACCAGCGTGTAAGTATAAATATTTTTGCTTTGTTTTTTTTGCACTTTTTATTTCATTTCTTTTGTGGAGGCTAATTATGTTATTTTTGTCTTTTTCTTTAACAGCCTTCACAGCGTGCTCCCGACTCTGACGGTGAGGATGGAGGAATCGATGTGGACCACCTCATCGATCTCGTCAGAGAAAGGGAGCCGCTCTGGAATTGTCATGTCGGACGTTGTTCACACCACAGCGTCCGGCAGACAGAGGTAGTTCCACCTCCAGCCACTATAGCCTCAGTGGCGCCGGCTTGATCTTCAGGCTCTCGGGGGTTAATCCTGCTGGAGACCAGGTTGGAAGGTTAGTCACGCCCACGGTCTTTAAATAGTCTTACTGGCATATGGGCGTCGCCGATTATAGCTTGTATTTCATACCAAGTGGTTCCGGTCTGGAGTGGAGGTGTTCAAGAGAGAGAGATTCATATCTGGTGTCGTATGATCCGTCGTTATCCTTTCTCCTTCCCATATTTGTGTTTAGTTGTGCCCTGTTCACATTACTGTTTATTCCTGTGTGTGTGTGTGGCGCAGTGCAGTTTAAGTTCTCCCTGTCTGTCATTATTTGTGTGGGAGCTTTGGTGGTGTGACTCCTCACTGGGTGGAGGGTGGAGGGTTAAGTGCAGGGCTGAGCAGGAGATAAGGAAAGGTCGGAGGCTCAGGCATTTGCACCTTCAGCAAAAACCCTGGGTTGAGGGTCAGACAGGGTTTCCCCTAGTAAAAGGGACACCACAGGGGCCCCAGGTATTTCAGCCTTAGTTGAACTAAGCCCCCGTGACATTATAATCGGCCTACATTTTTTCAGGAGTCCATGGATCCATTAGATTCCATAACCCGCCAGTTGGCGGCGCTGTCCATACAGGTCTCCGAGTTGAAAGGGGCAGTTCAGCAGCAGGGCCTGGTAGTAGCAAAGGTGCAAACGGCATCTGCAGGTATCGGTGCAGAGCCGAAGTTTCCGCTGCCAGAACGATTTTCAGGCGATCGCAGCAAATTTGTCGTATTTCGGGAGGCCTGCAAATTATACTTCCGCATGCGGCCAATATCCTCAGGTAATGAGGCCCAGCGAGTAGGGCTGGTGTTGTCATTACTGAGTGGTGACCCCCAAGCATGGGCATTTTCCTTACCAGCTGACTCTACTACATTTCATTCGGTCGATAATGTTTTTTCTGCCCTCGGGCTCATTTACGATGACCCTGACCGACTGGCTCTAGCGGAATCTAAAATCCGCGCCCTCCGCCAGGGGGAGCGCTTGGCAGAAGACTATTGTTCGGAATTTCGCCGCTGGGCTGTAGACACACAGTGGAATGACCCAGCACTGCGGAGCCAGTTTATTCATGGGGTATCAGGGAGGGTGAAACAAGCCCTCCTGATGTATGAGACTCCGGCATCATTGGAGTCTGCCATGAGTTTGGTGATACGTATTGATCGCCGTTTTCGTCAGGGGGCACAGGAGACGCTACCTCTGGGGGAAAACAGAGGTGCAGGTGTGGTTGAAGTAGATGAGTCCCCTGAACTTATGCAGATTGCTGGCGTGGCACAGGTTCAGCCTCGCGCTCCGGGATTCCGGAAGCCCGGAGCATGTTTCTACTGTGGTAAAGGAGGTCATTATGTTAACGTTTGCCCGGTACTACCTAAGAGGGTCACACCGGCGGAAAACTGTTAAGCTCAGAGGGTATGGAGGAGACCCAACTGAGCGTATGCATATCCTCCATGATGGTATCTCAATGTATGCTCCCTGCCAAGGTTATTATCGCCGGCAGAGAGCTACCTATATCAGTATTTGTGGATAGCGGTTCCGCCACCAATCTCATAGATGAGGAGTTTGCACACACCGCCGGGTTTAAGATCGAAAAACTTCCTCACCCCATACAGGTGGTGACCATTAATGCTGTTCCCCTCCCTCAAGGGGAGATTACTGAGTTTGTGGCAGAGGTGAAACTCCACATTGGGGTCCTACATTCTGAGTCGGTTACTTGTAGGGTCCTTCGTAATCTCCCAGCTCAAATGGTCCTGGGTTTTCCATGGCTGTCCAGGCACAACCCGGTAATTGATTGGAAAACTCAGGACATAGTTCAATGGAGTGGTTTCTGCCAAGACAATTGCTTGGCCACATGTGTGTCCGCCATGACGCCCAGCCTGCCGGAGGCTTTGCAGGATTTCGCGGATGTTTTCTCTGAGAAGGGTTGCTCAGAACTGCCTCCACATAGAGCCTATGACTGTGCGATTAGGTTAAAACCCGGGCCAAATTACCTAAGGCCAGGATGTTTAATATTTCTGGTCCTGAGAGACAGGCTCTGAAAGACTACATCGCGGAGAGTCTGAGCAAAGGTCACATCCGGCCTTCGTCCTCGCCTGTAGCCGCGGGGTTTTTCTTCATTAAGAAGAAAGATGGGGGGTTACGCCCGTGTCTGGATTTCCGAGAGTTAAACCAGATTACTATCCGTGATCCCTACCCAATGCCGTTGATCCCGGATTTGTTCAACCAGGTAGCGGGGGCGAAATGGTTTTCCAAGCTGGACCTCAGGGGGGCGTATAACCTCATAAGGGTCCGTCAGGGGGATGAGTGGAAGACGGCGTTTAACACTCCTGAGGGTCATTTTGAGAGTCTGGTTATGCCGTTTGGGTTGACCACCACGCCTGCCGTTTTCCAACATTTTATTAATGATGTATTTGCTCATGTCCTGGGGAGATTTGTGATTGTATACCTGGATGATATCCTCATTTATTCTAGCAATCGGGACACTCATTTGGAGCATGTTAGGCAGGTGTTACAGTTGCTCCGGGAGAACCAGCTCTATGCTAAGCTGGAAAAATGTTTATTTTTTGTCCAGGAGTTGCCCTTTTTGGGATATATTGTGTCCGCAGCCGGTTTTAAAATGGACACCGCTAAGGTGCAAGCGGTGCTGCAATGGGAGAGGCCGGAGAGTCTGAAAGCACTCCAGCGGTTCCTTGGGTTTGCGAATTATTATAGGAAATTTATAAAACACTTTTCGACTGTCGCCAAACCGCTCACGGACATGACAAAAAAGGGTGCCGATCTGGCGAACTGGCCTGAGGTGGCTATACGTGCATTTGAGCGTCTGAAGAATAGTTTTGCTTCAGCCCCCATTCTGGTGCAACCAGACGTGACTAAACCTTTTGTGGTAGAGGTTGATGCGTCGGAGGTGGGAGTGGGGGCAGTACTGTCTCAGGGCTCGTCCTTGAGCGAGATGCATCCATGCGCCTACTTCTCCAAGAAGCTGTCGCCGGCCGAACGGAATTATGATATCGGCAACAGGGAGTTGTTGGCCATCAAACTGGCTTTTGAGGAATGGCGACACTTCTTGGAGGGGGCGGCTCACCAGGTCACAGTTATCACTGACCATAAGAATCTGCTCTACCTGGAGTCGGCCAAGCGTCTGTCTCCTAGGCAGGCTCGCTGGGCATTGTTTTTTACTCGTTTCAATTTTCTGGTGACGTACCGTCCCGGGGCTAAAAACACCAAGGCGGATGCTTTGTCTAGGTGTTTTCCGGGGGGAGAACCTCGGGAAGAGCCGGTACCCATCCTCCAGAAAGGGGTAGTGGTCTCGGCTCTCACGACTGAGGTAGAGGCGGAGATTGCCGAGGCCCAAGAGGAGGTACCACCAGGTCTTCCCACCAACAAATCATTTGTACCCCTGCATCTTCGGCTTAAGGTGTTGAAGGAACACCACGATTCGGTACTGGCTGGTCACCCAGGGGTGAAGGGCACCTTAGAGCTGGTATCGCGTCGTTTCTGGTGGCCCAAAATCCGGCAGGACGTGGTCTCGTACGTGGCAGCTTGCATCACGTGCGCTAGGGCTAAGTCACCCCGAACCCGTCCTGCTGGCACGCTACAGCCTCTGGGGGTACCCAATAGGCCATGGACAGAAATCTCCATGGATTTTATCACTGACTTGCCAGCCTCGGCAGGGAACACGGTCATCCTGGTGGTGGTTGACCGTTTTTCAAAGATGGCGCATTTTGTGGCGTTGTCTTCTTTGCCCAATGCTAAGACGTTGGCTCAGGTATTTGTGAAGGAGGTGGTCAGACTCCACGGAGTACCGTCTGACATAGTATCTGATAGGGGTACGCAATTTGTGGCGAGGTTTTGGAAAGCTTTTTGCTCAAGGTTGGGGATCAAGTTGTCACATTCATCGGCGTTTCATCCACAGTCTAATGGACAAACTGAGCGCATGAACCAAAATCTAGAACAGTATTTACGATGCTTTGTGTCCGACAACCAGGAGGAGTGGTCTACTTTCCTTCCTCTGGCCGAATTCACGTTAAATAATCACCGCCAAGAGTCATCAGGAGAGTCTCCATTCTTTTGTGTGTACGGTCAACATCCTCAGTTTTGTACCTTACGTCAGGGTGACTCCGGGGGTGTCCCAGAGGAGGATCAGCTAGGAGCCCAATTGTCATCAGTCTGGAGGCGGGTGAAACAGCGTTTGTTGAGCATGAGTGCCAGGTACAAACGGGTGGCTGACAGTAGACGCGTGCCAGGTCCGGACCTGTGTGTGGGTGAATGGGTGTGGTTAGCTACGAAGAACATAAAACTCAAAATCCCATCTTTAAAACTGGGTCCAAGGTTTATTGGGCCTTTTAGGATTTCTGCCATCATTAACCCAGTGGCTTATCGGTTGGAACTTCCTGCGGTGTACAGAATACATAACGTTTTTCACAGGGCTTTATTGAAAAAGGTGGTAGGCTTGGTGGACCCGACGCCGATGCCACCTCCAGTCATGGTGGATGGCGATTTAGAGTTCGAGGTCGCCAAGGTAGTGGACTCTCGAGTAGTACGCCGTACTCTTCAGTATTTGGTGCACTGGCGGGGGTATGGTCCGGAGGAGAGGTCTTGGGTTCCAGCCTCAGACATACATGCGGATCGGCTGGTCAGTTCTTTTCACCGTCGTCATCCGGACAAGCCGGGTCCTATGAGTCTTGAGGGCCCTGGGGTCCCTCGTAGAAGACGGGGTACTGTCATGTCGGACGTTGTTCACACCACAGCGTCCGGCAGGCAGAGGTAGTTCCACCTCCAGCCACTATAGCCTCAGTGGCGCCGGCTTGATCTTCAGGCTCTCGGGGGTTAATCCTGCTGGAGACCAGGTTGGAAGGTTAGTCACGTCCACGGTCTTTAAATAGTCTTACTGGCATATGGGCGTCGCCGATTATAGCTTGTGTTTCATACCAAGTGGTTCCGGTCTGGAGTGGAGGTGTTCAAGAGAGAGAGATTCATATCTGGTGTCGTATGATCCGTCGTTATCCTTTCTCCTTCCCATATTTGTGTTTAGTTGTGCCCTGTTCACATTACTGTTTATTCCTGTGTGTGTGTGTGGCGCAGTGCAGTTTAAGTTCTCCCTGTCTGTCATTATTTGTGTGGGAGCTTTGGTGGTGTGACTCCTCACTGGGTGGAGGGTGGAGGGTTAAGTGCAGGGCTGAGCAGGAGATAAGGAAAGGTCGGAGGCTCAGGCATTTGCACCTTCAGCAAAAACCCTGGGTTGAGGGTCAGACAGGGTTTCCCCTAGTAAAACGGACACCACAGGGGCCCCGGGTATTTCAGCCTTAGTTGAACTAAGCCCCCGTGACAGGAATATGGCTGACCGCCGCCATGCTGACCTTATCGTTACCCGACGACTCTGGGAGGAAATCTGTTCGCTCCTTGTGGACCGCTGGGAGGACCTCGAAGCTCGGGCCCAGATTAAAGAGCGTAAGTATATATAGTACCGGTTGCTTGATTTAAACCAGTGTTTCCCGAACTCCAGTCCTCGTGGTCCCCACAGATCATGTGTTCAGGATTTCTATTTACTTTGGAAATCCTGAAAACATGACCCCTGGGGACCATGAGGACTGGAGTTTGGGAAACACTGATGTTGTATACTAACCACTTTGTCCTTTCTCATTTCAGGGGAGAGAATTGTGAAGCGGTGGCGGTCTGTGAGGGATCGTTTCAAGAAGGAGTTCAATAAAGAGATGTGGGCCCTGAGTGGATCTGGAGGACGCAGGAGCAAGTACAAGTACGCATGAGCCCTGTCGTTCCTCCGGGAGACAATGCTCACCAGAAGGTAAATATTACACACCACATGTGACAAAAAAATGTTTAGATGTACCTTTTTTTTTTCAGCCAGGGCCATACCATGTCACTATTTTAATTGTTTTTTTTTTTCTTTATTCCACAGCACGGTGAGCAGCACTCGGGAGCCTGCACGATTGGACCCTTCTGAGGCGATCCCTGAGGAGACTGGCACCGAGGGACACTTCGACCGCCCCGGTACATCTGCACCTTCCCACACATTCGACCCATCTGTCCCATCCACCAGCACAGGAGCATCGTGGCCGCCTACATTACATGAAGCTGCTGGTGAGGAGATCGCTTTCCCTTTACCCCACCCTTCTGCCCCTGCCACCTCTAGTACACCTGCGGGTACTGGGTGGCAGCGGCAGAGGGGTCAGGAAAAGAGTTATGCGCCAGAGTTCTTGCATCTGAATGCATCTTTCCAGAACTGTCTAAAAGTCTTGTCAGAGCAAATCTCCGCAGGCTTTCAGCAGATCAACTCCAGCATTCTGGAGGTGAAGACACTTCTGCAAACCATGCATTCAGAAGCAAGATCTTCACCCAACCACACCTTTTTCAGGTCTGTTGTGGAGCGCATGGCAACACTATCTCCTACCCAGCAGATGCATGTAATGCATTCGTGCCACGGTGCTCTACAGCAGGTTACCTCCCAACCTCCACCTCCCACCACTGTAGTTCCTCCACCTGCACCCCCTCCAGCCACTTTCCATCCTCCCCCTCCTATTACATCTGCACCCCCTCCAGCCACTTTCCATCCTCCCCCTCCTATTACATCTGCACCCCCTCCAGCCACTTTCCATCCTCCCCCTCCTATTACATACCAGCAACGTGGCCAGTACCAGCAACCTCCCCAGTACCAGCAACCTCCCCAGTACCAGACATCTCCCCACTTCCAGCAACCTGCCCCGTACCAAACTCCTTCCCCGTACCAAACTCCTTCCCCGTACCAAACTCCTTCCCCATACAACTTTCCATCAACATCATCTGCTCCTACAGTCCCTGCCCAACCCTCCACTCCACCGCCCACCACCTCTTCTGCCTCCCACATGTCCACCCATTCTGTAGCTTTTTCCACACCATCACCTCTAACTGTTCCTTCCCCACCATGATCCCAGTCCTCTCTCCACACTCCCAGTGTCAAAGTGTCCCGCAGCCCCTCCAGCAGTATTTCCACCCCACACTACACAGATTTGTAATGTGTGTTTTGTAATAAAAATGCCCAGTTTTTTTTCAAACCTTTATTAAAAAAGTTTTTTTAACTTTAAAAACAGTTTACAAAAAAAAAATATTTTAAATAAAAGTTAAATTATTGTTTACACTGGTTGTCTGTCATTTCTTTCTGCGGCGAAATATGTTTAAAAAAAAGGTTAAATACAGGGTATTTAAAAGGTAAAAAGGTATTCAAAACCAGGTATATAACTGTGGGTAAATTTTAGCTTTTTGCCACAGTTGTGTTCCTGGTTGTGTTTGAAGCAAAGTATTTCACCTAAAAAGTTGTGTTTATTGTTGGTGATTTCCTAACAATGTACACAACTTTTGTTAAAAGGTGAAATACTTTGCATAAAACACAACCAGGTACACACCTGTGGCCTAAAGCTAAAAATAGAGACCATGACAAGATAGCCAACTTTGGTTGGCAAAGGTATATACTGTTGGTACAGAAGGTACACAAGTTTGGTTAGGGCACAAATCTTTCACACTCTGTCATCCTGCCAGTGTACTCTGCCTTGAGGTGACATAAAGTATAGTGCAAAATTGTAGCTCATTAATGAAACCGTCACAGAACTTCTAGTGGTAATGTCATGGTAATCTTGCAAGGTGGTTTCTTCAGAGGTGTCCTCAATGGAAATGGGTTCCTTGCAGATAACAAAATTGTGGAGTACCACGCAAGCTTTGATCACCTCGTCAACAGTTTCTGTCTTGAGGTTGATCGCAGTCAATAGGACCCGCCATTTGGCTGTCAGAATACCAAAGGTACATTCAACCATTCTTCTTGCTCTTGTGAGGCGGTAATTAAAAATGCGTTTTGGTCTTGTCAATCCTCTGCTAGAGTACTATTTCAAAAGGTGTTCTGACAGCTGGATGGCTTCATCCCCTACACAGACAAATGGCATAGGTGGACCAGATGTTTGCAGCAGCGGTCTAGGTGGTGGGAACTGGAAGGTGTTTCCATACAGTTTACGCCCCATGGCAGACAGTTTGAAAACTTGAGAGTCATTGGAGCGGCCATAGGCCCCAATATCAACAGCAATAAATTTGTATTCCGCGTCAGCGATGGCCATGAGGACAATTGAAAAATATTTCTTGTAATTGAAATATTCCGATCCCGATCCGGCTGGCTTTACAATGCGGATATGTTTCCCGCCCACAGCGCCCAAGCAGTTGGGAAACTGACATATCTGTTGAAACTTGTCAGCAATTTCAATCCACCTCTCTGTTGTGGGCTCTGGTAAAAACTCTTCAGCTAAGGAGTCCCACAGTGCACGGCATGTGTACTTCACTATTCCAGATATGGTGGAAATCCCGAGTCTGTACTGGAAATGCAGTGACAAAAGGGATTCTCCAGTTGCAAGAAATCTGTGGGGAATTAAAAAACAATCAATTAGTTTTAAATCACAGCATTACATACCAAAACTCAGCTATAACACTTGGAGATACAAACTACCACCAACAAGATTGCAGTGAAAGTGTGCTCTGATGCGATCACATCCAATAAATGTGGCTTACCTTAAAGTCACCATCAGACGCTCTGCGGGTGAAACAGAGAAGCGGCAATAGGTGTCCGCTTTTCTTATGAGGTGTGCAATGCGCTCCACCAAGTAATCAAAATTCTCCATTTTCATCCGAACATATCCAAAAAATGTATCCGGGTTTCGTCGAAGGTCCATGCAGAGTGTAGAATAGACCCCACGTGTCATTCTCTTGGCTGTGATGGGGTGGATCCACAAATGTCGTCTACGATGCCTGATGCGCTGCTGTCTCGCTCTCTCCTTCTCCAGAACAATCACCCTCAAACGATTCGCCTCCGCTATAAAATCCGCCAAATTCTTCAAAATATTTCCAATCACAACATCCATCTTCGCCAGTAACTTGCTCTTCTCTCCAACCTGCACTTTCTCCTCTCCAACCTGTCAAAGAAGGGCTGTAGGAACACGCTATATATAGTTTTCCAGTAGCCAATCCCGTTCGGAAGGCCACAAGGGTCAATTTTAAAAACCGGATCCGGCGTAATCCGTCGAAAAACGGATAGAAAAACGGATGAACCGGATGAGACGGATCCGGTTTTGTCTGTCAAGAACAAGACGGATCCGGCAGAAAAACGGATCCGGCACATCAGGTTTTACAAAACATTTGCCGGATCCGGCGTTCCGGCACGACGCCGGATCGCGCCTGACGCCAAAAACCTGATGTGTGAAAGTTGCCTTAGTCCGCCTAAATGTAGTGCACCCTGGTTAACGCTAAAGGAATAACAATCTTGACGACCAAACAATCAGACTACATCTAAATCTCCTGGTCAATATAATTTACATCATATTTTATAATCAATTTATTCTTATATGATGTTAAAATATATGTTCAGATGATTAAGCAAATTACCGTTATTTCCTAAGAGTTTCCTAAAATGTATCATTTGAAGGAAAACCTACAAGTAGATTTCAGGTTGTTTACCTGATTTGCTACATAGGATAGTTTCCACCTCTCAGCAGCGAGAAATCTTAGGTCGGTATGGATTGTCACTCAGCAGTCTTTAGATGGAAACATGACTGTTCCTGTTTAGCGACACTTAACAGAATAGAGTTGAGGCAGTGAATAGCAAAATAAAATGCAAAATTTCATAAATTTCGAAAACAGAGTGATCAAATTTGCTGAAGTTTGAAAACATGATCGCCTTGAGATTTGCTCAGCAATAGACACATAAAAGTAGAATGCCTACCTGTCATTCTTTAAAGCCGTACTCACCAGTTGTGGTTCTTGTGATTCTTGCTGCAATTTTCATAAATCTTAGCTAAATCATGACACGCCTTACACACAAATTTATAACCAAAGGGTTGAAAGAGTTTTTTTGTGTTTGCAGTACCTCTTTCAGTCTAGTCAAAAAATTAGTGCTGATATTGTTAAACGTGGTCTGACATGCCCATCAATTATACCAGCGATCAAAGTAATAAAAGTTAAAGTCCCATAGAGGGACTAAGTATAAAAGTTTCAAAAAAGTAAAAAAATGTAAAAATATAAAAAAGAAATCTAACAAAATATTATGCCAATAAATAGGTATATTTATGTAAAAAAAAGTATGTATATTTGGCATCGCCAAGTATGGAATCACTAGACTTATAAAACTGACACAAAACTCCTTCAGTGAGCATGTAAAAAAAAAATGAATATACAACGTGGCAAAAACTTTGCTTTTTCATCGTATAGCCGAACAAAAGGTAGAATAAAAAGCGATCAAAAAGTCGAATGTTAATGAATATGGTATCACTGAAAATATCATCTTGTCCTGAAAAATACAAGCTGCCATACAGCTCGGTCATCAGAGAAATACAAAAGTTACAGCTCTCAGAATATAGTATTGCAAGTTTTTATTGTGGAAAAGCGGTAAAATATAAAAAAATTATACAAATGTGGTATTGCTGTCATCATGACCCAAACAATAAAGCTGCATTATCAATTTTACCACATAGTGAAAGGCTTAAAAAAAGTGTCCTGAACAGGCTCAGCATTGTTATATTTTCTTTATTGGCTCTGTGAGTTTAACAGAGATTCCTTTGTGCACCTGGGTGCTATCTAAACTCTGTGTACATTACCGCCAGATTGCTCTGCGTCACTTAGCTGCGGTCTCTCCATCTACCGCACGGTGGACCCCGAGTGGCGAAGGCACTTCATTTATATTTTTTATTTAGTGCCTTCCGCCACTCCTAACACATACTACATATATACTACATTCATACAACATACTGTACATACATACATACTACATACTACATATATACTACATTCATACAACATACATACATACTACATATATACTACATTCATACAACATACATACTACATACATACTACATATATACTACATTCATACAACATACTACATATATACTACATTCATACAACATACATACTACATACTACATACATACTACATATATACTACATTCATACAGCATACATACATACATACTACATACAATACATTCATACAATACATACATATAGACATACAGTACATATAACATAGAGTACATACTCACCATCACTTGTCACTTTGTTCCCCGAAGCCAGTGTCATCTTTAAAAAATATTAAAATAACAAACAAGCAATATACTCCCTGATCCGCAGAAATCCACGAGTGTCCTACGACGATCTCCTGCACTGCATTACTGAGAGGTTACTATTGTTCACTGCTCTCACTTTATGGCAAAAGCTGCGTGGGAACTTTCTCACACAGCAATGCCAAAAGTGAGACTAGGGACTATTTTTTTACAGTGGCGGAGGAATACAGTGCGGAAGGATACCTACCTCCCGTCATTGTATTCCTGGGGCCCCTAAAGAGCGGTGGCATCAGCTGATGCTGCTGTTCTCCATGGGAGATCGTCGTGGGACACTCGTGGATTTCTGCGGATCAGGGAGTATATCGCTTGTTTGTTATTTTAATATTTTTTAAAGATGACACTGGCTTCGGGGATCAAAGTGACAAGTGATGGTGAGTATGTACTCTATGTTATATGTACTGTATGTCTATATGTATGTATTGTATGAATGTATGAATGTATTGTATGTAGTATGTATGTTGTATGTCTGTAGCATGTTTTATGTATGTTGTATGTGTGTAGTATGTATGTAGTATGTACTATGTATGTATGTTGTATGAATGTAGTATATATGTACTATGTATGTTGTATGAATGTAGTATATATGTAGTATGTATGTAGCATGTAGTATGTACACTCACTGGCCACTTTATTAGGTACACCTGTCCAACTGTGTGTTAAGACTTAATTTCTAATCAGCCAATCACATGGCGGCAACTCAGTGCATTTAGGCATGTAGACATGGTCAAGACAATCTCCTGCAGTTCAAACCGAGCATCAGTATGGGGAAGAAAGGTGATTTGAGTGCCTTTGAACGTGGCATGATTGTTGGTGCCAGAAGGGCTGGTCTGAGAATTTCAGAAACTGCTGATCTACTGGGATTTTCACGCACAACCATCTCTAGGGTTTACAGAGAATGGTCCGAAAAAGAAAAAAAATCCAGTGAGCGGCAGTTCTGTGGCCGGAAATGCCATGTTGATGCCAGAGGTCAGAGGAGAATGGGCAGACTGGTTCGAGCTGATAGAAAGGCAACAGTGACTCAAATTGCCACCCGTTACAACCAAGGTAGGCAGAAGAGCATCTCTGAACGCACAGTGCGTCGAACTTTGAGGCAGATGGGCTACAGCAGCAGAAGACCACACTGGGTACCACTCCTCTCAGCTAAGAACAGGAAACTGAGGCTACAATTTGCACAAGCTCATCGAAATTGGACAGTAGAAGATTGGAAAAACGTTGCCTGGTCTGATGAGTCTCGATTTCTGCTGCGACATTCGGATGGTAGGGTCAGAATTTGGCGTAAACAACATGAAAGCATGGATCTATCCTGCCTTGTATCAACGGTTCAGGCTGGTGGTGGTGGTGTCATGGTGTGGGGAATTTTTTCTGGGCACTCTTTGGGCCCCTTGGTACCAATTGAGCATCGTTGCAACGCCACAGCCTACCTGAGTATTGTTGCTGACCATGTCCATCCCTTTATGACCACAATGTACCCAACATCTGATGGCTACTTTCAGCAGGATAATGCGCCATGTCATAAAGCTCGAATCATCTCAGATTGGTTTCTTGAACATGACAATGAGTTTACTTTACTCAAATGGCCTCCTCAGTCACCAGATCTCAATCCAATAGAGCATCTTTGGGATGTGGTGGAACGGGAGATTCGCATCAGGGATGTGCAGCCGACAAATCTGCGCCAACTGTGTGATGCCATCATGTCAATATGGTCCAAAATCTCTGAGGAATGCTTCCAGCACCTTGTTGAATCTCTGCCACGAAGAATTGAGGCAGTTCTGAAGGCAAAAGGGGGTCCAACCCCTTACTAGCATGGTGTACCTAATAAAGTGGCCAGTGAGTGTATGTATGTTGTATGAATGTAGTATATATGAAGTATGTATGTAGTATGTAATATGTATGTATGCTGTATGAATGTAGTATATATGAAGCATGTAGTATGTATGTATGCTGTATGAATGTAGTATAAATGTAGTATGTATGTAGTATGTAGTATGTATGTATGTTGTATGAATGTAGTATATATGTAGTATGTATGTAGTATGTATGTATGCTGTATGAATTTTATATATATGAAGTATGTATGTATGTATGTTGTATGAATGTAGTATGTATGTAGTATGTATGTTTTTTTTTTTTTTTTTTACATTCAACACATTAGCCGGATGATGGGACTACTACTGTCCCATCATTGGCTAATGTGTCAATCCCTGTCATTGTAGCAGGCATAGCCCGATGGGACTTGTAGTCCCATCGGACGATGCCTGCACACACACACAACCCCCAGCAGGCCCGCACAGACCCCCGGCAGCCCGCACAGACCCCCGGCAGGCCTGTACAGACCCCCGACAGCCCGCACAGACCCCCGGCATGCCCGCACAGACCCCCGGCATGCCCGCACAGACCCCCGGCAGGCCCGTACAGACCCCCGGCAGCCCGTACAGACCCCCGGCAGGCCCGTACAGACCCCCGGCAGGCCCGCACAGACCCCCGGCAGGCCCACACAGACCCCCGAGAGGCCCGTACAGACCCCGCCTGCAAACACGGACATGCACAATGTCCGCCCACGCACCGCCCACACTCTTCCCCCCTCCGGAACTGGATGTACAAGTAAAGAAAGGGTTTTTTTTAATTCCGATATTTCTGTCCCATTGACTTGAATGGGGTTACTTTTTGGGTATCGATCTGATCCAATCCGATCTGATACTTCACGGTATCGGATGGTATCGCTCAACACTAATGAGTAGAGTTGAGCGAAACGGGTCGAAAAATTTCAAAAGTCGCCGACTTTTCGCAAAGTCGGGTTTCATGAAACGAAACCCGACCCTAGGATGGGGTCGGCCACGAGGTCGGCGACTTACGCGCCAAAGTCGCGTTTCAAAAGTTTGTTTTGCGCTCTTTTTCAGCCAATCAGGATCCATGGACACTGTGGGCAACGTGATGACATAGGCAGGGGTCACCACCATCTTTCAGAAGGGCATGCAAGTGATTGGCTTGCTTTGGTGGGCGTCACAGGTTGTATAAAAGGGCGTGCACGCCGACCGCCATCTTACTTCTGCCGATCTCAGTATAGGGAGAGTTTGCTGCTGATTCTGTAGGGAGAGCGTTAGGCAGGGAAGAAGACAAAAAAACTGCTTCTGCTGCTAGCGATTTGGCCTGCACAACACACCAGTCACTGTGTGTGCAGTGCAAGGGGAGGCTATATAGTGGTGTATCAGTGGTGTTGGTTGTTGGGCTGCCTTCTAAGGCTTCCTGACATTCCTGCATTGCTGTTTACCCACTGCTCCGCAAACTGCTTTTTTAAAAGCAATCCCAATTTCTTTCTTTTGTCCTGCTGAGAAGAAAAAAAAACTGCTTCTGCTGCTAGCAATTTGGCCTGCACAACACACCAGTCACTGTGTGTGCAGTACAAGGGGAGGCTATATTGTGGTGTATCAGTGGTGTTGGTTGTTGGGCTGCCTTTTAAGGCTTCCTGACAGGCTGGCATTGCTGTTTACCCACTGATCTGCAAACTGCTTTTTTAAAAGCAATCCAATCTCCCTTATCCTCTAGTCACTTTTGTCACAGCTGTGCCATCGAGCCTGTGACATAGCGCTCAGATATCAGTGGGCCTCACACAATCCAAAAGTGTCCAGTGTCCAAAAGTGTGTGCAGAGATTCAAAATCTCCCTTATCCTCTAGTCACTTTGGTCACAGCTGTGCCATCGAGCCTGTCACATAGCGCTCAGATATTCATTGGGCCTCACACAATCCAAAAGTGTCCAGTGTCCAAAAGTGTGTGCAGAGATTCAAAATCTCCCTTATCCTCTAGTCACTTTGGTCACAGCTGTGCCATCGAGCCTGTCACATAGCGCTCAGATATTCATTGGGCCTCACACAATCCAAAAGTGTCCAGTGTCCAAAAGTGTGTGCAGAGATTCAAAATCTCCCTTATCCTCTAGTCACTTTGGTCACAGCTGTGCCACGAGCCTGTCACATAGCGCTCAGATATTCATTGGGCCTCACTCAATCCAAAAGTGTCCAGTGTCCAAAAGTGTGTGCAGAGATTCAAAATCTCCCTTATCCTCTAGTCACTTTGGTCACAGCTGTGCCATCGAGCCTGTCACATAGCACTCAGATATTCATTGGGCCTCACACAATCCAAAAGTGTCCAGTGTCCAAAAGTGTGTGCAGAGATTCAAAATCTCCCTTATCCTCTAGTCACTTTGGTCACAGCTGTGCCATCGAGCCTGTCACATAGCGCTCAGATATTCATTGGGCCTCACACAATCCACAAGTGTCCAGTGTCCAAAAGTGTGTGCAGAGATTCAAAATCTCCCTTATCCTCTAGTCACTTTGGTCACAGCTGTGCCATCGAGCCTGTCACATAGCGCTCAGATATTCATTGGGCCTCACACAATCCAAAAGTGTCCAGTGTCCAAAAGTGTGTGCAGAGATTCAAAATCTCCCTTATCCTCTAGTCACTTTGGTCACAGCTGTGCCATCGAGCCTGTCACATAGCGCTCAGATATTCTTTGGGCCTCACACAATCCAAAAGTGTCCAGTGTCCAAAAGTGTGTGCAGAGATTCAAAATCTCCCTTATCCTCTAGTCACTTTGGTCACAGCTGTGCCATCGAGCCTGTCACATAGCACTCAGATATTCATTGGGCCTCACACAATCCAAAAGTGTCCAGTGTACAAAAGTGTGTGCAGAGATTCAAAATCTCCCTTATCCTCTAGTCACTTTGGTCACAGCTGTGCCATCGAGCCTGTCACATAGCGCTCAGATATTCATTGGGCCTCACACAATCCAAAAGTGTCCAGTGTCCAAAAGTGTGTGCAGAGATTCAAAATCTCCCTTATCCTCTAGTCACTTTGGTCACAGCTGTGCCACGAGCCTGTCACATAGCGCTCAGATATTCATTGGGCCTCACACAATCCAAAAGTGTCCAGTGTCCAAAAGTGTGTGCAGAGATTCAAAATCTCCCTTATCCTCTAGTCACTTTGGTCACAGCTGTGCCATCGAGCCTGTCACATAGCACTCAGATATTCATTGGGCCTCACACAATCCAAAAGTGTCCAGTGTCCAAAAGTGTGTGCAGAGATTCAAAATCTCCCTTATCCTCTAGTCACTTTGGTCACAGCTGTGCCATCGAGCCTGTCACATAGCGCTCAGATATTCATTGGGCCTCACACAATCCAAAAGTGTCCAGTGTCCAAAAGTGTGTGCAGAGATTCAAAATCTCCCTTATCCTCTAGTCACTTTGGTCACAGCTGTGCCATCGAGCCTGTCACATAGCGCTCAGATATTCATTGGGCCTCACACAATCCAAAAGTGTCCAGTGTCCAAAAGTGTGTGCAGAGATTCAAAATCTCCCTTATCCTCTAGTCACTTTGGTCACAGCTGTGCCATCGAGCCTGTCACATAGCGCTCAGAAATTCTTAGGGCCTCACAAAATCCAAAAGTGTCCAGTGTCCAAAAGTGTGTGCAGAGATTCAAAATCTCCCTTATCCTCTAGTCACTTTGGTCACAGCTGTGCCATCGAGCCTGTCACATAGCGCTCAGATATTCATTGGGCCTCACACAATCCAAAAGTGTCCAGTGTCCAAAAGTGTGTGCAGAGATTCAAAATCTCCCTTATCCTCTAGTCACTTTGGTCACAGCTGTGCCATCGAGCCTGTCACATAGCGCTCAGATATTCATTGGGCCTCACACAATCCAAAAGTGTCCAGTGTCCAAAAGTGTGTGCAGAGATTCAAAATCTCCCTTATCCTCTAGTCACTTTGGTCACAGCTGTGCCATCGAGCCTGTCACATAGCGCTCAGATATTCATTGGGCCTCACACAATCCAAAAGTGTCCAGTGTCCAAAAGTGTGTGCAGAGATTCAATATCTCCCTTATCCTCTAGTCACTTTGGTCACATCTGTGCCATCGAGCCTGTCACATAGCGCTCAGATATTCATTGGGCCTCACACAATCCAAAAGTGTCCAGTGTCCAAAAGTGTGTGCAGAGATTCAAAATCTCCCTTATCCTCTAGTCACTTTGGTCACAGCTGTGCCATCGAGCCTGTCACATAGCGCTCAGATATTCATTGGGCCTCACACAATCCAAAAGTGTCCAGTGTCCAAAAGTGTGTGCAGAGATTCAATATCTCCCTTATCCTCTAGTCACTTTGGTCACATCTGTGCCATCGAGCCTGTCACATAGCGCTCAGATATTCATTGGGCCTCACACAATCCAAAAGTGTCCAGTGTCCACAAGTGTCTGCAGAAATTCAAAATCTCCCTTATCCTCTAGTCACTTTGGTCACAGCTGTGCCATCGAGCCTGTCACATAGCGCTCAGATATCAGTGGGCCTCACACAATCCAAAAGTGTCCAGTGTCCACAAGTGTCTGCAGAAATTCAAAATCTCCCCTGTCCTATAGACACCTTGTACCTTGTTTTACATTACTATATAGTTTGTTGGATTTTGTCTACATTTCTACCAAAAATGAGGAAGGCTGGTGGAAGAGGCCGTGGAATTGGGAGGGGGTTGGCAGCTGGTAATGATGGTGTTGGTGGTCGATCTGATGGTAGTGGCAAGAGCAAAATAGGACCGAATGCAGGAGGTGTTGAGCCTGCGTCATCGTCTGGCTACATAAGGCCTCGAACGCTTAGTTTTCTAGGAGTTGGCAAACCGCTTTTAAAGCCAGAGCATCAGGAAAAAGTTTTGTCTTACATTGCTGACTCAGCCTCCAGCTCTATTGCCTCCTCTTCTTCAGTTGTAAAAAGTAAAAGCACTGAGTCGTCATTGGAGGCTCATGTTCATGAACCACACCTTTCCTTGTGTCCTTCACCCCAACCAAGATTGAAGGATGACGCAGGCCATACTACTGATTACTCCATGGAGCTGTTTTCACATACCATGCCTGGATTATCAAGTGAAATGGTGAATTACCCAGGCCAAGATGAATCTGACATGGAGTGCACTGATGCTCAGCCGCTGATGGATGATTCTGCTGGTACATTCACTCAGAGCACTACATTGTCCTCGCAGTGGACAGAGCCAGATTCTGACCCTGATGAGACTCAGGTGCCCCTTCCCGCACCCTATACCACCATACACGGTGACACAGAGGAAGGTGCACATGACATAGAAGAGTAGGTGATGGATGACCCAGTTGTTGACCCAGATTGGCATCCATTGGGGGAAGAGGGTGCTGCTTCCAATAGCTCAGATGAGGAGCATCCACAGCAGACATCGACATCGCAACAGCTGTTATCTGGCAGGCCCGGAGCACTCCAACGACAAGTTCCAAACATCAAAAGAGTTGCTGGACAGCTTGTCCAGAGGGTCAAAAGATCACAGCGTGCTAGGTCGCAAAATGTCTGCCAAAGTAGGAAGAGTGCAGTGTGGCACTTTTTTGAACAAAATCCTCATGATCAGGCCAAGGTTATCTGTAAGAAGTGCGCAAAGACCTTTAGCCAAGGGAAAAATCTGAAAAATTTGAATACCAGTTGCATGCTTAGACATTTAACCAGCATGCACTTGCAAGCGTGGACACAACACCAAACCTCAAGTGCCACATGTGCAACTGATCACAACGAAGGTAGTCAGCAACGCTACATTGTTTCCCCCACTGTAAGCCCACCGGTTAGCACAGCAGCAAATGTTGAGGTGTCGTTGCAAGGCCACAGCAGTCAGGGAATCCCACTGTTATATCAACGAAAGACTGATTCTAGGCCATCAGAAAGAACACCAACTCCATCACCATCATCAACCCTCTCTCAGTCCGCCCTGTCCACCGCTACTTCCACCATATGCAGCTCTCAAGTCCAGCTCACCCTCCCAGACACTATGAGTAGGTCAAGAAAGTACTCAGTCTCTCATCCGCGTACACTGGGTTTGAACGCCCACATTGCCAAACTAATCTCGTTTGAGATGATGCCCTTTCGGTTGGTGGAAAGCACAGCTTTCCGCGAACTCATGGCCTATGCAGTACCACGCTATGACCTACCCAGTCACCACTTCTTCTCTCGCAAAGCCATCCCAGCCTCCACCATCATGTGAAAGACCGCATTGTCCATGCACTCAAGCAGTCAGTGAGCGGAAAGGTGCACCTCACAACTGATGCATGGTCCAGTCGGCATGGCCAGGGCCGTTACGTGTCCATCACTGCGCACTGGGTTAATGTGGTGGATGCAGGGTCCACAGGGGACAGCGGTGGTGGGACAGTGCTGCCTAGCCCACGGTATAGGAAACAGTTGGCTGTAGGCGTTCGACCCTCCTCCTCCTCCTCCAGAAGCGAAAGCTCGTCCACAGAGCGCAGTCGTACGAGCACTCCATCTGCAGCTGCCACTGTTGCACACGATGTGTCCCCCTATCGAGCAGCTAGTGGAGAGCGTCAGCAGGCTGTGTTGCAGATGATGTGTTTGGGCAACAGACACACCGCCGAGGTGCTGGTCGAGTACTTGAAGCGACAAACTGAGTCATGGCTGGGCAGTGTACATCTTGAGGCAGGCAAGGTAGTTAGTGATAACGGCCGTAATTTTGTGGCAGCCATAGCCCTTTCAAAACTCAGCCATATACCTTGCTTGGCTCACACCTTGAACCTGGTGGTGCAGTGCTTCCTCAAAAATTATCCGGAGTTAACAGCCCTGCTCCACAAGGTGTGAAGACTGTGCGCGCACATCCGCCGGTCGCCTGTACACTCCGTTCGTATGCAGAAGCTGCAGCGATTGCTCCACCTTCCCAACCACCGCCTCATTATCGACATTGCAACAAGGTGGAACTCCACCCTGCACATGGTGGAGCGGCTGTGCGAGCAAAGGCAGGCCATAATGCATTTGTGGGAGGATACACGGCCAGGCACTTTGAGAGCAGACATGGAGTTGACAGGTGTGCAGTGGTCGAAGCTGAAAGACCTCTGTAAAGTCCTTCAGTGTTTTGAGGAATGCACACGGCTGGTAAGCGCAGACGACGCCATCCTAAGCATGAGCATCCCACTTATGCGTCTGCTCATGCAAACTTTGACGCACCTTAAGGAGCAGGCGTCTGCAGCCAATGTTGATGAGGAGGAAGAGGAGGAGGGAATCCTTGATGACATTCAGCCATTGTCTGCTCAGGGACCTCTCCTGGACGAGGTGGAGGAAGAAGAGGAGGAGGAGGATGATGGGGATGATTACTTAGGGGAGGAGGATGCATCTCGTGGGGCAAGTGAAAATGTTGGCGTGGCAAGGTCTGGTACAGGGTTTGTGCATGACTGGAGGGATGTGGATTTGCCAGAAAGTGCTCCTCCAACCAGCACTCGCAGTGCATCATTGACACCGGGAACATTGGCCCACATGTCAGATTATGCCTTGCAGATCCTAAAAAGGGACCCACGCATTGGCAAAATGATGAACGATGACGACTACTGGTTGGCCAGCATCCTGGATCCACGCTATAAAGGCAAATTACAAAACATCATGCCACAGGAGAACCTTGACCTAATATTGGCTAATAAACAAGCAACTCTGGTAAATCGGTTGCTTGAGGCATTCCCAGCACACAGCAGCGGTGATGGTTCTCACACGAGCCGTACGGGCCGGGAGCAGCTTGGCAGAGGTGTTCGTGGTGCACACAGCAGAAGTGGCGTTGGAGACAGGGGTTTCATGACAATGTTGTGGACTGATTTTTCAAGTACCGCTCACACAACTGGTAATACTGCATCGATGGAAAGTGACAGGAGACAGCAGTTGTCAACTATGGTTACAAACTACTTTTCCTCCCATATCGATGTTCTCCCACACAGGTCATTCCCCTTTGACTATTGGGCCGCTAAACTGGACACCTGGCCTGAATTGGCACAATATGCCTTACAGGAGCTCGCTTGCCCAGCTGCAAGTGTGCTATCGGAAAGAGTCTTCAGTGCAGCTGGATCAATCCTGACAGAAAAAAGGACCCGTCTGTCAACCCAAAATGTGGATGATCTAACCTTCATTAAAATGAACCACGCATGGGTTTCCAAGGATTTTGTCCCACCTTCCTCTGATGACACATAGGGTGACAGAAAAATGGCTTGCTTTGGTCCACCTCTTCCTGGGACTTGACCTATTTCACCTTTTGCATCAGCTGAATGTCCAACATCAACATATGCCACTTTCTAAAACTCCCTAACTGTGCTGCCTCCCCCCCCCCATGGCCGGGGTCACCACCTAGCGCACGACACCGTGCGAGTGCCGTTGCCCTGGACAGGTGGGTAGGCCGACTCTTGGGCGCGGGCACTGGTACAGGGTCCTTCATAGTGCAATCAAGTGTCTATGATGGTGGTGGTGCACACCCGCCGTCAGACACACCGCCGTACTATGAGGGGCCCAGTGCCAGTACCAACGCCCACGAGTGGGCCCCCCTTGCTTGGGCAGGGCCCCAGCATTTGCAATCTTTACCTCTCCCTGCTCCTCCGCTGTGTAGTCTGGGCCGTCAAATCCATACTGTGCCTGACACCGTCTGAGCCTGCCTCCTGATGTATAGACATATATTTTGAATGTGTACGCTATCCATACATGTTATCCGGGGAAACGGTACCCTTTCTAACCTTTGTGCAATCACGTGCAATCCATACTGGGCCTAACACCGTCTGAGCCTGCCTCCTGAGACATATATTTTGAATGTGTACGCTATCCATACATGTTATCCGGGGAAACGGTACCCTTTCTAACCTTTGTGCAATCACGTGCAATCCATACTGGGCCTAACACCGTCTGAGCCTGCCTCCTGAGACATATATTTTGAATGTGTACGCTATCCATACATGTTATCCGGGGATACGGTACCCTTTCTAACCTTTGTGCAATCACGTGCAATCCATACTGGGCCTAACACCGTCTGAGCCTGCCTCCTGAGACATATATTTTGAATGTGTACGCTATCCATACATGTTATCCGGGGATACGGTACCCTTTCTAACCTTTGTGCAATCACGTGCAATCCATACTGGGCCTAACACCGTCTGAGCCTGCCTCCTGAGACATATATTTTGAATGTGTACGCTATCCATACATGTTATCTGGGGATACGGTACCCTTTCTAACCTTTGTGCAATCACGTGCAATCCATACTGGGCCTAACACCGTCTGAGCCTGCCTCCTGAGACATATATTTTGAATGTGTACGCTATCCATACATGTTATCCGGGGATACGGTACCCTTTCTAACCTTTGTGCAATCACGTGCAATCCATACTGGGCCTAACACCGTCTGAGCCTGCCTCCTGAGACATATATTTTGAATGTGTACGCTATCCATACATGTTATCCGGGGATACGGTACCCTTTCTAACCTTTGTGCAATCACGTGCAATCCATACTGGGCCTAACACCGTCTGAGCCTGCCTCCTGAGACATATATTTTGAATGTGTACGCTATCCATACATGTTATCCGGGGAAACGGTACCCTTTCTAACCTTTGTGCAATCACGTGCAATCCATACTGGGCCTAACACCGTCTGAGCCTGCCTCATGAGACATATATTTTGAATGTGTATGCTATCCATACATGTTATCCGGGGAAACGGTACCCTTTCTAACCTTTGTGCAATCACGTGCAATCCATACTGGGCCTAACACCGTCTGAGCCTGCCTCCTGAGACATATATTTTGAATGTGTACGCTATCCATACATGTTATCCGGGGAAACGGTACTCTTTCTAACCTTTGTGCAATCACGTGCAATCCATACTGGGCCTAACACCGTCTGAGCCTGCCTCCTGAGACATATATTTTGAATGTGTACGCTATCCATACATGTTATCCGGGGAAACGGTACCCTTTCTAACCTTTGTGCAATCACGTGCAATCCATACTGGGCCTAACACCGTCTGAGCCTGCCTCCTGAGACATATATTTTGAATGTGTACGCTATCCATACATGTTATCCGGGGAAACGGTACCCTTTCTAACCTTTGTGCAATCACGTGCAATCCATACTGGGCCTAACACTGTCTGAGCCTGCCTCCTGAGACATATATTTTGAATGTGTACGCTATCCATACATGTTATCCGGGGATACGGTACCCTTTCTAACCTTTGTGCAATCACGTGCAATCCATACTGGGCCTAACACCGTCTGAGCCTGCCTCCTGAGACATATATTTTGAATGTGTACGCTATCCATACATGTTATCCGGGGATACGGTACCCTTTCTAACCTTTGTGCAATCACGTGCAATCCATACTGGGCCTAACACCGTCTGAGCCTGCCTCCTGAGACATATATTTTGAATGTGTACGCTATCCATACTTGTTATCCGGGGAAACGGTACCCTTTCTAACCTTTGTGCAATCACGTGCAATCCATACTGGGCCTAACACCGTCTGAGCCTGCCTCCTGAGACATATATTTTGAATGTGTACGCTATCCATACATGTTATCCGGGGATACGGTACTCTTTCTAACCTTTGTGCAATCACGTGCAATCCATACTGGGCCTAACACCGTCTGAGCCTGCCTCCTGAGACATATATTTTGAATGTGTACGCTATCCATACATGTTATCCGGGGAAACGGTACCCTTTCTAACCTTTGTGCAATCACGTGCAATCCATACTGGGCCTAACACCGTCTGAGCCTGCCTCCTGATGTATAGACATATATTTTGAATGTGTACGCTATCCATTCATGTTATCTGGGGATACGGTACACTTTCTCACCTTTGTGCAATCACGTGTAATCCATACTGGGCGTGAGAACGGCTGGCGAGCTGTTAAGCAAGCTACAGCACCTGTGGTTTGCACACGTAAGTTTTTCATTTTTTCAGGAATGACGGTTAGGCCTAATTCTGGAACTGCGGTTGACCTGCACTTACTGGGAAATCATTGTTCGCGGGTAATAATTGTAATCAGTGATCCCCATCACTAACGTTGTTCAGCGGGTTATCTGCACCTGTAAGCGACAAACGCTGGCCTTTTCAGTGTAGCGCACATGCAGCCACGGACATGTAAGGGCATGACACACCAGTTATTGGCCAATCTCATGTGCCAGAGCCTCACGTGTCCCTCTAGTAAGCCGGACTCGGACCGCGGGGCATGATGGAGTCTCGTTCGTTAACGGAATTAAGCTTGCAATGTGTGCATCTGTTCTGTAGCTGGCATGGTTGAGGTTTCCCAGGTGGAGTCGAATTTAACCGTAGGCTCCACTCCTGGTGGTGCCCTTCTGGACATTCCTTTAAGGTTCAGCTTTGCAACCATACTGCCCACGTAAAACAAACACTTTGCCTTCATGAACGCTGTTTGGAGGGTCATGACTCGTGGGAATAATGCCGCCCAATCAGTTAACCTGCTAGAGAGATCCTTCCTTGCTCCCAAGCATGACATCACACTCCCTAGGAAGAAGGTAATGCCACTGTGGCGACCGTACTCCTTGGGGCGACACAAGTGCACTGATGCCCAGCCACTGCTCGATGAATCTGCTGGTACATTGACCCAGACCACTACATTCCCCTCGCACGCTAAACGACCTGAATCTGACCCTGATGAAACTCAGGTTACCCTTCCCATATACAGTTCCATCTTACACGGTGACAAAGAGGAAGCTGCAGATGAAATTGCAGGTTCGGCCCACCCGCCATCAGACACACCACCGTACTATCAGGGGCCCTGTGCCAGTGCCGTCGCCAACGAGTGGGCCCCCCCTGCTTGCCCAGGATCACAGCACTTGCAAAGTTGAAATACTGTGCAGTGAGATGGAAGATGGGGACGACGAGGAATCCAGACAAGTACAGGGATTCCCTAGCGAGGAGACTTATTTGATTGTTTTCAATGTTGGGACAGCAATTTTTGGGGAGCACTATACTCTGGAGAATGATAGATGGGGCCCACCATACACTGGAACATTCCAAAGGTGGACATCAGACACTGGAGCAGCATTTACAGGGCCCATTATACACTAGAGCATTAGAAATGGGGCCCATTATGTTTGGAGCATTATTTGGGCCCATAAGACAGTGGAGCTTCATCCATGGGGACCAACATATACTGTAGCATTATGTGGAGCTCATCATATACTGTTTCAAACATTATATGGGACCAATGATTCTGTATGGAGAAATAGATGGGCCTCGTCATGAGATGTAAAAAGTGAGGTATTTTTCATTGTACTATACCGCTATTTCTCTGCCGTATCGGAGCATGATGAGTTGTGGTATGTGTTAAAGGGGCGCTCTTTCGCCCAGGGCACATGAAAACTTGCAGCCAGCCCTCCCCCCCCACAACTTTAGCCAAATAACCCCCATTTTTCAGTGCGTAACTTGTATTATGAAGTTAATTAAGGTTGACAAGCTTAAGTAAGAAGAATTGATGCTTTTGGCATTCAAATGGGCACTGTAGGTGTGTTTCCTGTCCTCCTCTCACTGCCGACTTTTATTCCCCATTGACTTACATTGGGTTTCGTGTTTCGGGACGACCCCGACTTTTCCCTATAATCGGACGATCTTGCTCGACCCGACTTTTGGAAAAGTCGGGTTTCACGAAACGAAACGCGACCCTAAAAAACCAAAAGTCGCTCAACTCTACTAATGAGCACTACAATGTATGAGCACTACAATGTATGGGCACTACACTGGTAGATTTGTCATTTTCACTCAACAACATCCACTGCTGTTTTTTCACAGGAAAACACCCATGGAGTCAAAATCGTTGCTACACTTGTAGATAAATTCGAAAAGGGTGTAATTTCTAAAATTAGGCCACTTGAGAGGGGGTTCGGCTCTTCTAGGGGCTCTGTATATGAAGATTGAAAACTATTCTATGATAATTTGTTCTCCAAGTGTTACATAGCACTCTGTCCCTCTGAGTCTCTCCATATGGCTAAGCAGTACTGTACAGACACATATGGGGTATTGCCATGCTCAGCAGAAGTTGTGTGCCAAATGTTGGTACAATTTTTACCCATTTCATTGTTTTAAAATGTAAACTCTGGGTCCAAGACAAACTTTTTGTGCTAAAAATGTAATTATTTTTTCTTCACTGCCCAATGGTATAACAACCATGGTGTCAATATGATCACTACACCCTTAGAAAAATTAATAGAGAGGTGTAGTTATGTGGAGGAGGAGGTTCCACTCTCTGGCACCTTAATGGCTTTTGAAGTGGGTCATACTACCCGCAAATTATAACAGCCAAATCTGCACTACAATATGGTGCTCCTTCCCTTCTAAGCTTTCCACTGTGCATGAAAAGAAGTTCCCAATTACATGTAGAGTATTGACACCATCAGGAGAAATTGCACAACAAATTGTGAGGTCAATTTTTTCCAAATTATAAACATTAAAAACTCCAGGCTAAAACAAACAGTTTAGTGATAACAATGTAATTATTCTTTCTTCATCACCCAATGGTTTAAAAATTCTGTGAGACACCTATAGAGTCAATATGTTCACTGCACCCAAGATTAATTAATTTAGAGTTGTAGTTTGTAAAGTGGGGTCACTTATGGAGGGATTCTGCTGTTACGGCATCTCAGAGATTCTGCCAATATGACATATGGAGTATTAGCAAACTCAGGAGAAATTTCCTAACAAATTGTGCTGTCCATTTTCTCCTATTATCCCTCTAAAAAGCTGAAAATTTGGGGTCAAAGCAACATTTTAGTGGAACAATGGTAATTTCCCATTGGCTCAGCCAATGTTATACAATTCTGTGAGTCACCTGAGGGCTAAAAATGCTCACTACACCCATAGATGAATTCCTCAAGAAGAGTAGTTTGAAAAATGGGGTCACTTGTTTTTTTTGCTGTTCTGGCATGTCAGGGCTCTTCAAATGTGACATGGACCCCACAATCTATTCCAGCCAAAATTGCGCTCCAAAATTCAATTGAGACTTCTTCCATTCTGAGACTTGCCATGTGTCGAAACAGTAGTTTTCCACCTCATATGGTGTATCAGGGTACTCAGAAGAAATTGCACAGCAAATTGTATGGTCCAATTTCTCCTGCTACCATTGTGATAATGAATAATTTCAGACTGAAGCAACTCTTTTGAGGGAAAAATTTATTTCTTTAATTTTCACTGCTCAATATTGTAAAATTCTATTAAACACCTGTGGATTCAATGTGATCACTGCATCTCTATATATGTAGGGGTGTAGATTCCAAAATGTGGTCACTTTTCAGGGGGTTTCCACTGTTTAGGGACATCAGTGGCTTTCCAAATGTGACATGGCATCCGTTATCTATTCCAGCCAATTTTGGGCTCCAAAAGTCAAATGGTACAGCTTCACATCCGAGCCTTGCCATGAGCCAAAACACTGGGTCTCCACCATATATGGGATATTGGTGAACTCCATATGTGGTGGAAATCCCATATGTGGTGGAAGAAGAAATTGCACAAAAATTGCATGGTCAATTTTCTCCTGTTGCCCTAATAAAAATGAAAAATTTGGGGCTAAACAACATTTTTGTAGGAAAAGTAAAATTTTCATTTTTTTCCTTCCACATTACTTAAATTCCTGTGACACCCCTAAAGGGTTAATAAACGTTTCGAATGTGCTTTTGAGCACTGTGATGGCTGTAGTTTTAAAAATGGTGTCACTTTTGGGTATTTTCTTCCACATAAGCTCCTCAAAGTCACTTCAAATGGTATGTAGCATCTAAAAAAATTGGCTTTGTAAATTTTGTTGAATAAACTTTTAACCCTTCAAACTTTTCAAGAAAAGAAAAATTCCGCTCCAAAAATGATGCTGAAGTGAAGTAGACATTTGGTAAATTTTATTTATTAACTATTTTGTGCGGTATAACTATAAGATTTAAGGGCATAAAAATTCAAAATCTGAAAATTGCGAAATTTGGAAATCATTGGTCAAATTTTTGATATTTTCATAAATAAATATTAATTATAGCAACCAAATGTATCACTAACGTTAAGTACAACACGTCATGAAAAAACACTCTCAAAAGCACTGGGATATGTTGAATCATTCCAGAGCTATAACCTAAGAAAATGACACTGGTCAGAATTGTAATATTTGGCCAGGTCAGGAAGGTGAAAACAGGCTGATGAGTGAAGGGTTTAGTAGGCTCTCCTAAGGATAGGCAATTAATATTTGAAGGAGGGGTATAAACTCCATGATCCTAATGTAGAAGTTTGCTTGACTTTATTCAGTTCTTTGCAATGGGTGTCTGAAATGGATCTCTTTAATTAGACAATGGTGTCCGTGTCATGTAGCCTTTGGTCATTTCCGCAATGAAATCATCTCTGCATTAATTTCCACTGATACTAGTACCTGCCACACTTGTAACAGGCAGTCGGCTGGCGGCATTTCTTAATATATCTCCAGGTTGTTTATAGTTTCACATTGTCAGGCAATCTCTGTTACCGGTAATTAGGTTTGCGCTAATGTTATAAATAGGACCTTCATGTCATTTCACATTTAAAATATGTAAATGATGTTTAAAATAAACTGTGCCAAGTCAAGCTGTGCACACAGGACATAAAGCAAGTCAATAAAGGCAAGTTTTTCTGGCACTGCTGCGACCCAGTGAACTGCGGATATAGGGATCAAAACTGTGATGCTCTGAAAACAACAGATGGCTGCCGTGTTATTCAGGAATACATGACATCTGAGCAACGAAGATGAATCATGGCAGACATTTAAAAGTCTACATTTCAATTTGTAATACATGGTAATAATGAAAAATATTTACATACGATCCCCATCCAAGCCAGATTTGGATATTTTTACCTGACTATGTAGGTGTACGGGCAGAATGTTATGAATGGCGAGCCCTCATGTTTTAAAATTAGACTCAGGTGCAGGTGTCTATCTGATGCTACAGCAGGAGATTGATTGAAGATGTTCCAACTGCAATTTGTTTGTTTCCTATCTTCTAAGTGGAAATCTGGAACGAGGAACTCTTTGATGTCAAGCCCTTAGTTTAACTATTCTGATTTCATGTGATAATGAAAATTAATCTCTGGAATCCACAATATAAATAAAGGGAACTCATTGTTGCCCTTTGGCCAACACTTTGCTGTCTTATATAATATGGCAGAGGGATAAAACTTTGTATTTTAGTAATAAATTGACTCAGTAAGTTAGAATTTTACCACATATTGAAGGTTCGCTCACACTGGCGAGTATCCAACGTATCCATCTGATTCTTGCATGCAATAGAATCTGATCACAGTAAGATGACACTCGGATCACGCTCGCAGCAGAGTTTGAGCCGAGGACCATTTGCATATAGCACCCTATTCTCGCATGACAGAAGTATTGGATTCTATATGCTAGTGTGAGTGTAGGGTCGGTGGGCCGGGCTGGGGGGGTTGTCCCTCTTTATGCCACGCAGAGATGTAACAGAGACAAGAGGAGGCAGGTTCTGGGTGCAACAGGTCCAAGTTTATTCACGCTCGCCGTCCGCCTGACGGCCTCAAAAGCACACTGTAGTTCCTTCAACTCACGGCCCTCCGTTTCCAGGGCCGCTTCTCACACACCGTACGTTACACTGGGGACGTGTATGCACACACCGTCCCCTCCTCACTCGTCGGCGCTCCTGACAGGTCCGTCACTGTGGCCGCCTTAGGCCCGTAAACCAACAGCGCTTCCACTGATCAGTCGTCGTGTCAAATACGGTGTCTCACACCCAGTGCCTCGTCCCTTCTGCGGTTCTTCCTGTCAGGACCACCCCCCTGACGTTCTCTCTCCTCAGTCCCCCTGGTTTAGATTCTTCTCACAGCACACAGACTGTCGCAGTCCTCCTGTCACTGGAGCTCCCCCTGGGGACTGGAACCTTCTGGAACCCTCCCTCAGTATTTATAGCTCTCCCGGTCCCCTGTCACTGTAACCCCGTCCCCCATGACCAACGGTTTCTAAAGCCCTAAGCTGTTGTCAAGTCCTTTGCTCACACTCCTCCCTGCCATCTAATAGTCAACCCAAGGTACTGCACGTCCACTACACTTTCCTAGCTGTTTCCCCACTGTAATAACTGACACCTACCTACACTGTGCAAACCATTCCTTCTTCACTCTGACTAGTCCGTCCGTCCGTCAGGTCACCTTCCCTACATGAGCAAACCCTAATACTCAGGGATCTGCAGGAGGAAAGTATGCAAACTTTGTTCTCAGGATCAGCGGAGATCCAGATGCAGGAGCCTTTTCAAAACACCTGTAGACCAAGTCGAATTTCAAGACTGTCTTTATTAAGAAAAAAGACTCACAATTAAACCCCAATTCAATATGACCCTACCCCAAAACCGCTGCCTTAATAATTGACCCTTCCTAAGCCTTAAAGTAATAATCCCCCTTTTTTTTTACTTCCCCATTTATTAGATTTCAGTAATGTAAATTCAGTCTATGCTTTAAAATCCTTACTGGTCGCTGACGTCTACCATATCCAGAGCTTCTCCGCTCTTCTCCTGCATCATGTGTCTACAGTTATGACCAGCCAGCTCACATAACATTTATGTGTTGACCAGAAGTCACTTTCTCAATGTGAGTATATGGGACTCAGAACAAGGCTCTCACAGACTTACATTAAAGAGGTAGTCCACTACATTACATGTGCTGCAATTCAGTGTAAAACATTAAAACAAGCACTTCTTTCAATACTGTCTGCTGTCATCTCAGCCACTGAGGGGCACTATCCCTGTACTCTAAGTGCTGATCACTACTCATTACTCAGTGTACACAAGATGCTCATTAGTCGGTGAGTGCTTACTGAATTCTCAAACAGGAGGTCGAATCCCCGCAGTACATATTTGGTGCTTGTTAGACAGTCACTGAACATGGGGATTTCCTGACAGTAACTGTAATGCCATAGCCATCTTGGTTTTGGGATTACTGTGATTGGCTGCATCGCGTCATCATCAGGTCTATATAAGACTAGTGATGCTATGGTCATCACACTGTACCCCAGAAGCAAGCAAAGGAGTCGCTATATTGCTCCTACACCTACAGTTGAACAAATTCATCTGAGGTGTGCAAATTTTCCAGCAATAGTAATGCTGCAATTTATTTCAGCAGTGTAATTTTATACAGCATTTTTCGTGCTGAAATTGTACCCCAAAACACACAAAACAAACTTGTTTGGTTAGAAATAGCATTGCTGTATTGATACTGCAGTCTATTAAGTCCATCTGAAAGGGCAAATTTCCTGCCATTGTAATACTGCAACGTTTTCTCAACAGGGATATACTATATATGATTTAAAATGAGCAAGGTGCATGGTAAGGGACAGGGAAGTGGATGTGATGCTGATGGTGAGTGCAGATGCTGAGGCCATGGGCAAAGTGAAACTGTCCCTGCCATGGAAGCACAGCAAACACTCACATCATGTCTACCTAGCTTCCTGTTCCAATTTGTAGGCACGGAACACCACTCTTGAAGCCAGACCAGGGTGAAAAGGTTGGATGGATAGCAGATAATGCTTCCAGTCACTTTGCCAGCACCACCCTGTCATTCATATGGTCCAGTCTCAGTAGTCATGATTCTGGACCACATAATCCTCATGTGTATAGAGCAAAGAGTACCTTAACACATAAGGCTAGTTTCACATTAGCGTTTTTTTGCGCAGCGCATCGGGCGCATAAAAAACGCAAAGAAAAACGCAAAACAAACGCGCGTTTTTTTAACGTCATGCGCACGCTGATGTGTAAAAAAAACGCAGCGTTGTTTGCGTTTTACATGCGTTTTTTGCATGCGTTGGCGTTTTTTATGCGCATGCGTTTTTAAGTGTGACGTTTTTTCCATTGTCTAGAGAACATTCTAGACTTGTTTAACTCAAAAACGCATGCGCAAAAAAAGCAAGCGTGCGCAAGACCATGCGCACGCATGTGTTCCCATAGGCTCCAATGTGGTGTTTTTGCGCATTCCGTGCGCAAGCGTGCGCATGCGTTTTTTTGACGAGACAGGGCGGAACCAAAAATGCAACATGTTGCGTCTGGCGCGCCTGGCGCAAAAGACAAAAAAACGCATGCGCACGAAAACGCAAGTATGCGCAAGACCATGCGCACGTCATGTTAAGTATAGGTGCGCAGTGCGCATGCGCACGGGTGCGCACGATGCGCTGCGCACAAAAGCGCTAATGTGAAACCAGCCTAACTTTTAATCAAACCAAATAAAACCCACAAATCGGGTATCAGATTAGTTAAGTCAAACCAGATCAAACCCCTAATCGGGGAACCGAGTACAACTATTGGTTATCCAAACTAGAAATGTGGCATGAACGTTCTCTCTACACCTTAGAGGTCCTGGTCTGCCCTGCCCCTAGCGTTTTTTTTCAGAGCGGGTTTTATAATCGATAGGTACATGCTCCTGTCAACTGAAAATGCTGACATGCTGACTCTTATCAAAATGAACAAGGAGAAAAACACAAAAATTGAGCTTGACTTGAGTTGCATGTTCACATTCGCCACAAAACATGTAAAACCTACAAGAGAAAAAATGAGCAAAAACCCTGCGGTAACTAAGTAAATAAAAAGCAAAAAGTGCATTTAAATAACACAGAGTTTTTAGTACCGGCGTATAAGACGACCAGGCGTATAAGATGACCCCCCAACTTTTCCAGCTAAAATAGTAAATCTTCTTAAAAGTCGGGGGATCTTCTTATACGATTGTGTCATCTTATATGCCGGGTGCGGAACAATCTTCATATGGCGGGGTAGTGGTCCCGATGAAGAAGGGAGGGTGTAAGTGGAGTTATCATCCCCCTTTTACCTCATTGGTGGCAGCGGTGCTGCGGGTCTCTGTGCTGTGGGGATCGGTGGCTCCTCCATCTGCAGTATGGCAGCTCTGTGCTGGGTGTCGGTGGGGGCTCCTCTTTGTCCAGCATGAGGGCGCTGTGCTGGGGGCAGCTGCGGCGGCTCTGTGTCCACCGTCGGGGCTCCTCTGGCATTTCCCCATAGCCCGGAGGCCCAGGCAGCTCCATTGCTGCGATACGGTGGCCTCCGGGAAAATGGCCGCCGGAGCCCGCGCAAGCTCAGATTCAGATCTCGTCTCCCGAGATCTCAGGATGAGATCTGAATCTGAACTCGCGCGGGCTCCGGTGGCCATTTTCCTGGAGGCCACCCCATCGCAGCAATGGAGCTGCCTGGGCCTCCGGGCTATGGGGAAATGCCGGAGGAGCCCCGACGCTGGACAGAGAGCCGCCGCAGCCGCCCCCCAGCACAGCGCCCCCATGCTGGACAAACAGGAGCCGCCGCCGCCGACCCCCAGCACAGAGCTGCCGCATTGCTGAAGGAGGGGCCGCCGCACCGCTGCCATTAATGAGGTAAAAGGGGATGATAACACCACCTACACCCTCCCTTCTTCATCGGGACCACTCCCCCACCATTTGCACTCGGCGTATAAGACGACACCCGGCATATAAGACGACCCCCGACTTTTAAGCAGATTTTCAGGGGTTAAAAAAGTCGTCTTATATGCCGGAAAATATGGTAATACTTTTTTTTAATCAAAAATAGCATAAAAGCCATCCAACCATGACAAGGTAACTCTGATTGGGATAGTCCTACACTGTCTAATATTAAAAAACTTACCATGTGTCAATGTTGACCTCAGTGTGTGAATAAGGGCAGACAAAAGGACAAGGACTGGATTGAGCCAGATTTCTCTACACCATCAGATGACAGCAGCAGAACAAACTGAAATCCAGTGTTTTTTTGCCTTTTTCACGTCTATTCCCATGCACCCCTTCCCACCCAAACATGGGTATACGCTTCAGGATTTCATCTTTTTTGTGTTTTACTCATCCTCATCCTCCTCTTCCTCCACCACCATATCAACAGGGTGATCATGTTACCCTCGCTATAAATTTTTTAAGTGTGTTTAGGATGCTTGGATTAACAATTTTTAGAGGCCTATCTTGATTATTCTTTGATACATATGTATACACCCTTAGGTAAATGTGTTTCAGACCATGAACTTTGTGTATGGGTAATACTACTCTAGGATACCTACTCCTTAATAATGGGCAAAAAATGTTTTCTGAGGCCCTTCACTACATCTCCTCAAAGGGGTGCTGGAGTGCCTCCTTCTAATTTTTGGCATCTCTTGCACTTAGTGCATATGCTTTACCAGTGTAGGTGACCCACTCCTTAGTAATGGGAAAAAATGCTTTTCTGAAGCTCCAACTTCTAGCTGAGGGGACATTTTTGAAGACCAAAATAGCCAGTGGTTTCTATTAGTATATTATTCAGTGCCTTGTTGTGGGCTGCCAGGTGGTCGTTACATAGGGAGTTCTCAGACTGCATACAGGATTTCCTAGCCAGGACAGGAGAGCTTGTACAGTAAGAACAGAAGATACTGGTCTCCTCCACATCAGGCTGAATAGATGAGAAACGCTCCACTATATTCCACAGCCGGGTTGATGAAATAACAGTCCTTGATGCTGCTACATTAAACTAATCACTTTTTTCAGGGGTAATTCAAATAGATTCTACTCTGTTAAAATATTACCGCTCTTTTCTGCACTTTGTCTATGGTGAGGTGTGACAGTATATATAGCGTATGACTTACATTTAGTCAAGGATTATTACCTTTTAAATTTTAATCCTTGCTGCTGCTTTTTTCCATGCACTCATTGACTGATTCATGTGTTTTATTGTGATCTGTACTCAGAAATTCATGAAAGCCGGCAGTTTTGCTTGCATTTCTCCACAAAGTGTTGTTGCCATGTACAAGAAAATATCTATTCAGTGCCGGTTGAAAATCCTTCTAGATTTTACAATAATACCACTTTCATCTATGGTGAGGTGTGGCAGTAGGTATAGTGTATGACAGGCATTTAGTCAGGGATTATTGCCTTATAAATTATAAACTTTGCTGCTGCAATTTCCATGCAATTATTGACAGATTCATGCTTTCTATGCTGATCTGTACTCATTCATCAAAGCTGGTAGTGTTACCTGCATTCCTTTGAACCTCCACCATATTTGACTGTAACTACTATGTTCTTTTATTTGTAGGCCTCACTCCATTTCCAGTAAACAGTAGAATGATGTGCTTTACAAAAAAACTCTATCTTGGTCTAGTGACTTTCAGGCTATGTGCACACGTAGCAGAAAATTTCTGCTGGAAAACCCTTCCCAGAAATCGCACTTTTTTTTTTGCGCGTTTTTTGCGCAAAAAATGCGCTGTTTTATGTGTTTTTTCCGCGCGTTTTCAAGACGCATAGAAATAGCCAGAAACGCGGAAAAATCAGCGAAATTAATGAGCATGCTGCGTTTTTTTACCGCGAAGCGGTTTTTTCGCTGTAAAAAGCGCATCAGTATGCACAAAAAGTGCAAAATGCATAGAAATTAATGGGAAGCTTATTCTTAGCGGTCTCAATGTTTCTGATCATGTCTCCCACACCACATGGCCAGATAAGGTATTAAAATGATAAAATTGCATTTCCTGTCGAATGTTTTTTTCACCATTGAAAGCAATGCAAATGTGCAAAAAAACAGAAAAAACACTGTGTGTGAACATAGCCCAAGGTGCGGAGGAGCATTTTTTCTCTTATTTATTTTGCCTAATATACAAGTCATTATCGTACAAAGAATGTTTCTTAACATTTTTTTCTAGTCAAATCCATTTTACCTGCAGTTTTGTATATTTTATTGTCAGTCGGTAAAAGTGGTGTAATACTCTGACAGCATTGTTCACAGCATTGACCTTGGATTCAGAGATGCTTCCAGGGGTTACCCATGCTGATCACATGCCACTCCAGCATTATTTCTATTGTTTTCAGCATTTTTAGACCCCCTCCAGACCCTTGTGGGGAGAGGTGGTGCCAGAAAAATGCTTGCGTTTCCCATTTACTTCCATTATAATCGTTACTCAGGTCGACTACCCGAGCATTACGATTTGCTCTACTCGAGTAACGAGTACCCAAGAATTTTAGTGTTCGCTCATCACTAGTAGTCAAGTGACCTTGGATGCCTCCTGCACTGGTATCCTATGATGTCACGTCAACTTCTGGGCTCTGAAAACTGAGGTTGCATCACAAATTTCTGATTCAGCCTCCCTGAGACTCACCAGGATTGACTGGTCTGTGGGTGGTGCTTCACTGCATGTCACAGCTCAGTACTAGAGTGTGCTGAGATAGGTAGAGAGGTTGCATTGAGTGGAGCTGCTCCTGTGAGGGGATGATGACCCTGTACCAGGAAGCAGCCTCGTGCTCTGGCTGCTGGAGATCAGATCCTGAGAAGACAGAGGGGCTGAATGAGGCTGTTTGGAGATGGGAATGAAGCTTCTTTCTTTTCTGACATAAGACTATTTTTTACAGGGATATGGCACCTACAGCCCGGAGGACATTCTCCTCTCCTCCGGACCGTGGGTACCATCCGCAAATGTTCTGCTTACTTTTCGCATGGTGGGCACAGCCACATGTGGAAAGTAAGCAGAACAATGCATTCCTATGTGGGCGGAATTGCTGCGATTCCGCAAAATAATGAGCATGCTGCGTATTTTTCCGTGATGCGATTCTGCCGAAAATCTGCAGCATTAGCACAGCATTGCAGAATCACATAGGATTGCATGGATGCTGTTTTTTTGCATTTTCGCGGCAAAATAGCGAGTTAAAAACCACAGCAAAAATGCGAAGAAACCGCGACATGTAAACGCAGCCTTAGCGTCTGAAGATGTGTTTTGGGGCAAAGAAACATGGATGATGTAGGGTCGGGCTGAGGGAGGCGATTAGGTGGTGCTGATCCAACAGGACTGGGGGGTGACCCACTTCGTGTCGCCAGCAGACATGAGACTGAGACAAGGGTTGTGTCCAACAGTTCAGATTTTAATGGCTTCTTTTCGTACAACCACCGTACTTCATCACAGGGCTTGTCCACAATTCAGTTTTTACACAGACCCAGGTACCTTCTTTTTCTTGTATTACCATCCGTGGCGTCCTCTATGGTTCTTCCCCGCTGTGGCTGACCTAAGCACTTTCACAACAGCGTTTCACCCTTTAGAGTACGCCATCCACCTGATACTCACAGTCTGTCTCTGTCCGCAGCCACTGTCCTTTTGGGTCACCCCCCGTGACCATCTCCACTATCAGTAGCTCTCTGTAGGCCTTTACCGTCTTTCTACCTACAGCAAACTCTCCTCTCTAGTGAGCTCCCTTGGCTGACTGGAACTTCCAGAACCTTCCCTGACCTCTTATACTCTCCAGTCCCAGTAGCTCCGCCCACTATCACCTGACAGTAACCTTTTGACCAATGGCAGTTACCTTGACCCATGGCAGTTACACAGTCACTCTCCTATACTCCCCACTGCCCTCTAATGGTCAAACTACCACATGACACCCTTTTCTTTTTATCTCAGCCTACACTGCGCTATCTCTCTGTCTCTTACTACAGACAGACCTGTCCGTCAGCTCAACCTCCCCACATTGTTACTACATGGGGGCTGAAAATTGGAGGGTTTCACAGGGAAGGGGATTGCTACTAATTGTATGTGGCTTCTGCTACTTTTATGGGGCTGCTTATTGGGGTGGGGAGCTTGCACAGGAAAGGGGTTGATGCTGGGTGGCTGCACAGGAGAGAGATCGCTATGACTAGTAAGGTGCTACATGTGGGTCTGCGCATTTGAGGATGGTTGTGTCACTGGCGTGGAGTTGCATGCTGTGCATCTGTGGGGGGAGGGGGGATGTGACATGCATACTATTTCCTTTGATTGTCACTTATCTCCATCTTGGCTTAGTTCTACACACTGATTTGTAAAGTTCATTGTTCTACTTTTTTATGTATAAATATGTTTATATCTTACTACTTACTTTTTGTTAGAATTATTTATGTGTTTTAAAAAACTATTTAAGAATTATGGTTGAGTTGTCATTTCTATAATTGTAAATCTTTGTGTAACATTAGTGAAAAGTAACTGCCAGTTGGATCTGTAGCAGGGCATGCTCACACATTGTGATTTGTTAGAGAAACTATCTTCAGCAAAGTCCTCACCAGTAGTCCAACACTAAATCATTCAGCTCTCGCTGACAATTCCTTTCTTGTCTTCAGCAGCTTAAAAAAGCACCACTCTAGCAATTTTTAACTCAGCGCTGGACTGGTGCTTCTAAGCTAAGATGCCTGCACCTACTCTCATACTTACCCACCACAGTCTTAACCAATCAGCACTGCTCCAGTCGGTCTCCTGTTCTTTGTGACCTGCTGGATCAATCCAGTGTTTGCTGGAGAGAGCCAGAGGTCACATTTCAATGTTTATGAGAGCCTCAAATGGGCCTCATTTTGGCTTTCATAGGCTTGCTATGAGCGCTTGTGACCCACCATGCTCCAAACATGAAACTCGCTTATGCAGCCAATTTATTAGGTCCCAAAGGTCCCAGCAGCTTTCTATGTGACCCTTACAGCCTGATCAGTTGTAGAGGTCATATAGGACAAAACAATTTTTTGCAGATTTTTATTTTTTTTTTAAAGGGCTATCAGTTGCTGAGGGTATGACTGCCGGTGCCACCACTATTCCATAGGACAGGCTCTGGCATGGCTCACACTACGTATTTCACAGAGGGATAAAAATACTCCTTTTAGAGGAGTACTTTTAGCCAAAGATGAGGACATAATTTGCAGTAAATCAAATCTATAGTACAAAGAATAGTGTACATCTATATACCTACATAACACCTGGACAAAGATGGCCCGTGGGCCACATCCAGCCCCCATGGACTGTACCATGCGGCCACCATCCTCACCCTGATATCCAAGGTTGCTAACTGTTTAGAAATTCCAGGACAGTCCATAAAAATATGGCACTTTTGTGCCTGGTCTTAAAGGGAAGGTGCCATGATTTTTATTTTTGCATTAACATTGTTGATTATATAATCAATTATTTTTAATACAAAAGTAAATGCACTACTTTAGCTATCTTTTACTTTTAAAGGGGATATCACCTTTAATAAAGTGCCCAAGCACTAATAGGCTGGTGGTAGTTGTTACCTACCTACCTGCCTGCTTTGCCTGGTGCCGTTCTTTGCTGGCACAGTGTGGTCTAACTGCCTCTGCTGATGTCACGTTGACAGTGCAGTGGCTTCTTTCCACCCTACTATGTCAACAGGGTGTGACTACCAAAGTAATGCTGATTGTCAGCCGGCTTCCCCAGTTAGGCAGTGGGGATCTGGCTGTCAATCAGCAAACACGTCCCATCTACAGGACGGAAAAGAAGCTGCTGCTCTGTGACATGACATCAGCAGAGACTGATAAATCCGCCGGCAGGAGTGGTCTGTGACCTCTCTATGCTGGCGAAGAACGGGGCCGGGCAGAATAGGCAGATCCATAGCAACTATCACCTTCCTGTTAGTGCTTAGGCACTTTAAAAAAAAAATCTTGGATATCACCTTAAACTTATTCTTCAGCCACTGGGCGCTGCCATTTGCATTTGCTGGTGGCTCTCAGACAGCATCTCCTACACTGTGGCTGCCTCCAGCTGTGATTGGGCATAACCCCTGGGCTGTCCTCATTGACTCCATTTTATTGAAGCCCAGAGGTATGTTGTGAGCTTCATTTTCCCAGTCACCGCCCACAGTGCTCAGTGTGAGCAGAGACAGGAGGTCCGGGATGAGGCAAGTATCGGCAGGGGTGAGCGGTGTTCAAAGCCTGACAGTAGTAGTACAGTACCAGGCTGCTGATCACCGCTCCCCACTGTTGTCACTGCAGATGTTTAGAACACGGCAGATTAATCATCATGCTACTGTGCTCTGATCATTGATAAATGGTCGGTTATGTTAGTTTAAGCCTCCTTCAGAGTATTACACTGACATAGCAAGTTGCATCTAATGCCATCAAGTGTGGTATGCCTCAGAATATGTATCTATGTACTGTAAATATCTCACACATATACAATGTATTTGTGAACACACATATACAGTAACACCTCTGTGAGGGTACTTGTGACATATAAAGCGAGGAATTTTTTTTTTCTTTTCGCATTCAATATGGGAAAGGATGACGTTAAGGAACAGGGATGTGGTGGTGCCCGCCAAGGCCGTCTGACAGATCAGAAGATGACTTTATCTTGTTCTAGCTTCCTTTCAAAATTTGGTCTGCGCACTACACCACTGTCAAACTCAGACAAGTATGAGGATGTTGTGGGTTGGATGGCAGACAAAGGCTGCAGTGTGTTGACAAGCAGCACCAGCAAGTCTTCAAGTTTTCCACATGGTCCAGTCTCAGCAACCAAGAGGCTGAGCCTCACAATCCTTAACCTGGGTCCTTCTTTCTCCCCCATTAAGAGTCCAAGGAGACATATGACCCCAAAGCTGGCCTCTCACAGGAATTGTTTACCTTCCCTTGCGGTTATTCTGGCCTCTTACCATGCACCATTAAAACGGGTCATGAGGAGGTGGAGTGCAGTGATGCATAAACATTTGAGCACCACACCCAGAAAAAAAACACATTGGAGAACATCAATTCATGTCTGAAGAGGTGGAGGATAATCATGATTCACAGTTGTCATCATGTCAGCCTAAAATCGTAACTCAAAAGGATGATCAGATTGAAAAATTGGAAGACGATGTGGTTAATGATGAGGCCCCTTATCCAACCTGGCATGGTGGTATGCATAGTGAGCACAGTAGTGCAGAGAGATGGATCCATAGCATGAAAAGAGGCACAAGAGTTAGTGGTTTGACCAGAGGGAGAACTCGGTCAACAGTTCCTCAGAGTCCCCCTACTTGGCTAGATAACAGGTCAAGGGTGCGTTTTGCCCTGTATGGCAGTTTTTTCTCAAAGTCCTTCATACAAAACAACTGTAATTTGCAGCATCTGCCATACAAAGATGAGAAGAGTCAAGAACACTGCCAATCTGAGCACCACTAGCATGCAGCATGACATGGCAGCCAAGCACCCCAGTAGATGGGCGGAACACCTGGGTACAAAATCTGTGTCTGAGGGTGAAACCACTGCCCCTACCACTGTGATACGGCCTTCCTAATCTGCTGGCCAGGAAGCAGGCGTTGATGCCTCCTGCCCACAAACTGTGGTTGCACAGAGACAACAGTCAGCAATCATGTCCAGCTCATTGTCCCTGCCCAAGATGTTTAACATGAAGTAGAAATATACACCCACCCACCCACAGGCCAAAACACTAAACTCCCACACTGCCAGATTGCTAGCCCTAGAAATGTTGCTGTTTAGGCTTGCAGGAACTGAGTCTTTCAATGACCTCTTGGTGGTGGCAGCCCCACGGTACTCGATCCCAGCTGCCACTATTTTTCCTGGTGTGCCATCCCCACATTACAGAAGCATGTGTCACACAAAATTGGCCATGTTCTAGCCAATGCAGTCACAGGGAAGGTCGACTTAATCATAGACATAAGGACAAGTTCTTGTGGACAGGGATGCTACATTTCCCTGGCTGCACACTGGGTGAACCTTTTGGAGTCTGGGACAGAGTCAGAGGCTGAGACAACACACATCTTACCCACACTAAGAATAGCAAGCCCAACTTCCATCAGGGTTTCAGTCTCTTTGTATGCCAGTTCCTGTCTCTCCTCCTCCTCATCCTCAACTGAACTAGCCTCCCCATCACTCGCCAGCTGGGAGCTCCGAAGCACTGACTTGGCAATGCAGCAGCGAGCTCTGCTGAAGCTCATCTGTTTAGGTGATAAAGAAACTCAGCAGAGCTGTTGAAAAGGATAAAAGACCAGACCGATCCTTAGCTGAACCTCTAACCAGGTCTTGATTGCATGTGATAATGGGCCATGTTAGTGCCCATTTCTGAAAGTTATCTCAGGCTTTTACCAGTCTGGCTGCACTGCAGCAGCGCTTTAATTTGCCTCGTCATCAACTGATATGTGACCTGCCCACGCACTGGAGTTCGACCTTTCATATGTTAGCAAGGCTTAGTGAGCAGCAGAGGGCAGTGTCTGAATTCCAGCTTCTCAATGCTTGTGAGAGTAGCACTCAGCCCCCACACATAACAACTGCTGAGTTGGTGTGGATCGCTGATATATGTGAGGTTCCTCAAAACTTTGAGTACTGCACCAAAATGGTGAGTGCTGATGACGCTATTATCAGAATAAACATCTTGCTCCTCTGTCTATTAAACCGATCGCTGAAGAATCTCAAAGAGGAAGCTTTGAATGCTGAGCAGGTGGCTATGGAACAAGATTTTACATTGGCTGATACTAGACAGTCCAGTGTCATACAACATTCTCATGCCACATTGGGTGATGACGAGTAACAGGAGGAGGATGAGGAGGAGCAGGAGTTTTTGGTTTGTGCTACAGAGGGGACTCCAAATCCCAGCTTCATGCCTCTCCAGCATGGATGGCCTGAAGAGGAGGAGGGGGCGAGGCATCATGAAGAGGAGAGGATGTTTAGTATTCGTCCTGGTGGGGACACTGAATGTTTGACTCTTTGTAGCCTGCCACACATAGCACAGTTCATGTCCTGAATTTGATGTCTTTCTCAAGACCCTTGCATGAAAGACATTTTGTCCACCGTGAAATACTGGCTGTGCACCTTTCTTGACAATGAGAAATGTCTTTCTCTCATGTCAAAGGCAGAAGTGCCATTTACAGTGCATGCATGTCAGAGGGCTATTGTTAAAGAGTAGCTGAAAAGATTACCCTCAGACACTACTGGCAGTGGTACCGGCTCTTTACACCTACAAGGATTACAGGGGAGAGACATGCACACCAGGTGCAACTCAGGCGGGGTGGAAATGTCCACCAACTGGGCCATTTTCATGAAACCATCACATCAGCAAGGGCTATCTGTGGGTGTAACTATGACAAGGAAGGAGAAGTTGACCAAGATGGTGAAGGAGTACTTAAATGACCATACCAAGTGATTCTTCAGTGCCCTTTAACTATTGGTTGTCCACATTTGGCCCAACCTCTCCTTGTACACTTTGGAGGTGCCGCCATGCCCTGCAGCAAGTGTGTTGTCTGAGCGGGTTTTTAGTTCTGCCAATGCAATCATAACGGATAGGTGCGCACGCCTATCAACAGAAAATGCAGACAGGCTGACTCTTCTAAAATTGAACATGGGCTGGATTTTCCTCTGACTTAAGCCCTATGGATGACAGCAACCCAACGTAAATGCACCCCAAATGTTATTTTTTGGAAGTATTCTTAATGTCCATCCCATACCATCCAAACCCATTTTGTTCTGGAAATCACGTCCTACTCCTCCTGCTTCTGCAACATATATGTATACTATCGTGGGTAATGTTTTTAAATTTGTAAACCTTTGCACATTATTATTACTATTTTATTATTATACATTTATATAGCGCCATTTATTCCATGGCGCTTTAGAGGGAAAAGGGGAAATATAGACAAATACAATAAACATGTGCAAGACAAGGCACATTGTGCAATGATGAAACTTGTACTCCCTATCTCTAGCAATATAATAACTGCAAAATCTATTGTGAGGTACCCATCATGGTCTCTTTCAGTGTGTATGATACAGAACCCTTGGCTAATTTTGAGAAACCTTTGTACATTGTGCAATAGTCAAATTTCTACATTCAATCTCTATATATTCTATTATTATAATTTTTTTATTGTGTTGCCCTTCTGACGGTCTCTTTCAGTGTGTATCTGGATGCAGGGCCGGCGTCAGCACCAGGCGTACTTGGGCAAATGCCGGGTCCCTGGCGAGATGGGGGGGCCCACTCGGCACCTGAACAAGTGTTTTTTTTTATAAGTCCGGGGTCGGTCCCCCGCCCTCCGCCCAACATCATACTCACCACTATGTTTTTTCCGCTATTCATGAAGGTCATGAATATGGATACCACTCAACTCCCATAGGTGTGGCACCCATATTTATGACCTTAATGAGCGGTACCACATGACCGCGCACTCTCACAGGAAAAAGTTACCGTCACCTGGACTCATGTGAGCGGCGTTGAGAATGAGCGGCGCGGGGCTGGGGGAAGAATGAGCCCAGCCCCCGGGGGGAGATGAGACTGAGCGGGTGGGGGGAAATGAGCCCAGCGCGGGAGATGAGAGTGAGCGGTGGGAAATGAGCCCAGCGGGGATGAGAATGAGCCCAGCGGGGGAGATGAGCCCATTATTCTCTATGGGGCATTATATGGGGCCCATTCTATATGTATGGAGAATTAAATGGGGCCCATTATCCTGTTTGGAGCATATGGGGCCCATTATCCTGTATGGAGCATTATATGGGGATCATTATCCAGTATGGAGCATTATATGGGGATCATTATCCAGTATGGAGCAATATATGGTGCCCATTATCCTGTATGGAGCGTTATATGGGGCCCATTATTCAGTATGGAGCATTATATGGGACCCATTATCCAGTATGGAGCATTATATGAGGCCCATTATCCAGTATGGAGCAATATATGGTGCCCATTATCCTGTATGGAGCATTAAATTGGGCCCATTATCCTGTATGGAGCATTACATGGGGCTCATTATCCAGTATAGAGCATTATATGGGGCCCACTATCCAGTATGGAGCATTATATGGGGCCCATTATCCTGTATGGAGCATTATATGGGGCCCATTATCCAGTATGGAGCATTATATGGGGCCCATTATCCTGTTTGGAGCATTATATGGGGCCCATTATCCTGTATAGAGCATTATATGATGCCCATTATTATGTAAGGAGCATTATATGAGGACCCTTTTTCTGTATGAAGCAATATATGGGGCCCATTATTCTGTATGAAGCAATATATGGGGCCCATTATACTGTATGGAGCAATATATGGGGCTCATTATATTGTATGGAGCAATATATGGGGCTCATTATTCTGTATGAAGCAATATTTAGGGCTCATTATTCTGTATGGAGCATTAGTAGAGGCCCATTATTCTGTATGAAGCAATATTTGGGGCTCATTATTCTGTATGGAGCATTATATGAGGCTCATTTTTCTGTATGAAGCAATATATGGGGCACAATAAACTGTATGGAAGACTGTGTGATGCTCAGAATACCGTATGGAGTTCTATACTGTCCGGTCTTAAATTAAAACTTTTGAATCCCCACTAGGGCACGCACTGTGCTCTGCGAGGATTTGCTGGTTTCTGAGCTATTGTAGAATTTACAATAGAGATCACTCATGTAATGTAAGAAGTAAGATGTAATGTAAGAAGTAAGTGATATATTTGGCATTGTACTATTATTATTATTATTATTATTATTATTATTATTATTTATTGTTATAGCGCCATTTATTCCATGGCGCTTTACATGTGAGGGGGGTATACATAAAAACAAGTACAATAATCTTAAACAATACAAGTCATAACTGGTACAGGAGGAGAGAGGACCCTGCCCGCGAGGGCTCACAATCTTCAAGGGATGGGTGATAATACAGTAGGCGAGGGTAGAGCTGGTCGTGCAGCGGTTTGGTCGATCGGTGGTTACTGCAGGTTATAGGCTTGTCGGAAGAGGTGGGTCTTCAGGCTCTTTTTGAAGGTTTCGATGGTAGGTGAGAGTCTGATATGTTGTGGTAGAGAGTTCCAGAGTAGGGGTGATGCGCGAGAGAAATCTTGTATGCGATTGTGGGAAGAGGAGATAAGAGGGGAGTAGAGAAGGAGATCTTGTGAGGATCGGAGGTTGCGTGCAGGAAAGTACCGGGAGACGAGGTCACAGATGTAAGGAGGAGACAAGTTGTGGATGGCTTTGTATGTCATGGTTAGGGTTTTGTAATGGAGTCTCTGGGCAATTGGGAGCCAGTGAAGGGATTGACAGAGGGGAGAAGCTGGGGAATAGCGGGGGGACAGGTGGATTAGTCGGGCAGCAGAGTTTAGAATAGATTGGAGGGGTGCGAGAGTGTTTGAGGGGAGGCCGCAGAGCATGAGGTTGCAGTAGTCAAGGCGAGAGATGATGAGGGCATGGACTAGGGTTTTTGCAGATTCTTGGGTGAGGAATGAACGGATGCGTGAAATATTTTTGAGTTGAAGTCGGCAGGAAGTGGAAAGGGTTTGGATATGTGGTTTGAAGGAGAGATCAGCATCAAGGATTACTCCGAGGCAGCGAGCTTGTGGGACTGGGGAGAGTGGGCAGTCATTTACTGTAATTGATAGGTTCGTAGGGGGGGTCACGTGAGATGGGGGAAAGATGATGAATTCTGTTTTGTCCATGTTGAGTTTCAGATATCTAGTGGAGAAGAAGGATGAAATAGTGGACAGACATTGAGGGATTCTGGTTAGTAGGGAGGTGATATCTGGTCCAGAGATGTAGATCTGTGTGTCATCAGCATAAAGATGATACTGAAAGCCATGAGATTCTATGAGCTGTCCCAGGCCAAAGGTGTAAATAGAGAACAGCAGGGGCCCTAGGACTGAACCTTGTGGGACTCCGACAGATAGGGGGCGAGGTGAGGAGGTGGTGTGTGAGTGGGAGACGCTGAATGTCCGGTCTGTTAGGTATGATGAGATCCAGGAGAGGGCCAAGTCTGTGATGCCGAGGGATGAGAGGGTCTGTAATAATAGGGAATGGTCCACTGTGTCAAAGGCAGCCGACAGGTCCAGGAGGAGGAGGACAGAGTAGTGTCGCTTGCTCTTGGCAGTTAAGAGGTCATTGGTGACCTTAGTAAGGGCAGTTTCAGTGGAGTGGTGTGACCGGAAGCCAGATTGTAAGCGGTCGAAGAGGGAGCAAGAAGAGAGATGGGAGGACAGTTCAAGGTAGACGTGTTGTTCCAGTAGCTTGGAGGCGTATGGGAGAAGTGATATAGGGCGATAGCTAGATACAGAGGATGGGTCAAGAGAGGGCTTTTTGAGGATAGGTGTGATGGAGGCATGTTTAAAGCTTGAGGGGAAAACACCAGTTGTTAGTGTTAGGTTGAAGAGATGGGTTAGGGTTGGGATGAAGACTGTGGTGAGGTTTGGGATGAAGTGGGATGGGATCGGGTCGAGTGCACAGGTGGTGAGATGTGATCTTGAGAGTAGAGTGGAGAGTCGATCTTCTGTAATGGTGGAGAAGTTGGTTTTGAAGGTGGAGGGCTGGGAAGTCGGGAGGAAGGGCTCTGGGGGTTGTTGACCAAAACTGTCCCTGATGTTATCAATTTTCTGCTTGAAAATTATATACTATACTAGTATACTATACCTATATTTCTTTGCCGTATCTGTGCATCATGAATTGTGGTATGTGTTAAAGGGGCCCACTAAGACACTTTCGCCCGGGGCCCACAAAAACCTGGAGCCGGCCCTGTCTGGATGTCTGATGCTGATTTTTGGGTCTGCACTTGGACATTGTGGAACATCAATGCATTAATATTCCCCACACACTTCTTCAGGTTTCAGCCTTACACAGAATAGTAAGATGAGTAATGAATCATGCTCTCTATATATGCTGCTAGTTCGAAAATCTTACCCACTCATTCCTTTTATAAAGGGAAATTTTACATAATACCTTTGTTAGCATACGCCATATACTGCTGACATCACGCCTTGAAGACAACAACTGTAGTACCTCATTAAAAAAATTAAGAAAGTGTAGCTGTGGTACTCCTACATTCATAAAAGCTTTGCACAAAGTGTAAAGCCAGGAAAAAAATGAAAGGTTTGGTCATCCAGTCATCCATAGACCCTAGAAGGCAACGACTGGTGGGCCTCATTCAAGTATTGAACATTAAAAACCCTTTATGTGCTGCTGTCATCTGGTGGTGTGGAAAAGTCAGATCTAATCCAGACTTTGTTCATTTTTATCAGAGTGAGCCTGTCAGCACTTTCTGTTGACAGTTGAAAGCGCCATTCTGTTATGACCCCCCGATGGCACTAAAAACTCGGTTAGACAAGACGGTAGCAGCAGGGCAGCACAACACCTCCAAGGCATAGAGGGACAGCTCATGCCAGGTGTCCAGCTTTGAGACCCAATAGCTGAAGATCGCAGATGAATTAGGGAGTATGCTGGTTTTGTTGGCCAGGTACTGCTTGACCATCTTTAAAAACTTTTGTCTCCTTGTCAAAAATACCCAGTCATCAGAGCATTGATGGGTGTCATGAAATTGATGCAAACGTTTGACAGTGTACCTCTGCTGTACCCGGTGTGCTTCTCCCTCGCCTCTCCTCCTTGGTTGGGCAAGGAAGCTTGCCCCCTGCCACTAGCATTGTCTGATGGGAATTTTTTAAACATATTTTCCACAATGATCTTCTTGTATAGCACTATTTTAGAAGACTTTTCTGTCTGAGGAAGAAAAAATGCAAAATTCCTCTTTGTAGCATGGGTCTAGCAGGGTGAACACCCAGTACTCTTTTTTTTTGCCAAGATGAATGTAACACAAGGGTCACTGGAAAGGCAGTGGTACATAAAGTCTGCCATATGTGTCAAAGTCCCTACAGCCAAACTTTCCCTGTCTCCACCATGATGACTACTCTACAATTCCTCCTCTTCTATCTATTCCTCCTCATTTCCCTCCTCAACCCATCCATGTAGGAGAGACGGGATGAAGTTTGTGTGGGTACTAGCTTCAGCTAGCTTCTGTTTCTCCACCGCCTCATTGTTATCCAATCTGCGCCGAGCAGATTGAGATGAGACTGGGATAAGTAGTATCTCTCTGTGTCATGACTTCCTCCGTCTCCCTCTGGTCTGCATGCAAAGCTTCATAATTAAATGTCAGCAGTGACTGTTTAAGTAGACACAGAAACAAGATTAAAAACACATGTGAAATGCACAAATGTGAACAAGTCTGTAGAACAATGTTCACACCACCCACTGATTGAAACACAAACAAAGCACAGAATGAAAAATGTGCAAAAATAACTTGCAGTAAGACATATAATAGTAGTCAGCAAGTGCTGATAAAAAGATGACAACAAATGCAAGGTATTTAGTCGATACTTTTTTTGCAAAAAAATGTATGCCAAGCTGCTTCACCACGTCAAGGTAACCCCTATTGAAGCAGTCCCTATCTAATATATTTAAAACCTGAACATGTGAACAGTGTCTAAATGAGCAGGATTAAGACAGGCGCTTACCTGTATGGGCTTGTGGCGTGAGACAGCTCCTTTTGTGCATGGCACACAAGAGAGGGGTGGGGTCTCTCAAATCATGCCTAAGCATGAAAAAAACTGGATTAAAAACATGTGAAATGCACAAATATGAACAAGCCTGTAGAACAATGTTCACACCACCCACTGATTGAAACGCAAACAAAGCACAGAATGAAAAATGTGCAAAAATACCTTGCAGTAAGACATATAATAGTAGTCAGCAAGTGCTGATAAAAAGATGACAACAAATGCAGGGTATTTAGTCGATACATTTTTTTGCAAAAAAATGTATGCCAAGCTGCTCCACCACGTCAAGGTAACCCCTATTGAAGCAGTCCCTATCTAATATATGTAAAACCTGAACATGTGAACAGTGTCTAAATCAGCAGGATTAAGACAGGCGCTTACCTGTATGGGCTCGTGGCGTGAGACAGCTCCTTTTGTGCATGTCACACAAGAGAGGGGTGGGGTCTCTCAAATCATGCATAAGCACGAAAAAAACTGGATTAAAAACACATGTGAAATGCACAAATGTGAACAAGTCTGTAGAACAATGTTCACACCACCCACTGATTGAAACACAAACAAAGCACAGAATGAAAAATGTGCAAAAATACTGTGCAGTAAGACATATAATAGTAGTCAGCAAGTGCTGATAAAAAGATGACAACAAATGCAGGGAATTTAGTCCAGTGAGTGGTCACATTGCACACCAGTCAATGAGAGGGCATTGCATGTCCTGCTGCAGCAGTGCCAGGGCTGTAGCTTGTGGAAATGGGCGCTGACATGGTGTACCTTGACCATAAGCTCTGGCAAATCTGGGAAGGTTTTCAGAAACCTCTGAACTACCAAATTGAGCACGTGGGCCAAGCATGGTACATGTGTGAGCTTGCCAAGCTTCACAGCCACTACCAAGTTACGCTCATTATCACACACGACCATGCCTAATTGTAGGTTCAGTGGTGAGAGCCACAGATCTGTCTGGTGTGTTATTCCTTTCAATATCTCAGCCGCAGTGTGCGGCTTGTCTTCTAGACAATATAGTAGGGATGGGCGAATCCTGAAATACTCGGAATCGCTAGACTCTAACGAGTCCGACTCGGAAACTCGCTATTCGTTGCAAGTCTAGCGAGTCCAATGTTAATGAATGGGGATGCGAGTATTGCAGCGATTCCTGTGCTGCCATTTTTTTTACTCTTTACTCTCGCAAGTGGCCCCTAGCTTAGCGATTTAGAATTCATCCCTAAAGCACAGAAAATCGTTTCTACATCACGCTAGAAGCTAAACAGGAAGTCGCCTGTGCTAACCGATTTACTGCACAGGCTGATCTGATATTCTGCACACACAGGCAGATCTGATCTGCACACACAGGGCGATCTGATCTGCACACACAGGGCGATCAGATCTGCACACACAGGCCCACCAAAGATGTGTAGCAGACGTGATACAAAGAGGCTGATCGGCCTGGTTGAAGAGTGGCCCCAGCTGTGGCAGCCCACCCACCCTGGCTATGGTGATGAAAGACAGCGAAATATGGCTTGGAGGTCCATCGCCAGAAGTATGTTCCCGTCATTTGATCACGCTGGAGAAGATGGGCAGGCAAACATGGGTAAGAGTTATGTGATGTCATTTCTTCTATTTTCTTTTACTGTACCCTTTTTTGGATTAGGAGAGAGTGAGATTTCTTGTGTCACCATTGGCGTCTGTGACGCACTGAAACCGTGGTACCCAGCACTGGGCCGGGGTCTGCTTCACTGGGGGATGTGATGTGACCCGTGCTGTAGTCTTAGGGGATGCACAGTGCAAAGGGGATAACTACAGGGGACTGTAATAGGAGGACAATCAAGGCTAGTGATGCGTATTGGCACAGCAGGAAGGTAACGTGCGTGCTATTAGCTGGTAGCAGAGAAGCCCTGCGCTCTCCCTGAAAAAATTGTTTAGTGCGCAAAGGCAGTCACCTAGGTGGACTGTGGTGCTGTCTGCGTCACCGCTCTGGGGTGAAGTGCATGCTGTAACTTAGCAGAGAAGCAACGCACTCTCCCTGAAAAAATTGTTTAGTGCACACAAGCAGGCAGCGTGCGTGCTATTAGCTGGTGGGATAGATAGCAGCAACGCACTGGCGTGCCACAGAAACAATAACGCTGCAGGGGTAATTATGACCCCAATAATATCTGGTGGAAAAAAAAAAGAAAATTTGCTCAGCTATGCTTCTGATTTCAGCTCTGATGGAAGCTGAGTGAGTAAGCTAAGCTCTGAGGATGGTGCTGTATGCACTGTAAGGCTGCTCCTGCCTTTCTCCCTGCCTACAGTCCTCTACAGTACTCCTCCGTCCTGGTAGTTCTGAAAAGAACTTTTGTGTTATATGTGAGGAATCTTGAGGTCCTACACTGACTAACAGTCCCTAGATCTGCTCTATGTCTCCAACTCGCCCTGCACTAGCTCAGATCGTCACAGGAATGTGCCCAAAATGGCGGGGGCAGGGTTTATATACAGCCTTGCCTGTGATACATGACATAGGCATCACGATGGACAGCAGCCAATCATAGTAGTGCTCTTCACAGTTTTCTCACCTAACAAACTAGGCTGTCTCTGAAAATTAACATATTCTGTATTCTGCGAGTCCCGAATACAGTATATAGGAGTCCTAGACTCGCTAAGACTCGCTGCTGACAGCGGGACACAAAATCACTAAGAAACTAGGATTGCTTGTATTAAACTCTGAAAAAACTAGGATTGCCATTGATTTGCATTGTACTCGTTACTGTGCGAGTAATCGCTTGGAAACTCGCAGAGTACCGACTCCTGCGAGTCCCCTACTACTCGCAGAGTAACGAGTCCTAACGAGTAGATTCGCCCATCCCTACAATATAGTCAATCCCCCCTAAAAAAAAACATGATCATCCACCGCTGCTATATATTTAGCAACAAAGTGCAGTCCTAATTACTACCAAGAGACTGTATTCTGCCACTCTCCCTACTCCTGCAAGTCTCCCTCCCTAAGCTAAATGCAGAATGCATCTGGTACAGTGTTCTGCCCATTTTGTGCAGCTAGATATTTTTAAGAGCTGTTCCAGCTATCGCTAGTAGGTGTCATAAGCTGCCCTTCTCCTTTTATTCCTGTGTTTGGAATTTTCTGTTCCCTCAATGGCTAATTGTTCAGAACCACCCCTTCTTCTAGCCTTGGTCAACAGCATGTGACCATTCTCCAGCATCTCCTGAATAGCCCACATGTGTTTAGCTCAGCTCTTTGCAAAATCATTGCTATAACAAGCGAATTCCGATAAGGATAATGCAATTATGAGTTATGCATCTGTGTTAGAAGCCATAATGCGGTCCCCCATGATGTTTGCAATGCATGCTCAGCTCCTGTGATGTTATTTCACTGCATGTTTGTTATAAGCATTGTCTAGTTATGCATCTTCTGTTCAGTGAGTGTAAGGCTAGCAGCCACTAGTTGTGTTGGATTTTTCTTTCTCCTTTGCTGCTGTGTATGTAATATTGCCCAGCTCTTATATAATGCATGATAACAGCATCCTGTATCATTGCTACTGTTGTGATAATACCTGCATTTCTATTACCTGCCAGTATTTGTGTATTGTATGCTGTCTACTAGTACTGATATGCTGTATTTTCTGTCTTTTGTAGTTTTTACCTGAATCATCCACATTTTGTACAACAATCTGCTGAATTATCCATCTGTTATCATTTCTCATCGTTGTCCATACCATCCCAATAAATAATAGACTTAAGCACCCATACAGTCTTGTTTCTGGGAGTGGATGAAAGGTTAAGCCGTATGCTGGAATCCACACAGCGTCATACGTGGAAGAAGGCAGAACAGTAGAAACGGAACCGCTGGTCACACGCGGTGGTTACCCAGGCTATACGGGACCGCTATCACCCAAACTGCTCCACATACGGGTACTACAGCAACCGCTATACAGCCGCAGGGGATAAAAACCGAGTGTTCAGTAAAACAGACTGCTGGTCGCATGCGGTGGTTACACAGACTGTAAGGGACCGCTATCACCCAGACTGCTCCGCATACGAGTATTACAGCAGCCGCCATGCAGCCGCAGGGAATAAGAGCCCAGGGCTCAGTAAAGGACCGCCGGTCGCATGCGGTGATTGCATGGACTGTACAGGACCGCTAACACCCACACTGCTCTGTATATGGGTATCACAGCAGCTTCCATACAGCCGCAGAACGCTACTGCAGCCCGCCAAGATTTGCTACATCTTTCCCGTCAGGTGGAAGCCCACCATACACAGACTGTTTCCCTCCAATATACCCAGTAGTACTCAGCTAAATGCACAATGTCTCGGAAAAGCGCATCCTCACTCAAAACGAGGTCACGAGCAAGATCCAGCAGATCGTCATTAGCAGAGCTAGCTGCTGTCGCTCGCACCGAGGCCGAAGCAGCCAAAGCGAGATCCTCCTTCGCCAAACGAGAGATGCATCTAAAGCTGAGACAAGCAGAGCTCGAGGCAGAGAGAGAGGCCGAAACCGTACGTTTGCGAGCAGAGAGAGAAGCGGAAACCGCACATTTTCAGGCAAAGAGAGAAGTGGAAATTGCACGTTTGCAGGCAAAGAGAGAAATGGAAACTGGACGTTTGCAAGAAGAGTTAGAGAAACTTGCAGCAGACAAAGAGACAGCAGCTGCAATAGCTAAAGCAGAGTATTTGGAAGCTATGAAAGATCCTGATTCTGAGAGATGCAGCAGCATTCTTGGACCAGATCTACTTTAGAGCAGCAAGATCCAGCGCAGCGCGTCGCAGAGTACGTACATCAACTTTCTGGCGTGGATGACAGCCCTGAAGCATCATATCGATCAGCCCATGCCGATTACCAGCGATCCAACCCAGAGCTTCACTACCATAGGCGGGGAGACGTCCAGCACAGAGATGTCAACCACAGCTACCGCTCCACGGAGAAGAAGTTACAGCTCCCATCCCGCCTTAAAGAGACACCTTCTTCACTGACAAGGTACCGCACAGACTATCCGAAGTCAGAAGAGTCTTACAGGTATGGTGATGCACCACACACTAGACATGACTATTACACACCGGCTCGTGCCAGCACTGACGGAGCCAACATGAACCTTGCAAAGTTCCTTGCCCGCCAAGAACTGGTTACAAAGGGACTTGTAAAGTTCACTGATAAACCCGAGAACTATCGGTCATGGCGAGCCTTTGTTCAGGAACGCCATTCATCTTCTGGACCTTTCTTGTAGTGAGGAGTTAGATCTCCTGGTAAAGTGGCTCGGAAGTGAGTCAGTCAAGCATGCCAAAAGACTGAGAGACATTAATGTAAAGCATCCTCGCACAGCCCTACATAAAGTGTGGGAAAGACTTGATGAATGCTATGGGACAGTAGAAGTCATAGAGAATGCTTTATATAAAAGAATTGATAATTTTCCTAAGATAGGACCTAAAGGTTATCTAAAGCTTAGAGAACTGAGAAATTTATTGAATGATTTGCAGGTTGCCCAGCAGGAAGGAGACTTGCCCAGATTGGCATTCTTAGGCACCACTAAGGGTGTCAGTCCGATAGTACAGAAACTTCCTTACAACCTACAAGAAAAGTGGATTACATGTGGTTCAAAGTATAAACAAAATCATAATGTATCATTCCCTCCTTTCACTGTATTTGTTGGTTTTGTCACCAAACAATCCAGGATTAGAAATGACCCTAGTTTTGACTTTAACCCCTTTACTCCCTAGGGTGGTTTGCATGTTAATGCCCTGGCCAATTTTTAAAAATTCTGACCACTGTCCCTTTATGAGGTAATAACTCTGGAATGCTTCCATGGATCCCGGTGATTCTGACTTTGTTTTCTTGTGACATATTGTACTTCATGTTAGTGGTAAAATTTCATTCATATACCTTGAGTTTATTTGTGAAACTTTGAATTTTTATGCTCTTAAATTACAGAGATATGGCACTCAAAAAACTTAATAAGTAACATTTCACACATGTTTACTTTACATCAGCACAATTTGGGAACCAAAATTTTTTTTTCGTAGGAAGTTATAAGGGTTAAAAGTTGACCAGCGATTTCTCATTTTTACAACACCATTTTATTTTTAGGGACCACATCACATTTGAAATCACTTTGAGGGGTCTATATGATAGAAAATACCCAAAAAAGTGACACCATTCTAAAAACTGCGCCCCTGAAGGTGCTCAAAACCAAATTCAAGAAGTTTATTAACCCTTCAGGTGCTTCACAGGAATTTTTTGAATGTTTAAAAAAAAATGAACATTTAACTTTTTTTCACAAAAAAAATTTACTTCAGGTTCAATTTTTTTATTTTACCAAGGGTAACAGGAGAAATTGAACTGGAAAAGTTATTGTGCAATTTGTCCTGAGTACGCCGATACCTGATATGTGGGGGGTAATCTCTGTTTGGGCGCATGGCGGAGCTCAGAAGGAATGGAGCGCAGTTTGACTTTTTCACTGCAAAATTGTCTGGAATTCAGATCGGATGCCATGTCAAGTTTGGAGAGCTCCTGATGTGGCTAAACAGTGGAAACCCCCCACAAATGACCCCATTTTGGAAACTAGACCCACCAAGGAACTTAACTAGATATGTGGTGAGCACTTTGAACCCCCAGGGCTTCACAGAAGTTTATAATGTACAGCCATTCAATTAAAAAATCATTTTTCCACAAAAATTATCTTTTCACCCCCAATTTTTATTTTCCAAAGAGTAACAGGACCACAAAAGTTATTGTGCAATTTGTCCTGAGTACGCTGATACCCCATATGTGGGGGTAACCCACTATTTGGGCGCATGGCAGAGCTTGGAAGGGAAGCAGCACCATTTGACTTTTTTGGCTGGAATTGAGATAGGACGACATGTCGCGTTTGGAAAGCCCCTGATAGGCCAAAACAGTGGAAACCCCCCAATTCTAACTCCAACCCTAACCCCAACACACCCCTAACCCTAATCTCAGCCCTAACCCTAGCCCTAACCCTAGCCCTAACCCTAATGGGAAAATGGAAATAAATACATTTTTTAGGGGGTGATAACGGGGGTTTGATTTACTATTTAAAGCGGGTTTTTATGTTTGGCAGCTGTCGCACGTTAAAAGACGCTTTTTATTGTAAAAATAGTTTATGCATCACCACATTTTGAGAGCTATAATTTTTCCATATTTTGACCCACTGAGTCATGTGAGGTCTTATTTTTTGCGGAATGAGTTGACGTTTTTCTTGGTACCATTTTTGGGCACATTACTTTTTTATCGCTTTTTATTCTGATTTTTGGGACACAGAATGAACAAAAACCAGCGTTTCATGAATTTCTTTTGGGGGGTGCGTTTACACCGTTCCACGTGTGGTAAAGTTGATAAAGCGTTTTTATTCTTCGGGTCAGAACGGTTACAGCGATACCTCATTTATGTCTTTTTTTATGTTTTGGCGCTTTTATGCAATGAAAACAATATTATATAAAAAATAATTATTTTTGCATCGCTTTATTCTGCGAGCTTTAACTTTTTTATTTTTTCGCTGATGATGCTTTGTGGCAGCTTGTTTTTTGCGGGACAAGATGACGTTTTCAGCGGTACCATGGTTATTTATATCTGTCTTTTTGATCACGCGTTATTGCACTTTTTGTTCTGCAGTATGATGATAAAGCTTTACTTTTTGCTTGGTTTTTTATTTTTATTTTTAAGGGGTTCAATAAAGGGGATAACTAGTGGGACATTTTTATAGGGTGGGTCGTTACGAACGCGGCGATACCAAATATGTGTACTTTATTGGTTTTTTTTATTTTCAAAAAATGAATGTATTAGGGAATATTTTTATTTTTTTTTATTTATTTAGCGATTTTTAACTTTATTACATTGTCCCGGGGGGACATCACTGTCATGTGACAGATCACTGATCTGGCACATCACAGATCGCTGTGACAGATCAGCGATCTGTCACAGGCAGTGCTGTAGGCATCTTCATGCCGGTGCTTTGCAGGCATGAGGAAGCCGGCTCCCTGCAGGCCACCGAAGGTCCCAGCCGCCATATTGGATCCGGGGACCTGCAGGGAAGGAGGCCTCCGCAGCAGCGCTGCACATTGCGCTGCTGCAGGGGTCTCAGGGAAGCACGGAGGGAGCCCCCTCCCTGCCGATGCTTCCCTAAACCCCCGGTACACTGCGATCGTGTTTGATCGCAGTGTGCCAGAGGTTAACATGTTGGGGGCGGTCCATGACCACCCCTGACACCTAGTGCTGGGTGTCAGCTGTGATAATCAGCTGACACCCAGCCGCCATCAGCTGCGCTCACCCCGTGAGCACAGCTGATCGCGCTTGATGTACTATTCTGTTCTTGGGACTTAGGTCCCAGGTCACATGGACAGAATAGTACGTCTAATGTAGGAAAGGGGTTAAACGTGTAAAGAAAAAGCAAGTCAGCACTGCCAACACTACTGCTGATGTGAGACTGTCATGTCCATACTGCTCGTGGACGCTGAACCCCGAAATCTCGGGTGCTAGTGCAGAAAACACAATGTATGAATCCTATGAGAGGAAAGAATAGCATAGCACTCACCGATTTAGGAGAAAAAGTCCACTTTATTTAGCAATCCACATTAAAACTTCATGGCCGGAAGGCTGGAGGGAGGAGTGAGCAATGTCTGACGATGTCCGTTTCGTGCTTACTAGCACTTCGACGGGTCAGTGAGTAGAAGGATGTGACATGGGAAATTATACCATGCCACCTTATTGCTCCTCCTTCTACAGCTGCTGCCATAATGACATGAAATACATAGAAATTTAAAAACAATTTAAAACAAGATGCAAGCATGAAAACATACAGAATGTCACATAAATGTGTAGAAAAAATCCTATTACACTATAACCTAGTTCGTTAGAATATGTAAATACATATTTATCCACAAAACTCTTTTGTTACAAATATATGCCTGTCTTGGACGCTGAATGAATAAGCAAAAAATGGAATGTTGAACTACCCATTAATAACATGCAGTCTGATTATATACAAAAAATGTGCGATCTAAATATCGCCATGATAATTATAATAATGTCTTTTTTATCATAATCTGGTTCGTCAGACTCCATATTTCTATGTATATATACCAAACTATTTTGTTATAAACATGTATCTAACTTGCACACTACATGGACAATCAGATGACATAATAAACAGAACATTAATAACATGCAACCTAATTATGCAAAAAATTATGCAAAAAATTATGCGCTCAGAATATGACCATAAAAATAAAGATGGCCAATCTTCCATCCCACAGCCTCAGTACCGAACCCCCCTTCACCAACATTGGACTAGACGTATTCGGTCCTTGGTCCGTGGCTACTCGACGCACTAGGAAAGCCAACACTGAAGCAAAGTGTTGGGCAATTCTATTCACTTGTCTGTCCATCAGAGCTGGTCATTATGAAGTAATCGAGTCTATGGACACTTCAAATTTCATAAATGCGTTTCGACGCTTCACCGCAATCAGAGGCCCTGTGAAGCATATTCACTCCGACAGAGGTATGAATTTCATTGGAGCGGCAAGAGAACTCCAAATCCCTTCCAATTTGGACATCGTTAACGATGACAGGTACCTAGGCGAGCAAGGATGCACCTGGACTTTCAATCTGCCACACTCTTCGCACATGGGAGGTGCCTGGGAGAGAATGATAGGCATAGCACGCAAGATACTATCTTCTTGCAAACAAACACCAGACTCACACTTGAGAGTTTAACTACGTTCTTGGATGAGGTATCGGTTATCATGAATGCCAGGCCACTGTCAGCACTCTCCAGCGATTCCGGAGACCCGACCATTCTTATTCCGGCAATGCTACTCACGCAGAATACCTGTGTTCCGAGAGCTCCACTTTGAGAATTCAAAGTTAAGGTTCTCTTCAGATGCCAATGGAGGCAAGTACAAAGCGTGTCCAATGTCTTCTGGGACAGATGGAAGAATCAATATCTCTCCACTCTACAAACCAGGACAAAGTGGCAAAAAGACTGGCCAAACATCCAACCAGGCGATGTGGTACTTGTCAAAGACACTAAGTCACATCGTAATGAGTGGCCACTCGGCCTAGTCACCAAGCCTCTTCCCAGCAAGGATGGGAAAGTGCTCAAAGTAGAGGTGAAAGTGAGCAAACTTGGGGAGAACAAATTGTTCCTCATACCAGTTACTGAACTTGTACTGTTATTATCCCCAAAAGAGCCAAATAGTGGCATCCGTTGATGCCAAGCGGGGAGTGTTCTGCCCATTTTGTGCAGCTAGATATTTTTAAGTGCTGTTCCAGCTATTGCCAGTAGGTGTCATAAGTTGCCCTTCTCCTTTTATTCCTGTGTTTGGAATTTTCTGTTCACCGAATGGTTAATTGTTCAGAACTGCCCCTACTTCTAGTCTTTGTCACGGTCCCCGTCCTGAGTGACATGGCCAGCAGGCCGGCAACTGATACAACAGGACGCGGCACGTGTGATTGTCCTATGTGATGCGGCCCGCAGGCCGGTAACTAATACAATAAGACAAAGGGAAAGGGAAAACCTGGGTAACAATAACAATGGTGGCCCTGCGATAGGGAATAGCGACGTGGAGACCTCCTGCACTCCCCTTAGTCAGTATCTCTACACTCCTAACGTTCCCTAGGCTGGTTCCACACCGGACGCCGATCAGGAGCCTCAAGACCCTGACTCGCCCTGCACCTAAACCCTCACTAGGGAATTGGTCGGTGCGGAAACTAATCCCACCACTGCACTAAACACACATAAGGAAAAATGACAAAACAGGGGAACACTACTTAGCTTTGCTCTGTTGCTTACGCTCCCAGCAACATAGCCCACCACCTGCGTGCATCTTTTCCTCCACCGTGTCCGACATCTGGGTGCACTGTCCAGAAACGGACCTTCTCAGCATCATAGTGTAGCCTTGGAGCAAACAAAGTCCACACCTGTGTGCAGCTGTCCAGAAACAGAGTCCCGCAAATGAGTCTAGCTTTTCTGCCAAAAAGTCCAGCATGCTTGAGTCCAGCTCTCAGCAACAGCGTCCAGCATTTTGAGTGCAGCTCTACACCATAGCTGCCACGCCACCAATCCATGCACGAACTCCTTGCTGACACCATAGCTGTGACTCCACCACGCCATGCCAGCACTCCTTGCAGACACCATAGCTGACACTCCAGGGATCTCACTGAGCTGCCCGTGACTCTCCTTTAGCTCCATCCTTCACCCAGGCTTGCTTGCAAATGAATACTTTATCACCAACAGTGATTAACACACCTGATACTCTTTTATAGAGCTACCACACCTGTTGCATAATTACATGCACAATCTAAGGTAACCAAAGTGCAATGACCCTAATGGCCACCGGGGTGAAAACTACAACTGAAATCACCACAGTGCAATGACCCTAAAGGCCACTGGGGGCAAAACCACCCTTGGCTCACAGACAAGGGAAGAAAAAAAAAAGGTTACTTTGTGCACTTACTCTGTCAGATCCAACCTGGATCATGACAGTCTTGGTCAACAACATGTAACCATTCTCCAGCATCTCCTGAGCAGCCCACATGTGTTTAGCTCAGCTCTTTACAAAACCATTGCTATAACAAGCGGATTCTGGTAAGGATTATGCAATTATGAGTTATGCATCTGTGTTAGAAGCCATAATGCGGTCCCCCATGATGTTTGCAATGCATGCTCAGCTTCTGTGATGTTATTTCACTGCATGTTTGTTATAAGCATTCTCTAGTTATGCATCCTCTGTTCAGTGAGTATAAGGCTGGCAGCCACTAGTTGTGTTGGATATTTCTTTCTCCTTTGCTGCTGTGTATGTAACATTGCCCAGCTCTTATATAATGCATGATAACAGCATCCTGTATCATTGCTACTGTTGTGATAATACCTGCATTGATATTACCTGCCAGTATTCGTGTATTGTATGCTGTCTACTAGTACTGATATGCTGTATTTTCTGTCTTTTGTAGTTTTTCATCTCCCATCATTAGCCATACCATCCCAATAAATAATAGACTTAAGCACTCATACAGTCTTGTTTCTGGGAGTGGATGAAAGGTTAAGCCGTATGCTGAAATCCACACAGTGTCATACGTGGAAGAAGGCAGAACAAACCGCAAAGTGCAAAATTAGCTCTTATAAGGACTGTTAATATGACTGTTCAGCTTCAGCACTAGTATCAACACTACAGGACTCTGATTCGTTATATTGTGCACACACAGGCCTAGTTAAGCACCCTATGTCTCCCATAACCACTGTCATAGAGCTATGCAGTGGCATCAGTGTGCTGAGCCTGCCCTTTTATAACCCATGATATTGTCATAAGGCTCGCCAATCACATTAATGCCACTCCCAAGATGGCTATGGCATTATGGTGACTCGCAGGCAATCCCTGCATGCTTATTGGCTGTGTAACAAGTGCCAAAAATGCTTGAAATCGAGTACCGTGTAATGCTTAGCAAGAGCCGAGCACACCCTGATACATGAGTCATATCCGAGTATCACTGAGCACGTCTGCTCATCCCTATGGAAAAAGTGAATCTCAAAGGTATGCAGCCAAGGTTTCTAACTTCACCCTGCTTGACCCTAATACAAAATTCTGTAATAGGGCTCTCCCACCAACCATGTATCCTTTATAATTCTAGTCTTGTCAGATAATAATACCCATTCAGGCACAAACGCCAAGACACGAGCTCTGCACCCACAGCAGTTATGTCCTTACATTTCCAGCTATAACTGGAGACTCCAGTAGATATATGCCTTTAGTAGCAACTCTTGATATCACAGCTGCAGATCTGTACGCACTTTATACTGGAAGGTGAGAAGTTTGGTCCATCTGGGGGTTATAAACAAGATCAGTCATCCTTCCATTTGTAATGATACTGTGCTGGATTCTTTGAAGCATTTAATTACAGAAAAGATCAGAGAACTTTTCAATCAACTCCTCACAGTAACTCCCCTCAGGATAACATCATTATATTTACCCTTGTCCAATTATTATCAGATTATTGGGGCAAAGGGTGTGAATGACTTTACTAATCCCTCACAGAATCATCTAAAAAATATCCTTCACTATCCAGTGAGCATTTTTCCACTAGAACTGTACCTCGAAATACAGCTCGATCAGTCACTACAATAGATACATATACAGTATGTAAAAATGGATTGCGCAAAGCTTTTTGCATTCAATAAGTGGTTTGGGGATAGTTTCTTATATTGTCTTCCGTCAAGGATTGGAGAGAAATTGCAAAATACTGTCCCCAGGGGTTTTTAATATAGTGAGAACAGATTTCTTTATTCTAGATTTAATGAAAATCATGTTGAAATAATGCAGATCAAGAAAATAAAGGATAGGTGTAGTAGTCTGGAAACCAAACATGTATACTGTATACTAGGGTGACCGCAAAAAATCGATGTCGGAATTTTGTCCGTCTGGACCCCATAAAACGATTCCCCTTTCCAGATATTGAGATAGCCAAAATTTGAGCTCGATCAAATGACGTCAACCCGTGCCGCTCGTCGCTCAAAGTTTGAAAAAATCCAAATTGAGGTATTTTAAGATTTAGGTATTTTGCATAGTCTGTTAGACTATAAAGAATGTGACAACAACATTGCAGAAATAGCCCTGACCAAATTTTCGAACCATTTGTGGTATTTGAATGCAGAGTTGGTGGGATTATTGTTTTTTGATCCCACCATTACAGACAATGAAAAGTTGTTAATGGCTAATAAATTGCTCAGCAGCACAGATGAACCATCAGAGCACGCTAGGGTTGTAAATCCAAAAGTTAGGAAAGAGAAATTAAAAGAGGTAGGAAGTAACCAACTTTAACGACCTTCTAACAAAAGATGATGAACAAAAGCAATATGTCCTGCAAGTTGTAAGCAAATGCCGAGCATTATATTCTGATGTTTCAAAAACTACTTTAACAAAAGCTCTAGAATAGATTAGATAACTATGTAAAATTATCAACTCATGTAGGTTAGCGTGCTCTGATGGTTCATCTGTGCTACTGAGCAATTTATTAGCCATTAACAACTTTTCATTGTCTGTAATGGTGGGATCAAAAAACGATAATCCCACCAACTCTGCATTCAAATACCACAAATGGTTCGAAAATTTGGTCAGGGCTATTTCTGCAATGTTGTTGTCACATTCTTTATAGTCTAACAGACTATGCAAAATACCTAAATCTTAAAATACCTCAATTTGGATTTTTTCAAACTTTGAGCGACGAGCGGCACGGGTTAACGTCGTTTGATCGAGCTCAAATTTTGGCTCTCTCAATATCTGGAAAGGGGAATCGATTTGTGGGGTCCAGACGAACAAGATTCTGACATTTTTTCCCCCCCATATGAGATCCGGTCACCCTACTGTATACAGTAGATACAATACTTGGCATACAAGTTTTTGTTATAATGTAAAGGTTAAAATGGATAAGCACTTGGATTGCACTGGGTTTGTTACTAAAGATGAGTGAACTTGTTTGGAAAAAGTTTGCCAACCTCAAATTTGGCGCAAACGTAGCTCATTCGGATTCATGCTCGGATTCGGCAAAATTTGGACACAGTTCGGTAAATAATCGTGTTTCCACTAATGCTTTTGTTAGGACTTTGGCTAGGATAGTGGTGCTGTATGATGAGGGGGGGGGATGTGTTTGATGAGGGGATAGAGTGGGGAGAGGTTAGAAGAGCAGCCGACTGTTATTCATTTTTTAAAATTAACTTAATGTGTGGAGATTCCGGCAGCCAGTCAAGGCGCAGAAATCACCCACATCGTCCAAACACAAGGGCTTCTGTCATTGGCTGCAGAATTCACATGTCCCTCTCCATATAAAAAGCAGACATGTTGTTTTGAAGTTGCCATTTTGTCAGTGTAACAGCACAGAAAGGCTGCTCCTGCTGCTGCAAGTAGTCAGATAGTTAGATAGATGTTTTCTTGTCAGCTACTTCAGCTATATAGGATCCTAGTGAAATCGACCATCCATTATCTCACTTGTTTGTGCTAATAGTGTGGTGCAGGTAGGAGGCTACTTTTCTTATCTAAATCATTTGGACTAATATTGTGATGCACTCAGGAGGCCACATTTCGCAGTCTAAAGGTACTGTCACACTAAGCGATATCGCTAGCAATATCGCTATAACTTGTGACGTTATAGCAATATTGCTAGCGACATCGCTGTGTCTGATACTTACTTACGACCCGCTCCCCCGCTGGTTATCGCTGATCGCGCGAGAACGTTCAGGACCGCTTCTCGTCGTCAGCTTCCTGCGGTGCTTCCTGTGGAGCGATGAGCGAGGAGCCGGGCGGGAGGACGCAGTATCGACTAGTGTGACAGGTAAGTAGCGACCCCCGTCCCCAGCAATGTCGCTGGTGAGACCTGCCTGTGTGGCAGCTCACTAGCGACCACTTAGCGATGTACCAGCGATCCTGACCGCGTCATATCGCTGGTCGGGATCGCTGGTACATCGCTAAGTGTGACAGTACCTTAACTCATTTATGCTAATATTGTGGTACAGGCAGGAGGCCACATTTCCTAATCTAAATACCATCTTGTCCTATCCAAAGACAACTGACAACATCTGTTACTGGACGTGCTACTCGACTCCTTTTCTATGGCAGCCGCACAGCGGTACGCCTTGTAGATGAGGGCCAGAAAAAGCAGCGGATCTGCAGCGTTTCTGGCCCTGCGGGTCCGCAGCAGATTTAGGTGCGTTGTACAGTACCATTGTTTTCAATGGTAAACTGGAAAACGCTGTGCACATGCTGCAGATTTTTCCGCGCGGATTTGCTGCGGGTTACAATGCGCAGCATGTCAATTTTTTTGCGGTTCTGTAGTGTTTCTGCACCCATTGACTTCCATTTAGTCATGCAATTCCACAGCAAAACCGCAGAGATAAAAATATCTGCGTTTCTTGCTGCGGAATGGGGTTAAAAAACGCTGCAGAAGGAAGTGATGTCGGGAGGAAGTGTGTGGGCGGAGTGTAGTGTAGGGAAGAAGAAGGAAGTCGCCATCTTAACATCATGGATGGCTACCGTCGCATGGGAATCTATGTGGGCCATCTCATTGATTTGTTATGTATGCCTGTATGTATGTATGTGTGTGCGTCAGTCTGTATGTGTCTATCTGTGTGCGTCAGTCTGTGTGCATCAGTCCCCATGCGACGGTAGGCCCACAATTGTTCTCAGTCGCCGTATGGGACTTCTACCCCTATCCGGCTATAGGATGGGAGAGTAGTCCCTGCCGGGACCGAGCACAATTGTAAAGTTAAAAAAAAAGAACATACAATATACATACAATACATGTAACATACATACAATACATAACATACAACATACAACATAGATTACATACTCACCACATACAGCACATCTTGATCCCCGAAGCCCTCGATCACCTATGAAAAAATAAAAAAGCACCAAAATACTCCCTGTCCACAGAAATCCACTAATCGAGTGTCCCGCTGCGATCTCTTCTGTCCTCCGGCGATACAGTAGCAGGAGCGATGCTCCAGCACTGTATCGCAGAGGTTCCCGGTGTTCTGGCGCTCTGGTACCTCGCTTTACAGTACTAGAGCTGCGTGGGAACTTTCCCATGCAGCAGTGCTGTAAAGCGAGAGTTTCGGAGTCAATGAACTCCGGTAAACTCTTGCGCATGCGCAGTAACACACTGCAGGGGCTTAGCTCCTGTCAGTGTGTTTCTGCAGCCATGAAGAACGGTCACATCTCCTGATGTGACTGTTCTCCATGGCTGATCATTGAGGGACACTCGTTTATGGACTGCGTCGGAACAGGTGGTATAAATTTGGTTTGTTTTTTTATTTTTTTCCCTAGGAGATCAAGGGCTTCGCTTTGGATTAAGTGTACAATAAAAATTGATCAAAAACACAGTTTTTTATTTCATTAAAAAGTTTTTTTTAATGTGTCTGTGTATTTTTTTCTACTTTTACATTGGATTAATAATGGATCGGCGTCTTATTGATGCCTCTCCATTATTAACCAGGCTTACTGTCACCGATCAATCAAAGGTAACATTAACCCCTTTATTACCCCACATCCCACCACTGCAAGGGAGTGGGAAGAGAGGGGCTAAGTGCCGGAATTGGAGCATCTTATAGATGCGCTATTTCTGGGGCGGCTGCGGGCTGGTATTTGTAGCCGGGGGGCCAATATCCATGGCCCCTTCCCAGGCTACAAATATTAACCCACAGCTGTCTGCTTAGCCTTTCTGGCTATAAATTATAGGGGGACCCCACGTTTTTTTATTTTTGGGTGGTCCTCCATTTTGTACACCCAGAAAGGCTGCACAGACACTAGAGCCTGGGAAGATATATGTCTATATTAACTCTTCCCAGGCAACATATAATTGGGGACCCCGGCCGTAGTTGTGATTAGGTTTGGGATATTGATTATGGTAGGGATTGTGATAGGGTAGGGATTAGGGTAGGGATTAGTGTAGGGATTATTGTAGGGATTAGGGTAGGGATTGTGATAACGGTAGGGATTATTGTAGGGATTAGGGTAGGGATTATTGTAGGGTTTAGGGTAGGGATTGTGATAACAGTAGGAATTATTGTAGGGATTTTGAAAAAGGTAGGGATTATTGTAGGAATTAGGGTAGGGATTATTGTAGGGATTAGAGTAGGGATTTTGAAAAAGGTAGGGATTGTAGGGATAAGGGTATGGATTATTGTAGGGATTAGGGTAGGGATTGTGATAACAGTAGGAATTATTGTAGGGATTAGGGTAGGGATTATTGTAGGGATTAGGGTAAGGATTGTGATAATGGTAGGGATTATTGTAGGGATTAGGGTAGGGATTTTGAAGAAAGTTGGAATTATTGTAGGGATTAGGGTAGGGATTTTGAAAAGGTAGGGATTATTGTACGGATTAGGGTAGGGATTATTGCAGGGATTAGGGTAGGGATTATTGTAGGGATTAGGCTAGGGATTAGGGTAAAGGGTTAGGAATAGGGTTAGGGATAGCGTTAGGGTTAGGGGTAGGGGTAGGGGTATGGGTAGGGTTAGGGGTAGGGCTAGGGGTAGGGTTAGGGGTAGGAGTAGGGTTAGGGGTTGGGTTAGGGTTTGCATTTTTTTGTGTAGTTTGTGTTATGCTTTTCCCTGTTGTTATGTTATTGTTTTTTTTTAATCTAGTATCTAATGAGATGAATCTATACATTGTAGGTATGTGATTTTCCACCCATATGGGGACCCCTCTGACGAGGCCTACAAGGACCGCTATTACCGCGACCGCTGCTGGACCAAAGTTTTACGCCAGCTGTATCCTGAATGGGATTCTTTTAACAATGCAACACAGTTGCAAATTGGTAATTCTAATGTTCTTAACACTTTTTCAACTTTTTTGCATAAATATGATAATTTTTTTTTCTCTTTTAGAGAAAGATGTAAAGCAAAGGTGAAGGTTCGTGAGGGACAGATTCAACAAATATGTGGCAAGCTGTAACAAAAGTGGATCCTCTCCCACCCGACACTCCTTCCCTTTTTATGAAGAACTTCAATTTTTGATAACTGGCAGGACATTGCGGCGGTAAATAATTATTATTTAAAAAAAATTTTCTAAAGACATCTATCCACTATTTGTAAAGGTGGTATACCACAATCGGCTGCGTATTGAATGCTGCATACAACTGCAGTGTTAAATTTGTATTGCCCAGATAGAACTGCATAGTGGAGGAGATGTGATGAAATTCCCTCTCCACTATGCGTACAAACATTGGAGGTGAAACACAACAAGAAAACACAAAATGACAAATTTGCAAAAAATACTCTGCAGTAAAAACATGACAGTAATCAGCAAGTGCTGTATAACAAATACAGGGTATTTAGTCGATACTTTTTTTGCAAAAAATGTATACCAAGCCGCTCCACCACGTCACGGTAACCCTTCACGGAGAAGTCCCTATTTAATGTATTTAAAACCTGAACATGTGAACAGTGTCTAAATGAACAGGATACAGACAGGCGCCTCCTAGTGTATGGGCTTGTGGTGTAAGACAGCTCATTTATGTGCATGTCACACAGGAGAGGGGTGGGGTCTCCCAAACCATGCTGAGCATGGATTAATAACATATGTGACATGCACAAGTGTGAACAAGTCGGTCAGACAATGCTCACACCATCCAATGGCTGGTGGCAGACCTACATCCCCGGACATGTGACACGTGTTTTGTCACCACAGCATGTCACTTGTCTTGCGTTTGCACTCTGTCTCTGCAAGATAAGTATCACAGTATATTGAGATCATGCGTTGATTCTGCATGATCATGATTCCGCGTTATCAAAATGTGCGGCTGAGCATTCTTTTTGCTGCCTCAAAATTGTAGCTGCTATGAAGCATGTAAACATAGCCTAATTTTTTATTTTTATCTAAAATAGCACTCAAGGCAACATTGTACCTCCGGCAGAGGAAGATTCGGAAGAAGCATCTGGACCTTCAACTGGAGCTGCTGGGACATCTTCTTCAGCTGTTGAAGATGCTTCTGGTGGTGCCCCATTGTCAGCAGATACTGGCACATCGTCGTCCGCCGCTGATGAAGAATCAGTTGGAGCCAAAACAGTTGTTAGAGGAAGGGCTGGCGGTCCAGTGTCAGGAGAGCAAAAAAAAAATAAATAAAAAATAAAAAAAAACGAGGATCAAACAGTAAAAGCGGCACATGAGACACTAGCCTTGATCAAAAAGTCTACCACAGAAGATGTTTGATTTTTTTGCCTTACAAATAGCTAACAAGGCTCGCTCTTTGACCCTGGATCGCCAGTCCATTTTCATTAGCCTTGTCCAAATGTCGCTTACAGCTTTGCAGGATCCGACTCCAATTTTGCCTTATGATGACATTTTGATGTCTGTTTTTGGATTATTCCGAAAAAAACTAAGGACAACCACAAAACCAACATGATTTTCAACTCAGTCGCCCAAACAGTGAACTGCTTGGACCCGCACCGAATCAAAGTTACAATACAGATGCTGCAACAAATTATGGCTACTACCCGCAGTACCATAATTTGAATTAAATAATTAATTTTGTGGTTGACCTTTTGGTTGTTGGTCCCAAATGTTTAATATGTGGCCATCTGTTATCTTTCAAATTGAAAAATGAATGGCAATGTTTGTCATTAAGTTTATTGTTTCTATAATAAATTTTGCTTTTCAAATTTTCTTTGTGCTCTTTCTAAAAATTATAATAAGGGGGCTACACTACGGCTACATATGGACTGTGTCATGGGTACATGAGCACAGGACTATTGGGTAGAGGATAAATATGATGGTGTAAGGTCACGGGACTATGGGACATAGAATAATATTTACAATTTTTTTAAATAAAGTGCACATAGTGCAAAGTTAAAAATGATGACCATAAAATTATCAATTCAAATCTTTTTTATTGCATATTGATACATATAAAAATTTTTTTATCAAACCAAAAAAAATAGATTTAAAAAAAAAAATTGACTGGTCCTTCTTTGCTGGCGGTCAATCTTCTTCTTCTTTGATCTTTCACTTCTGCACTGCTGCTGCTGAGCCTGAAATAAAATTATAGTTTTAGTACACACTCAAAAAACAAAGACATGTGAAGAATTTTCTGAATCACAACCCTAATCCCAAAAATATTCATAATCTAAACCATAATGGAAACGCTGATTTCTAAAAAAAACTCAATCCCAAATCTATTCCTAATCCAAACACTAATCACAAACCTAACCCAATCATAACCCAAATCCAAAACCCAACCATAACCCTAATCCCATACCCAATCCCTAATCCCATACCCAATCCCAAGTTTATTCCTAATCTAAACACTAATCACAAACCTAACCCAATCACAACTATAATCCAAAACCCAACCATAACCCTAATCCCATACCCAAACCCTAATCCCATACACAATCCCAAATCAATTCCTAATCCAAACACTAATCAATAACCGAACCCAATCACAACCCTAATCCAAATTCAAACCATAACCCTATTCCCAATAACCCTAATCCTAACCATGACCCAAATCCCAAACATAATCACAGTCCTAACCCTTATCCCAAAAAATATGAACCCTAACGTAATTGAACCCTAATCTACTTTCTCATACCTGCTCTCTATGCTGCATCAGGATTTGTAGCAAACACCCCAGCATGAGGCTTCAGAATGGCCTGCGGACCGATAGGCGCTGCACGCTATAATCTTCAGCCCGCTGGGCACTCTGCTGCTTATTTCTAGCACTCATCATTATTGCTTTGGTAAAAGCAAAATGGAGCCTTGAAAAGGAGGGGTTGGAGCAGGAAATGACATCAACATTTTTTTTCTTGAGTGTAGTTTGTCCAACTTTATTTATCTGTTTCTGTGAGAAAACTGAAGTCAATTCTGCAAAAAAAACCGCACTTAAAAACCGCAGAAAAAAAGCAGCAAAACCACACTTGCGTTTTCTGCCAAGAGGTGCGGTTTTTGTAAAGAAAAATCCGCAGGAGACTCCACTACGTGTACACATACCCTAAGGGTATGTGCACACGCTGCCGATTCTGCTGCGGATCCGCAGCGGATTTGGCTCTGCGGGTCCACAGCAGATTCTGCTGCGTTGTATAGTACCTTTATTTCCTATGGAAAAAAAAAAACGCAGTGCACATGCTGCGGATTTTTCCGTGCGGTTTTGCTGCGGTTTACAATCCGCAGCATGTCAATTCTTTGTGCAGTTTCCGCTGCGGTTTCACACCTTATCATTATGAGGTGTGAAACCACAGGGCAAAACCTCAGGCTAATCCGCAGATAAACCTCAGGTCTTTTGTCCTGCGGATTTACCTGCGGATTTTCCTACAAGATCCGCACACCCTAAAAACTATGTGTGCACTTACCCTAACATATATTTTGGTTTTTTCACAATTATTTATTTACTTCTTGCTTTCATATCTGTTTCTTCATGGTTTTACTGTCTTCAGTCTGAATCTACCAAGTGGACATTTGTATAAGAACATGATAACATTGCATAAACTTTAGATGACAGTTCCATGGTTTTGGGGAGTTTATCTTACAGACAGATTTCCTTTAAAAATAATCTTAAAGGGGTTTTCAAGTCTTCTACTTAAAATCTGCAGTCACGCTTTGTGATTGGAGACTTCCGTATCCGTGCTGTGAGTGCACTGTATGCACCATAGCTACCAGGGGGCAGAGGGGGCTGTTGCTCCAGGCTCCGTGTTCTGAGGGGCCCAGCTGGAGCTACACTATCCTAGAGCGCCGATACAGATAAACCCTGCAGTAGAACAGAGAGACATGATATCTCGGCACTACCGCTCTCCATTCTTTATACTGCAGGCTGCTTTAAGCCTGCAGTCTACAGAATAGCCAAGGCACTGGCGCAAGCACAGGACATCAGAGTCCCGGCACAGTCACGTTATTGTGCCGCTCCAGGACTCTGACGCCCTGTGCGTGCATCAGTGCTATGACTGCATTGCCTTGCCGCTAGACTCGGCTGGATCCTGGGTTAGGTGTGTATATGATTTGTTTTTAAATTAAAACATATGTTGTGATGTGGGGTCATCATAAACTATGGGGTACCCTTATACATAATGGGGGGCCCTCATTCGGCTTGAGGACTAATGGAGGGGCCATAATACAGCTTCGGAACTAATGCAGATGCCATTATACAGCTTAGAGACTTATGTGGAGTGCATCATACAGTTTGAGGGCTAATGTGAGGGCCATTATACAGTTTGGAGACTAACTCAGGGGCCATTATACAGCTTGGGGGCTAATGAAGAAGCCATTATACAGCTTGGGAGCTAATGCAGGGTCCATTATACAGGTTGGGATCTAATGCAGGGGCAGTCCATGGGCTACTGTGGGGTTCATTATAAAGTGTTTTTGGGGATCAGTAGGGACATCATACTATGTGTAGGGGAGCTATGGCCATGTTATGACGTTACACAACATTATAGTATCATGTCCTAGTCCGCACTGGAGACAACAACGATGCATGGCTGAAGAAATGTAGACAGCAACAGTGAGTGAACCCAAGAACAGTGGTAAGGACAAGGTATTATTGTTTTTTTTTTACATTTCTACAATCCCTTACTGGCTGCCTGCCATTTTGCTAGATTTGAGTGAACCCAATCACAAAAAAAAAAAAAAAAATCGCATTTTGGCGACGCCAAATATTATTGTGAGGCCAATTCAATTGGCCTCAAAATGTCTGTCTATTTATCTATGTACCGTTTGTAGTCTATTTGTTGGGAAACTGTTTTCACCCAATTTCCCCCTTGTTTTTAATTGTAAGCATATACTCATGTTAAATGTGGATTCATCAGTTCATCATAAAGTATTTAAAGCCTCGTGTGCAGAATGCCATTTTCCAGTTTAGCTATTTTGGGGGGAAAGATAACTAAAAAAGCTTAATTACACGTGCTTAGAAGGCCAGTACAAAACATTAGCTAACTTTTAAATGAAGCATCAATCCTTTTCTAGTTGGGTCCTTGCAAAACTGCCAATAAGACTGATCTGATCGCCGGCTAATGCCTTTGATGTTTTCCAGTCAATACCTGTTTACACACTAATCATGGTCCGTAAAACACAGTGAGCACTACAAGAATCAGCATATTTTACGACTGGCGAAGTGACATGATAAATGTCCTGTAAACAAGAAAAAATCCAGATCTCATCCTATCTGCAGGTTGTACAGGCTGAATGGAGACGGCAGCGACATTCATTACAGTGGAAAAGCTGCAATTCCAAACCCATCTGACTGATTAAAGAACATTTCCCTGAACAAATGTATTTTGTGCCTGAGTTTCAGCCTCTGCAGGTTGCTCTGTTCCTGCCATTGATGACACTGAGCGGCTGTGTGCTGCTTGCTACAGGATGGCAATGAACTCATCTATTGCCGTCAGTTCCTGCAAGCGGCTTCCACATTTTATCACACTATTGTAATGACAGGTAGCAATTCACTCCTTCTTTTCTGGCTGAATAACAAAGGGATGAGATGGATTTGTCAAGGTGATACTAATTAACAAACACTCTTCCATAGATAGAGACTGAATTCACTGACAGGGAAGGAATACAAATGAAGAGAGAATGGCGCTGGCTTAAAACCTCCTCTGGTATTGTAAAAATAAGGGACATGTGAGGTGGCTTCCCTTAGACGATTTCCAAAAAAAGAGAAGCATCATCATCCAGCTCATCGATAGCGGTCTCTTGGCCAAGAAAATTGCCAAACTGCATCATGAGAGTGCCAAGACAGTTGGAAAAATACAAAATGACATCCATCCATCCATTCAGAAGCCAAAAGGTTGACATCCAGGCAAAATATAGGAGTCAACAAGTCAGCTCATCACAAGGTCTATCAGTTCTGGCGCGACAAACACATTAGTGGAGGTGGCTCGTATGCTTTGTAATAGTGAGATCACAGATATCCACGCAAGCATTGTGCGACATACATCACACAAGTCTGGAATGGTGGCTCGTATGCTTCACAATAATAAGATCACAGATATCGATGCAAGCACCATGCGACGCACATTAAACAAGTCTGGAATGGTGGCCCGTAAAAAGGTGAAGAAGCCTCAACTTCAATATCGTGATCAGAAGTCTCGGTTCAAGTTGGCAAACAAGTACAAAAAGTGGACATTTAAAGATTTGAAATTGGTGATTTGGAGCAATGACACAAAAGTCAATAGACTAGGCTCTGATAGGTGAAAATGGGTCTGAAAGAAACAAGGGAAAAAGGAGATAGCAGATTGAGAAATTGAAGGAAATGTCAAGTTTGATGGAGGAAGGCTAATGATATGGGGTTGTTTCACAGCCAAAGGCATTAGATACTCTACCAGGATCGATGGTGGTCTCATTGCTGAGCTATATGTGAGCATCCTACAAGATAAGTAACTTTGTACACTCAAGTACTATGGGTATGAAAAGGATGACATAGTGTTCCAGCAGGACAACAACTAGAAGCATACGTCGAGATTGGCGAAGAAATGTTTCAATGACAATGAAATAGAGGTGTTAGAATGACCCCCAAAGTACCAGACGTCAACCCAATTAGAAACTTGTGGATAGAATTGATGAAAAAACTGTATATACAGTGTACCCAAGTGAATCGATCAGTATGTACCAACCTCGTGTAGAAGAGACCTGAGATTAACCCTTTCCTGACCATCGCCGTACTAGTCATTCTTTGCAGCAACTGCATTTCGGCCTGCAGCAGTACTAGTAAGGTGGTTCAATCACCGCGGACTCACGCTGAGTGCCGATCATGGGCATTTAACCCCTCTGATGCCGCTGTCAGTACTGACAAAGGCATAAAGAAGCATCGCGAAGGGAAGGGGCTCCCTGTGCGCTCCCACTGGAACAACGTGATGCGATGGAGACCCCCGGCTCCAACATGGCTGAGGGGTCCTTCCGGGTCCTTCAGTGAGGTGGCTTGCGAGCACCTGCTGAGAGCAGACGCCGGCAAGCCTCTTTCACTGCCTGTCAGATTGCTGATCTGACACTGTGGTGTGCAAAGTGTCAGATCAGCGATCTGACTTTATATAGTAATGTCCCATACTGGGACAATGTAATTAAGTTAAAAAAAATTATAATGTGAAAAAATATTAACAAAAAATCCCCAAATAAAGAAAAAAATTAAATAAATATTTTACCAATAAATACATTTATTTATGTAAATAAAAAAACAATAAAAGTACACATATTTAGTATCACCGCGTTTGTTACGACCTTTCCAATAAAACTATCCCACTAGTTAACCCCTTTAGTGAACACCATAAAAAACACAAGACAAAAAAAACAATGTTTTATCATCATACTGCCGAACAAAAAGTGGAATAACACGCAATCAAAAAGACAGATATAACATTATCTTGTCCCGCAAAAAACAAGCTGCCAAATAGCACTGGAAAATAAAAAAGTTATAGCTCTCAGAATAAAGTGATGCAAAAATAATTATTTTTTCTATAAAATAGTTTTTATTGTATAAAAGCACCAAAACATAAAAAAGATATAAATGAGGTATCGCTGTCATCATACTGACCCGGAGAATAAAACTGCTTTATCAATTTTACCCCACGCGGGACAGTATGAAGGCCTCCACCCAAAAGAAATTCATGAAATGCTGGTTTTTGTTCATTCTGCCTCACAAAAATCGGAATAAAAAGCGATCAAAAAATGTCATGTACCCGAAAATGGTACCAATAAAAATGTCAACTCGTCCTGCAAAAAAACAAGACCTCAAATGACTCTGTGGGCGAAAACATGGAAAAATTAAAGCTCTCAAAATGTGGTGATGCAAAAACTATTTTTTGCAAAAAAAAGTGTCTTTTAGTGTGTGACAGCTGCCAAACATAAAAACCCACTATAAAATCTGCTATAAATAGTAATTCAAACCCCATTTTATCACCTCCTTAGTTAGGGAAAAATAATAAAATAAAAAAAAATTATTTCCATTTTCCCATTAGGGTTAGGGCTAGAGTTAAAGTGAGGGTTAGGGTTGGGGCTAAAGTTAGGATTAGGGTTAGGGTTGGAATTAGGGCTAGGGGTGTGTTCGGATTAGGCTTGTGGTTAGGGTTATGGTTAGGATTGGGATTAGGGTTAGGGGTGTGTTGGGGTTACAGTTGGAATTAGGATTGGGGGTTTCCACTGTTTAGGCACATCAGGGGCTCTCCAAACGCGGCATGGCACCTGATCTCAATTCCAGCCAATTTTGCACTGAAAAGTCAAACTGCGCTCCTTCCCTTCCGAGCTCTGCCATGCGCCCAAACAGTGGTTTACTCCCACCTATGGGGTATCAGCATACTCAGGACAAATTGCACAATAACTTTTACATTCCAATTTCTCCTGTTACCCTTGGGTAAGTAAAAACATGGGGGCAAAAAAGATAATTTTTGTGAAAAAAAATATGATTTTTTTATTTTTACAGTTCTACATTATAAACTTGGGGGTTCAAAGTGCTCACCACACATCTAGATAAGTTCCTAAGGGAGTCTATTTTCCAAAATGGTGTAACTTGTGGGGGGTTTCTACTGTTTAGGCACATCAGGGGCTCTCCAAACACGACATGGCGTCCAATCTCATTTCCAGCCAATTTTGAATTGAAAAGTCAAACGGCGCTCCTTCCCTTCCGAGCGCTTCCATACGCCCAAACAGTGGTTTACCAGCATATATGGGGTATCAGCGTACTCAGGACAAATTGTACAACAACTTTTAGGGTCCAATTTCTCCCGTTACCCTTGTTAAAATAAAACAAATTGAATCTGAAGAAAAATTTTTGTGAAAAAATGTTAAAAGTTAATTTTTTTTTAACCATTCCAAAAATTCCTGTGAAACACTTGAAGGGTTAATAAACTTCTTGAATGTGGTTTTGAGCACCTTCAGGGGTGCAGTCTTTAGAATGGTGTCATTTTGGGTATTTTCTATCATATAGACCCCTCAAAGTGACTTCAAGTGTGAAGTCCATCCATATTGGCCCCTCGCTTCTTTCCTCTCCTATGTATAGCACTCATGCTCTTTTCACATTGTTAAATTGCACAGATCCAGCCAGTCCCACCATTCAACACCAGAGACGCTCTCACAAATCACTTAACCATCTGCTCACTCTTTCTATCCTCCTTCTCCTAGTTGCAGGAGACATTGCTCCCAACCCTGGTCCCCCATGTTATAGAAAGTCAAACCCCCCCACTGCTACACTCAGAAACCCCTCTAATCTTATTAATATTCCCTGCATGCCATCTGTCTCTCTTAATTGTGCACTTTGGAATTCTCGCTCAGTGTGTAACAAACTCTCCTTCATTCATGACTTCTTCCTTTCTAATTCTCTTAACCTCCTGGCTCTTACTGAAACCTGGATCCAGCAGTCAGACACTACCGCTGCTGCTGCTCTTTCATACGGGGGGCTACACTTCTCTCATACCCCAAGATCAGACAATAGAGCTGGTGGAGGCGTTGGTCTGCTCCTATCACCAAAATGTACCTTTCAGGTTATCCCTCAAGTACCCTCACTTGTCTTCCCTTCTTTTGAGGTCCATGCCGTCAGACTCTACACCCCCTTCTCCATGCGAGTGGCATTGGTGTATCGTCCTCCCGGTCCCTCCCATCAGTTCCTGGATCATTTTGCCACTTGGCTTCCTCATTTTCTCTCCTGTGACATCCCTACCCTCATCATGGGAGATTTCAACATCCCCATTGCTCTTCCCCTCTCCCCATCTGCTACTCACCTTTTATCTCTAACCTCCTCATTTGGCCTTTCGCAGCTTACTAATTCTCCAACGCATGAAGATGGAAACTCCCTCGACTTGGTCTTCTCTCGGCTTTGTGCAGTGGATGATTTTGCAAACTCCCCTCTCCCGCTCTCTGACCACAATCTTCTTTCATTCTCTATAAAGAACTGCCAGGCTGCTCAGGTCACCCCCACTGTCCAGACTTATAGAAACATACAGGCCATTAACACCCAGAAACTTCTGAAGAACTTGCAGTCTTCATTGGCCCCTATCTCCTCCCTCTCATGTCCTGATTCTGCATTGAAGCATTACAATGAAACACTTCAAAGTGCCCTGGATGAATTTGCACACCCTATAAATAGAACACCACAACGCAGACGGCGACAACCCTGGCACACGGTGCAAACACGTTTCCTGCAGCGGTGCTCCAGGTGCGCCGAACGTCTGTGGAGAAAATCCAATCTACACGAAGATTTCATCCATTTTAAGTTTATGCTTAGAACATACAACACTGCCCTTCACCTCTCCAAGCAAACCTATTTCAACACCCTCATCATCTCACTGTCCAATAACCCGAAACGTCTCTTTGACACTTTTCATTCTCTACTCAATCCAAGAGTACAGGCCCCAACCACGGAGCTCCGAGCTGACGATCTGGCCAATTACTTCAAAGAAAAAATTGACCAGATCCGACAGGAAATTATCTCCAAATCCCCTCATACTATGCACTGTCCTCCCTCCCCCACTGCATCTAACTCACTCTCTGATTTTGAACCAGTCACAGAAGAAGAAGTAAGCAGGCTCCTTGCATCTTCTCGCCCAACTACTTGCACCAGTGACCCATTTCCGTCACATCTCCTCCAGTCCCTTTCCCCTGCTGTCACCCCTCACCTAACTAAAATATTTAACCTCTCTCTCTCTTCTGGTATTTTTCCCTCCTCATTTAAGCATGGCATCATACATCCACTACTTAAAAAACCATCCCTCGACCAAAACTGTGCCGCTAACTATAGACCTGTCTCTAATCTTCCCTTCATCTCTAAACTCCTGGAACGCCTGGTCCACTCCCGTCTTATCCGCTATCTCTCAGAAAACTCTGTTCTCGACCCTCTCCAATCCGGTTTCCGCTCTTTACACTCCACTGAAACTGCCCTCACTAAAGTCTCTAATGATCTGCTAACAGCTAAATCAAATGGTCATTACTCCATGCTAATTCTCTTGGATCTCTCTGCAGCATTCGACACTGTGGATCATCAGCTCCTCCTCACTATGCTCCATTCCATTGGCCTCAAGGACACCGTTCTCTCCTGGTTCTCCTCCTATCTCTCCGACCGCTCCTTTACTGTTTCTTTTGCCGGTTCCTCCTCCTCTCACCTTCCCCTTACTGTTGGGGTTCCTCAAGGATCGGTTCTAGGCCCCCTCCTCTTCTCCTTGTACACTGCCCCTATTGGTCAAACAATCAGTAGATTTGGTTTCCAGTACCATCTCTATGCTGATGACACCCAATTATACGCTTCTTCTCCTGACATCACAACAGCCTTTCTAGAAAACACTGGCGATTGTCTAAACGCTGTGTCTAATATCATGTCCTCACTATATCTGAAACTGAACCTGTCAAAGACTGAACTCCTGGTGTTTCCTCCCGCTACTAATGTACCTACACCCGACATTGCCATTTCCGTGTGTGGTTCCACTATTACTCCCCAGCAACATGCCTGCTGTCTTGGGGTCATACTTGATTCCGAGCTTTCCTTTGCCCCCCACATTCGATCACTGGCTCGCTCTTGTCATCTGCACCTCAAAAACATTTCTAGAATTCGACCTTTTCTTACTTTTGACTCTGCAAACACTCTTACTGTTTCTCTTATTCATTCTCGTCTCGACTATTGTAACTCTCTTCTAATCGGTCTCCCTCTTACCAAACTCTCCCCTCTCCAATCTGTCTTGAATGCTGCAGCCAGGATCATATTCCTCACCAATCGTTACACCGATGCCTCTACCTTGTGCCAGTCATTACACTGGCTACCCATCCACTCCAGAATTCAGTATAAACTTATTACCCTCACCCACAAAGCCCTCCATGGCTCAGCACCACCCTACATCTCCTCCCTTGTTTCAGTATACCACCCTACCCGCGCCCTCCGTTCTGCTGATGACCTGAGGTTAGTATCCTCAATAGTCAGAACCTCCCACTCCCGTCTCCAAGACTTTACACGTGCCGCGCCAATTCTTTGGAATGCACTTCCCAGGTCAATACGATTAGTCCCCAATCCCCACAATTTTAAGCGTGTCCTGAAAACGCATTTATTCAGACTGGCCTATCGCCTCAACACATTAACCTAACCTATCCCTGTGTGGCAGAGCCAAAAGTTTTACCATAACCAGGTTCCCAGCATCATGTTCCCACATGCTTTATGCATCCATTAGCCCTCTGTGTCTGTACTGTTACACACTTAACATTATGGCTGGTCCAAACAATCAGGGCAACTGTTACCACCCACCTTTCGTGTCTACCTCTTTCCTCATAGACTGTAAGCTTGCGAGCAGGGCCCTCACTCCTCTTGGTATTTGTTATAATCTACTGTATGTGATTATTGTTATGCTGTAATGTCTATTGTCTGTACAAATCCCCTCTGAAATGTAAAGTGCTGCGGAATATGTCGGCGCTATAAAAATAAAATTTATTATTATTATTATTATTATTATTATTATTATGTGGTCCCTAAAAAAAAATTGGTGTTCTAAAATTGAGAAATCGCTGGTCAACTTTTAACCCTTATAACTTCCTTCGCAAACAAAATTTTGGTTCCAAAATTTTGCTGATGTAAAGTACACATGTGGGAAATGTTATTTATTAACTATTTTGTGTGACATATTTCTGTTTTAAGGGTATGAAAATTCAAAGTTGGAAAATTGCGACATTTTAAAAATGTTTGCCAAATTTCCATTTTTTCACAAATAATCGCAAGTCATATCAAAGAAATTTTACCACTATCATGAAGTGAAGTACAATATGTCACAAGTAAACAGTGATAGAATCACCGGGATCCATGGAAGCGTTCCAGAGATATTACCTCATAAAGGGACAGTGGTCAGAATTGCAAAAATTGGCCTGGTCATTAACATGCAAACCACCCTTAGGGGTAAAGGGGTTAAAGACTGGGGAACGGGCAGGCCAGTCCATAGCACTAATGCCTTCATCATGCAGGAGCTGCTGACACACTTCAGCTACATAAGGCCTAGCATTGTCATGCATCAGAAGGAACCCAGGGCCTAGCGCTCCTGCATATGGTCTCACAATGGGTCTGACGATCTCATCTCTGTACCTAATGGCAGTCAGGGTACCTCTATACCTCTAGCTAGAACATGGAGGGCTGTGCAGCACTCCAAAGAAATGCCTCTCCACGCCATTACTAACCCACTATCAAACTGATCATGTTGGAGGCTGTTGCAGGCAGAAGAACGTTCTCCATGGCGTCCCCAGACTCTGTCATGTCTGTCACATGTGTTCAGTGTAAACCTGCTTTCATCCGTGAATAGCACAGTGTCGAATCTGACAATCTTGGTGTTCTCTATCAAATGCCTATTGCTCTGCATGGTGTTGGGCTGTAAGCGCAACATCCACTTGTGAACGTTGGGCTCTCATACCACCCACATGGAGGCTATTTCTGACAGTTTGAGCAGACACATAGATGTTTACTTGGAGTTACATTGTGTTGTTTAGGTGTTCACTTTATTTTTTTGAGCAGTGTATATTTTTGAAAATGTTTACTTTATTTTCTTATAAGGTCATAAAAGACCATTGCATAACAATATGACATTATATACTATGAGATCCGGTTATATTGATTCTCCTGTAAACCCACTTCTATCCCTTACAACCCTTCCCCCACACTCCCTTCCTCCTTTATTGTATTTACATTCATTCATACCCTCTTCCCTCTTTCCTTCTTTGTAACCTTGACCTACTGCTACAAAATCTAAACGTATCTACTTCGAAGAAAAAGTAAAATTGATTTTAGAATAAAAGACCATGCTGATATGATTTTTTTTTTACTTTTACGCTTCTTATTATTACCTGGTAGTTAGAGCAGTTGTGGAAGTCTCAGTAATAAAGTAGGTCCTTTTGGATAAGTATCAATCTCAGGCTTACTGTGCGCTGCTTGACCATTATATTCGCATTTTTCAATAAAGGTGATTTTTTACATTTTTAATATATTCCAATTAAATATATATTTTTAATTATTCCTTCCCAGAAATATATCTTCTTCTCCCAAACGCAATCCTCCCCAGCCTAGTGGTACTGACTCTGGTCTATGACACTTTTTGTCAGCAAGTTCGTTTCATCCCTTTTTTCGATACATTTGAAGTTTTTTCCTTCGTTTTCTTTTCTTTTTTTCTTTTCTTTTTTCTTTTTGCTAATACACTATCTATAACAGAAATGTAAATAGGTTAAAAGTAAAATCAACACGAATAATTTTAAATGCATCTTGCGCACTATTAACCCTTGAACTTTGACATCTGTCCTTCTATCACGTGTTTTTTCTTTGGCGCCTAAATTCAAACACTGTATGTATTTAACCAGAGAAAGCTGTATCTGTTCACTACATGTCATCCCCTGAAGAAGTGGTTTACACTTTGAAACGCGTTGGGAATAAATGGTTAAACTTCTCATGTGGTAGTAATTTTATCGTGGTCAAGCAGCGCACAGTAAGCCTGAGATTGATACTTATCCAAAAGGACTTATATTGATGGTCACGGAGTGGACCTTCGGGCTTGCAGCAAGCTGACATTGGTTTATATGCCTATATCCTTCTTGGAAAGGGTGAGTAGATTTCATCAGCTTTTATTCCATTTTCTACCCAGATAAGACCCTATTGCGCTTTTCCTTTTTCCTTAGTTTTTATACAGTAATAAAGTAGAGCAGCCCCTGAAAAACAATAATGGTGACTTTCAAGACTGTGTAGAATCTAGTTAGATCCAACAGCAGGGTCATGTTACCAGTCACTCGGCAGTTATGTGATTACTCAGACCAAAAGAAGCAGTAGTGCCCCAGCCTTCATTGTATCCATAGAAATGTGCATAGGAAGATCAGGAAGGCAGAAGCAGTAAAATTTTCTGCATCCTTTTGTGGGTGCATGGCTTTCTCTTACAGGCAGATACGACCTACATGAGGCCTTTATTCTAATCCCCCTCTGAAAATACATTGCTCTATAAAGTCCATTAACCATGGACATAATAAGACATATTGGCAATCATTGTGGGGTTAATCAATCTTCACATAAGTGCCTATATAAACAATACTCATATAAGCACTGACACTCAGCAAGAATGTAAAATGCTAAATTCAATCAACAAACACCCAACTAGAATTGATATTTTAAAGGCAGGGTCATTTTGTCTTAGACTGCAGGGTCAATAAAATTATGAAAATACAGCCTTTTTTGACATTTTGCAATGCGTGCAGACTAGAGTTGAGCGAAACAGGTCGAAAAATTTCAAAAGTCGCCGACTTTTGTCAAAGTCGGGTTTCATGAAACGAAACCCGACCCTAGGATAAGGTCGGCCACGAGGTCGGCGACTTACGTGCCAAAGTCGCGTTTCAAAAGTTTGTTTTGCGCTCTTTTACAGCCAATCAGGATCCACGGACACTGTGGGCAACGTGATGACATAGGCAGGGGTCACCACCATCTTTCAGAAGGGCATGCAAGTGATTGGCTTGCTTTGGTGGGCATCACAGGGGGTATAAAAGGGCGTGCACGCCGACCGCCATCTTACTTCTGCCGATTTCAGTATAGGGAGAGGTTGCTGCTGATTCTGTAGGGAGAGCGTTAGGCAGGGAAGAAGACAAAAAAACTGCTTCTGCTGCTAGCGATTTGGCCTGCACAACACACAAGTCACTGTGTGTGCAGTGCAATGGGAGGCTATATTGTGGTGTATCAGTGGTGTTGGTTGTTGGGCTGCCTTTTAAGGCTTCCTGACAGGCTGGCATTGCTGTTTACCCACTGCTCCGCAAACTGCTTTTTTAAAAGCAATCCCAATTTTTTTTTTTGTCCTGCTGAGAAGAAAAAAAACTGCTTCTGCTGCTAGCAATTTGGCCTGCACAACACACCAGTCACTGTGTGTGCAGTGCAAGGGGAGGCTATATAGTGGTGTATCAGTGGTGTTGATTGTTGGGCTGCCTTTTAAGGCTTCCTGACAGGCTGGCATTGCTGTTTACCCACTGCTCCGCAAACTGCTTTTTTAAAAGCAATCCAATCTCCCTTATCCTGTAGTCACTTTGGTCACAGCTGTGCCATCGAGCCTGTCACATAGCGCTCAGATATTCATTGGGCCTCACACAATCCACAAGTGTCCAGTGTCCAAAAGTGTGCACAGAGATTCAAAATCTCCCTTATCCTCTCGTCACTTTGGTCACAGCTGTGCCATCGAGCCTGTCACATAGCGCTCAGATATTCATTGGGCCTCACACAATCCACAAGTGTCCAGTGTCCAAAAGTGTGTGCAGAGATTCAAAATCTCCCTTATCCTCTCGTCACTTTGGTCACAGCTGTGCCATCGAGCCTGTCACATAGCGCTCAGATATTCATTGGGCCTCACACAATCCACAAGTGTCCAGTGTCCAAAAGTGTGTGCAGAGATTCAAAATCTCCCTTATCCTCTCGTCACTTTGGTCACAGCTGTGCCATCGAGCCTGTCACATAGCGCTCAGATATTCATTGGGCCTCACACAATCCACAAGTGTCCAGTGTCCAAAAGTGTGTGCAGAGATTCAAAATCTCCCTTATCCTCTCGTCATTTTGGCCACAGCTGTGCCATCGAGCCTGTCACATAGCGCTCAGATATTCATTGGGCCTCACACAATCCACAAGTGTCCAGTGTCCAAAAGTGTGTGCAGAGATTCAAAATCTCCCTTATCCTCTCGTCACTTCGGTCACAGCTGTGCCATCGAGCCTGTCACATAGCGCTCAGATATTCATTGGGCCTCACACAATCCACAAGTGTCCAGTGTCCAAAAGTGTGTGCAGAGATTCAAAATCTCCCTTATCCTCTTGTCACTTTGGTCACAGCTGTGCCATCGAGCCTGTCACATAGCGCTCAGATATTCATTGGGCCTCACACAATCCAAAAGTGTCCAGTGTCCACAAGTGTCTGCAGAAATTCAAAATCTCCCCTGTCCTATAGACACCTTGTACCTTGTTTTACATTACTATATAGTTTGTTGGATTTTGTCTACATTTCTACCAAAAATGAGGAAGGCTGGTGGAAGAGGCCGTGGAATTGGGCGGGGGTTGGCAACTGGTAATGATGGTGTTGGTGGTGGATCTGATGGTAGTGGCAAGAGCAAAATAGGACCGAATGCAGGAGGTGTTGAGCCTGCGTCATCGTCTGGCTACATAAGGCCTCGAACGCTTAGTTTTCTAGGAGTTGGCAAACCGCTTTTAAAGCCAGAGCATCAGGAAAAAGTTTTGTCTTACATTGCTGACTCAGCCTCCAGCTCTATCGCCTACTCTTCTTCAGTTGTAAAAAGTAAAAGCACTGAGTCGTCATTGGAGGCTCATGTTCATGAACCACACCTTTCCTTGTGTCCTTCACCCCAACCAAGATTGAAGGATGACGCAGGCCATACTACTGATTACTCCATGGAGCTGTTTTCACATACCATGCCTGGATTATCAAGTCAAATGGTGAATTACCCAGGCCAAGATGAATCTGACATGGAGTGCACTGATGCACAGCCGCTGATGGATGATTCTGCTGGTACATTCACTCAGAGCACTACATTGTCCTTGCAGTGTACAGAGCCAGATTCTGACCCTGATGAGACTCAGGTGCCCCTTCCCGCACACTATACCACCATACACGGTGACACAGAGGAAGGTGCACATGACATAGAAGAGGAGGTGATGGATGACCCAGTTGTTGACCCAGATTGGCATCCATTGGGGGAAGAGGGTGCTGCTTCCAATAGCTCAGATGAGGAGCATCCACAGCAGACATCGACATCGCAACCGCTGTTATCTGGCAGGCCCGTAGCACTCCAAAGACAGGTTCCAAACATCAAAAGAGTTGCTGGACAGCTTGTCCAGAGGGTCAAAAGATCACAGCGTGCTAGGCCGCAAAATGTCTGCCAAAGTAGGAAGAGTGCAGTGTGGCACTTTTTTGAACAAAATCCTCATGATCAGGCCAAGGTTATCTGTAAGAAGTGCGCAAAGACCTTTAGCCGAGGGAAAAATCTGAAAAATTTGAATACCAGTTGCATGCTTAGACATTTAACCAGCATGCACTTGCAAGCGTGGACACAACACCAAACCTCAAGTGCCACATGTGCAACTGATCACAACGAAGGTAGTCAGCAACGCTACATTGTTTCCCCCACTGTAAGCCCACCGGTTAGCACAGCAGCAAATGTTGAGGTGTCGTTGCAAGGTCACAGCAGTCAGGGAATCCCACTGTTATATCAACGAAAGACTGATTCTAGGCCATCAGAAAGAACACCAACTCCATCACCATCATCAACCCTCTCTCAGTCCGCCCTGTCCACCGCTACTTCCACCATATGCAGCTCTCAAGTCCAGCTCACCCTCCCAGACACTATTGAGTAGGTCAAGAAAGTACTCAGTCTCTCATCCGCGTACACTGGGTTTGAACGCCCACATTGCCAAACTAATCTCGTTTGAGATAATGCCCTTTCGGTTGGTGGAAAGCGCAGCTTTCCGCGAACTCATGGCCTATGCAGTACCACGCTATGACCTACCCAGTCGCCACTTCTTCTCTCGCAAAGCCATCCCAGCCCTCCACCATCATGTGAAAGACCGCATTGTCCATGCACTCAAGCAGTCAGTGAGCGGAAATGTGCACCTCACAACTGATGCATGGTCCAGTCGGCATGGCCAGGGCCGTTACGTGTCCATCACTGCGCACTGGGTTAATGTGGTGGATGCAGGGTCCACAGGGGACAGCGGTGGTGGGACAGTGCTGCCTAGCCCACGGTATAGGAAACAGTTGGCTGTAGGCGTTCGACCCTCCTCCTCCTCCTCCAGAAGCGAAAGCTCGTCCACAGAGCGCAGTCGTACGAGCACTCCATCTGCAGCTGCCACTGTTGCACACGATGTGTCCCCCTATCGAGCAGCTAGTGGAAAGCGTCAGCAGGCTGTGTTGCAAATGATGTGTTTGGGCGACAGACACACCGCCGAGGTGCTGGCCGAGTACTTGAAGCGACAAACTGAGTCATGGCTGGGCAGTGTACATCTTGAGGCAGGCAAGGTAGTTAGTGATAACGGCCGTAATTTTGTGGCAGCCATAGCCCTTTCAAAACTCAGCCACATACCTTGCTTGGCTCACACCTTGAACCTGGTGGTGCAGTGCTTCCTCAAAAATTATCCGGAGTTAACAGCCCTGCTCCAGAAGGTGCGAAGACTGTGCGCGCACATCCGCCGGTCGCCTGTACACTCCGTTCATATGCAGAATCTGCAGCGATTGCTCCACCTTCCCAACCACCACCTCATTATCGACATTGCAACAAGGTGGAACTCCACCCTGCACATGGTGGAGCGGCTGTGCGAGCAGAGGCAGGCCATAATGCATTTGTGGGAGGATACACGGCCAGGCACTTTGAGAGCAGACATGGAGTTGACAGGTGTGCAGTGGTCGAAGCTGAAAGACCTCTGTAAAGTCCTTCAGTGTTTTGAGGAATGCACACGGCTGGTAAGCGCAGACGACGCCATCCTAAGCATGAGCATCCCACTTATGCGTCTGCTCATGCAAACTTTGACGCACCTTAAGGAGCAGGCGTCTGCAGCCAATGTTGATGAGGAGGAAGAGGAGGAGGGAATCCTTGATGACATTCAGCCATTGTCTGCTCAGGGACCTCTCCTGGACGAGGTGGAGGAAGAAGAGGAGGAGGAGGAGGATGATGGGGATGATTACTTAGGGGAGGAGGATGCATCTCGTGGGGCAAGTGAAAATGTTGGCATGGCAAGGTCTGGTACAGGGTTTGTGCGTGACTGGAGGGATGTGGATTTGCCAGAAAGTGCTCCTCCACCCAGCACTCGCTGTGCATCATTGACACCGGGAACATTGGCCCACATGTCAGATTATGCCTTGCAGATCCTAAAAAGGGACCCCCGCATTGCCAAAATGATGAACGATGACGACTACTGGTTGGCCAGCATCCTGGATCCACGCTATAAAGGCAAATTACAAAACATCATGCCACAGGAGAACCTTGACCTAATATTGGCTAATAAACAAGCAACTCTGGTAAATCGGTTGCTTGAGGCATTCCCAGCACACAGCAGCGGTGATGGTTCTCACACGAGCCGTACGGGCCGGGGGCAGCTTGGCAGAGGTGTTCGTGGTGCACACAGCAGAAGTGGCGTTGGAGACAGGGGTTTCATGACAATGTTGTGGACTGATTTTTCAAATACCGCTCACACAACTGGTAATACTGCATCGATGGAAAGTGACAGGAGACAGCAGTTGTCAACTATGGTAACAAACTACTTTTCCTCCCATATCGATGTTCTCCCACACAGGTCATTCCCCTTTGACTATTGGGCCGCTAAACTGGACACCTGGCCTGAATTGGCACAATATGCCTTACAGGAGCTCGCTTGCCCAGCTGCAAGTGTGCTATCGGAAAGAGTCTTCAGTGCAGCTGGATCAATCCTGACAGAAAAAAGGACCCGTCTGTCAACCCAAAATGTGGATGATCTAACCTTCATTAAAATGAACCATGCATGGGTTTCCAAGGATTTTGTCCCACCTTCCCCTGATGACACATAGGGTGACAGAAAAATGGCTTGCTTTGGTCCACCTCTTCCTGGGACTTCACCTATTTCGCCTTTTGCATCAGCTGAATGTCCAACATCAACATATGCCACTTTCTAAAACTCCCTAACTGTGCTGCCTCCCCCCCCATGGCCGGGGTCACCACCTAGCGCACGACACCGTGCGAGTGCCGTTGCCCTGGACAGGTGGGTAGGCCGACTCTTGGGCGCGGGCACTGGCACAGGGTCCCTCATAGTGCAATCAAGTGTCTCTGACGGTGGTGGTGCACACCCGCCGTCAGACACACCGCTGTACTATGAGGGGCCCAGTGCCAGTACCGACGCCCTCGAGTGGGCCCCCCTTGCTTGGGCAGGGCCCCAGCATTTGCAATCTTTACCTCTCCCTGCTCCTCCGCTGTGTAATCTGGGCCGTCAAATCCATACTGTGCCTGACACCGTCTGAGCCTGCCTCCTGAGACATATATTTTGAATGTGTACGCTATCCATACATGTAATCCGGGGAAACGGTACCCTTTCAAACCTTTGTGCAATCACGTGCAATCCATACTGGGCCTGACACCGTCTGAGCCTGCCTCCTGAGACATATATTTTGAATGTGTACGCTATCCATACATGTTATCTGGGGATACGGTACCCTTTCTAACCTTTGTGCAATCACGTGCAATCCATACTGGGCCTAACACCGTCTGAGCCTGCCTCCTGAGACATATATTTTGAATGTGTACGCTATCCATACATGTTATCTGGGGATATGGTACCCTTTCTAACCTTTGTGCAATCACGTGCAATCCATACTGGGCCTAACACCGTCTGAGCCTGCCTCCTGATGTATAGACATAGATTTTGAATGTGTACGCTATCCATACATATTATCCGGGGATACGGTACCCTTTCTAACCTTTGTGCAATCACGTGCAATCCATACTGGGCCTAACACCGTCTGAGCCTGCCTCCTGAGACATATATTTTGAATGTGTACGCTATCCATACATGTTATCTGGGGATACGGTACCCTTTCTAACCTTTGTGCAATCACGTGCAATCCATACTGGGCCTAACACCGTCTGAGCCTGCCTCCTGATGTATAGACATAGATTTTGAATGTGTACGCTATCCATACATGTTATCCGGGGATACGGTACCCTTTCTAACCTTTGTGCAATCACGTGCAATCCATACTGGGCCTAACACCGTCTGAGCCAGCCTCCTGAGACATATATTTTGAATGTGTACGCTATCCATACATGTTATCTGGGGATACGGTACCCTTTCTAACCTTTGTGCAATCACGTGCAATCCATACTGGGCCTAACACCGTCTGAGCCTGCCTCCTGAGACATATATTTTGAATGTGTACGCTATCCATACATGTTATCCGGGGATACGGTACCCTTTCTAACCTTTGTGCAATCACGTGCAATCCATACTGGGCCTGACACCGTCTGAGCCTGCCTCCTGAGACAGCTGTGCCATCGAGCCTGTCACATAGCGCTCAGATATTCATTGGGCCTCACACAATCCACAAGTGTCCAGTGTCCAAAAGTGTGTGCAGAGATTCAAAATCTCCCTTATCCTCTCGTCACTTTGGTCACAGCTGTGCCATCGAGCCTGTCACATAGCGCTCAGATATTCATTGGGCCTCACACAATCCACAAGTGTCCAGTGTCCAAAAGTGTGTGCAGAGATTCAAAATCTCCCTTATCCTCTCGTCACTTTGGCCACAGCTGTGCCATCGAGCCTGTCACATAGCGCTCAGATATTCATTGGGCCTCACACAATCCACAAGTGTCCAGTGTCCAAAAGTGTGTGCAGAGATTCAAAATCTCCCTTATCCTCTCGTCACTTCGGTCACAGCTGTGCCATCGAGCCTGTCACATAGCGCTCAGATATTCATTGGGCCTCACACAATCCACAAGTGTCCAGTGTCCAAAAGTGTGTGCAGAGATTCAAAATCTCCCTTATCCTCTCGTCACTTTGGTCACAGCTGTGCCATCGAGCCTGTCACATAGCGCTCAGATATTCATTGGGCCTCACACAATCCACAAGTGTCCAGTGTCCAAAAGTGTGTGCAGAGATTCAAAATCTCCCTTATCCTCTCGTCACTTTGGCCACAGCTGTGCCATCGAGCCTGTCACATAGCGCTCAGATATTCATTGGGCCTCACACAATCCACAAGTGTCCAGTGTCCAAAAGTGTGTGCAGAGATTCAAAATCTCCCTTATCCTCTCGTCACTTTGGTCACAGCTGTGCCATCGAGCCTGTCACATAGCGCTCAGATATTCATTGGGCCTCACACAATCCACAAGTGTCCAGTGTCCAAAAGTGTGTGCAGAGATTCAAAATCTCCCTTATCCTCTCGTCACTTCGGTCACAGCTGTGCCATCGAGCCTGTCACATAGCGCTCAGATATTCATTGGGCCTCACACAATCCACAAGTGTCCAGTGTCCAAAAGTGTGTGCAGAGATTCAAAATCTCCCTTATCCTCTCGTCACTTTGGTCACAGCTGTGCCATCGAGCCTGTCACATAGCGCTCAGATATTCATTGGGCCTCACACAATCCACAAGTGTCCAGTGTCCAAAAGTGTGTGCAGAGATTCAAAATCTCCCTTATCCTCTCGTCACTTTGGTCACAGCTGTGCCATCGAGCCTGTCACATAGCGCTCAGATATTCATTGGGCCTCACACAATCCACAAGTGTCCAGTGTCCAAAAGTGTGCGCAGAGATTCAAAATCTCCCTTATCCTCTCGTCACTTTGGTCACAGCTGTGCCATCGAGCCTGTCACATAGCACTCAGATATTCATTGGGCCTCACACAATCCACAAGTGTCCAGTGTCCAAAAGTGTGTGCAGAGATTCAAAATCTCCCTTATCCTCTCGTCACTTTGGTCACAGCTGTGCCATCGAGCCTGTCACATAGCGCTCAGATATTCATTGGGCCTCACACAATCCACAAGTGTCCAGTGTCCAAAAGTGTGTGCAGAGATTCAAAATCTCCCTTATCCTCTCGTCACTTTGGTCACAGCTGTGCCATCGAGTCTGTCACATAGCGCTCAGATATTCATTGGGCCTCACACAATCCAAAAGTGTCCAGTGTCCACAAGTGTCTGCAGAAATTCAAAATCTCCCCTGTCCTATAGACACCTTGTACCTTGTTTTACATTACTATATAGTTTGTTGGATTTTGTCTACATTTCTACCAAAAATGAGGAAGGCTGGTGGAAGAGGCCGTGGAATTGGGCGGGGGTTGGCAACTGGTAATGATGGTGTTGGTGGTGGATCTGATGGTAGTGGCAAGAGCAAAATAGGACCGAATGCAGGAGGTGTTGAGCCTGCGTCATCGTCTGGCTACATAAGGCCTCGAACGCTTAGTTTTCTAGGAGTTGGCAAACCGCTTTTAAAGCCAGAGCATCAGGAAAAAGTTTTGTCTTACATTGCTGACTCAGCCTCCAGCTCTATCGCCTACTCTTCTTCAGTTGTAAAAAGTAAAAGCACTGAGTCGTCATTGGAGGCTCATGTTCATGAACCACACCTTTCCTTGTGTCCTTCACCCCAACCAAGATTGAAGGATGACGCAGGCCATACTACTGATTACTCCATGGAGCTGTTTTCACATACCATGCCTGGATTATCAAGTCAAATGGTGAATTACCCAGGCCAAGATGAATCTGACATGGAGTGCACTGATGCACAGCCGCTGATGGATGATTCTGCTGGTACATTCACTCAGAGCACTACATTGTCCTTGCAGTGTACAGAGCCAGATTCTGACCCTGATGAGACTCAGGTGCCCCTTCCCGCACACTATACCACCATACACGGTGACACAGAGGAAGGTGCACATGACATAGAAGAGGAGGTGATGGATGACCCAGTTGTTGACCCAGATTGGCATCCATTGGGGGAAGAGGGTGCTGCTTCCAATAGCTCAGATGAGGAGCATCCACAGCAGACATCGACATCGCAACAGCTGTTATCTGGCAGGCCCGTAGCACTCCAAAGACAGGTTCCAAACATCAAAAGAGTTGCTGGACAGCTTGTCCAGAGGGTCAAAAGATCACAGCGTGCTAGGCCGCAAAATGTCTGCCAAAGTAGGAAGAGTGCAGTGTGGCACTTTTTTGAACAAAATCCTCATGATCAGGCCAAGGTTATCTGTAAGAAGTGCGCAAAGACCTTTAGCCGAGGGAAAAATCTGAAAAATTTGAATACCAGTTGCATGCTTAGACATTTAACCAGCATGCACTTGCAAGCGTGGACACAACACCAAACCTCAAGTGCCACATGTGCAACTGATCACAACGAAGGTAGTCAGCAACGCTACATTGTTTCCCCCACTGTAAGCCCACCGGTTAGCACAGCAGCAAATGTTGAGGTGTCGTTGCAAGGTCACAGCAGTCAGGGAATCCCACTGTTATATCAACGAAAGACTGATTCTAGGCCATCAGAAAGAACACCAACTCCATCACCATCATCAACCCTCTCTCAGTCCGCCCTGTCCACCGCTACTTCCACCATATGCAGCTCTCAAGTCCAGCTCACCCTCCCAGACACTATTGAGTAGGTCAAGAAAGTACACAGTCTCTCATCCGCGTACACTGGGTTTGAACGCCAACATTGCCAAACTAATCTCGTTTGAGATAATGCCCTTTCGGTTGGTGGAAAGCGCAGCTTTCCGCGAACTCATGGCCTATGCAGTACCACGCTATGACCTACCCAGTCGCCACTTCTTCTCTCGCAAAGCCATCCCAGCCCTCCACCATCATGTGAAAGACCGCATTGTCCATGCACTCAAGCAGTCAGTGAGCGGAAAGGTGCACCTCACAACTGATGCATGGTCCAGTCGGCATGGCCAGGGCCGTTACGTGTCCATCACTGCGCACTGGGTTAATGTGGTAAATGCAGGGTCCACAGGGGACAGCGGTGGTGGGACAGTGCTGCCTAGCCCACGGTATAGGAAACAGTTGGCTGTAGGCGTTCGACCCTCCTCCTCCTCCTCCAGAAGCGAAAGCTCGTCCACAGAGCGCAGTCGTACGAGCACTCCATCTGCAGCTGCCACTGTTGCACACGATGTGTCCCCCTATCGAGCAGCTAGTGGAAAGCGTCAGCAGGCTGTGTTGCAGATGATGTGTTTGGGCGACAGACACACCGCCGAGGTGCTGGCCGAGTACTTGAAGTGACAAACTGAGTCATGGCTGGGCAGTGTACATCTTGAGGCAGGCAAGGTAGTTAGTGATAATGGCCGTAATTTTGTGGCAGCCATAGCCCTTTCAAAACTCAGCCACATACCTTGCTTGGCTCACACCTTGAACCTGGTGGTGCAGTGCTTCCTCAAAAATTATCCGGAGTTAACAGCCCTGCTCCAGAAGGTGCGAAGACTGTGCGCGCACATCCGCCGGTCGCCTGTACACTCCGTTCATATGCAGAATCTGCAGCGATTGCTCCACCTTCCCAACCACCGCCTCATTATCGACATTGCAACAAGGTGGAACTCCACCCTGCACATGGTGGTGCGGCTGTGCGAGCAGAGGCAGGCCATAATGCATTTGTGGGAGGATACACGGCCAGGCACTTTGAGAGCAGACATGGAGTTGACAGGTGTGCAGTGGTCGAAGCTGAAAGACCTCTGTAAAGTCCTTCAGTGTTTTGAGGAATGCACACGGCTGGTAAGCGCAGACGACGCCATCCTAAGCATGAGCATCCCACTTATGCGTCTGCTCATGCAAACTTTGACGCACCTTAAGGAGCAGGCGTCTGCAGCCAATGTTGATGAGGAGGAAGAGGAGGAGGGAATCCTTGATGACATTCAGCCATTGTCTGCTCAGGGACCTCTCCTGGACGAGGTGGAGGAAGAAGAGGAGGAGGAGGAGGATGATGGGGATGATTACTTAGGGGAGGAGGATGCATCTCGTGGGGCAAGTGAAAATGTTGGCATGGCAAGGTCTGGTACAGGGTTTGTGCGTGACTGGAGGGATGTGGATTTGCCAGAAAGTGCTCCTCCACCCAGCACTCGCTGTGCATCATTGACACCGGGAACATTGGCCCACATGTCAGATTATGCCTTGCAGATCCTAAAAAGGGACCCCCGCATTGCCAAAATGATGAACGATGACGACTACTGGTTGGCCAGCATCCTGGATCCACGCTATAAAGGCAAATTACAAAACATCATGCCACAGGAGAACCTTGACCTAATATTGGCTAATAAACAAGCAACTCTGGTAAATCGGTTGCTTGAGGCATTCCCAGCACACAGCAGCGGTGATGGTTCTCACACGAGCCGTACGGGCCGGGGGCAGCTTGGCAGAGGTGTTCGTGGTGCACACAGCAGAAGTGGCGTTGGAGACAGGGGTTTCATGACAATGTTGTGGACTGATTTTTCAAATACCGCTCACACAACTGGTAATACTGCATCGATGGAAAGTGACAGGAGACAGCAGTTGTCAACTATGGTAACAAACTACTTTTCCTCCCATATCGATGTTCTCCCACACAGGTCATTCCCCTTTGACTATTGGGCCGCTAAACTGGACACCTGGCCTGAATTGGCACAATATGCCTTACAGGAGCTCGCTTGCCCAGCTGCAAGTGTGCTATCGGAAAGAGTCTTCAGTGCAGCTGGATCAATCCTGACAGAAAAAAGGACCCGTCTGTCAACCCAAAATGTGGATGATCTAACCTTCATTAAAATGAACCATGCATGGGTTTCCAAGGATTTTGTCCCACCTTCCCCTGATGACACATAGGGTGACAGAAAAATGGCTTGCTTTGGTCCACCTCTTCCTGGGACTTCACCTATTTCGCCTTTTGCATCAGCTGAATGTCCAACATCAACATATGCCACTTTCTAAAACTCCCTAACTGTGCTGCCTCCCCCCAATGGCCGGGGTCACCACCTAGCGCACGACACCGTGCGAGTGCCGTTGCCCTGGACAGGTGGGTAGGCCGACTCTTGGGCGCGGGCACTGGCACAGGGTCCCTCATAGTGCAATCAAGTGTCTCTGACGGTGGTGGTGCACACCCGCCGTCAGACACACCGCTGTACTATGAGGGGCCCAGTGCCAGTACCGACGCCCTCGAGTGGGCCCCCCTTGCTTGGGCAGGGCCCCAGCATTTGCAATCTTTACCTCTCCCTGCTCCTCCGCTGTGTAATCTGGGCCGTCAAATCCATACTGTGCCTGACACCGTCTGAGCCTGCCTCCTGAGACATATATTTTGAATGTGTACGCTATCCATACATGTAATCCGGGGAAACGGTACCCTTTCAAACCTTTGTGCAATCACGTGCAATCCATACTGGGCCTGACACCGTCTGAGCCTGCCTCCTGAGACATATATTTTGAATGTGTACGCTATCCATACATGTTATCTGGGGATACGGTACCCTTTCTAACCTTTGTGCAATCACGTGCAATCCATACTGGGCCTAACACCGTCTGAGCCTGCCTCCTGAGACATATATTTTGAATGTGTACGCTATCCATACATGTTATCTGGGGATATGGTACCCTTTCTAACCTTTGTGCAATCACGTGCAATCCATACTGGGCCTAACACCGTCTGAGCCTGCCTCCTGATGTATAGACATAGATTTTGAATGTGTACGCTATCCATACATATTATCCGGGGATACGGTACCCTTTCTAACCTTTGTGCAATCACGTGCAATCCATACTGGGCCTAACACCGTCTGAGCCTGCCTCCTGAGACATATATTTTGAATGTGTACGCTATCCATACATGTTATCTGGGGATACGGTACCCTTTCTAACCTTTGTGCAATCACGTGCAATCCATACTGGGCCTAACACCGTCTGAGCCTGCCTCCTGATGTATAGACATAGATTTTGAATGTGTACGCTATCCATACATGTTATCCGGGGATACGGTACCCTTTCTAACCTTTGTGCAATCACGTGCAATCCATACTGGGCCTAACACCGTCTGAGCCTGCCTCCTGAGACATATATTTTGAATGTGTACGCTATCCATACATGTTATCTGGGGATACGGTACCCTTTCTAACCTTTGTGCAATCACATGCAATCCATACTGGGCCTAACACCGTCTGAGCCTGCCTCCTGAGACATATATTTGAATGTGTACGCTATCCATACATGTTATCCGGGGATACGGTACCCTTTCTAACCTTTGTGCAATCACGTGCAATCCATACTGGGCCTGACACCGTCTGAGCCTGCCTCCTGAGACATATATTTTGAATGTGTACGCTATCCATACATGTTATCTGGGGATACGGTACCCTTTCTAACCTTTGTGCAATCACGTGCAATCCATACTGGGCCTAACACCGTCTGAGCCTGCCTCCTGAGACATATATTTTGAATGTGTACGCTATCCATACATGTTATCTGGGGATATGGTACCCTTTCTAACCTTTGTGCAATCACGTGCAATCCATACTGGGCCTAACACCGTCTGAGCCTGCCTCCTGATGTATAGACATAGATTTTGAATGTGTACGCTATCCATACATGTTATCCGGGGATACGGTACCCTTTCTAACCTTTGTGCAATCACGTGCAATCCATACTGGGCCTAACACCGTCTGAGCCTGCCTCCTGAGACATATATTTTGAATGTGTACGCTATCCATACATGTTATCTGGGGATACGGTACCCTTTCTAACCTTTGTGCAATCACATGCAATCCATACTGGGCCTAACACCGTCTGAGCCTGCCTCCTGAGACATATATTTTGAATGTGTACGCTATCCATACATGTTATCTGGGGATACGGTACCCTTTCTAACCTTTGTGCATTCACGTGCAATCCATACTGGGCCTAACACCGTCTGAGCCTGCCTCCTGATGTATAGACATAGATTTTGAATGTGTACGCTATCCATACATGTTATCTGGGGATACGGTACCCTTTCTAACCTTTGTGCAATCACGTGCAATCCATACTGGGCCTAACACCGTCTGAGCCTGCCTCCTGATGTATAGACATATATTTTGAATGTGTACGCTATCCATACATGTTATCTGGGGATACGGTACCCTTTCTCACCTTTGTGCAATCACGTGTAATCCATACTGGGCGTGAGAACGGCTGGCGAGCTGTTAAGCAACCTACAGCACCTGTGGTTTGCACACGTAAGTTTTTAATTTTTTCAGGAATGACGGTTAGGCCTAATTCCGGAACTGCGGTTGACCTGCACTTACTGGGAAATCATCGTTCGTGGGTAATAATTGTAATCAGTGATCCCCATCACTAACGTTGTTCAGCGGGTTATCTGCACCCGTAAGCGACAAACGCTGGCCTTTTCAGTGTAGCGCACATGCAGCCACTTACATGTAAGGGCATAACACACCAGTTATTGGCCAATCTCATGTGCCAGAGCCTCACGTGTCCCTCTAGTAAGCCGGACTCGGACCGCGGGGCATGACGGAGTCTCGTTCGTTAACGGAATTAAGCTTGCAATGTGTGCATCTGTTCTGTAGCTGGCATGGTTGAGGTTTCCCAGGTGGAGTCGAATTTAACCGTAGGCTCCACTCCTGGTGGTGCCCTTCTGGACATTCCTTTAAGGTTCAGCTTTGCAACCATACTGCCCACGTAAAACAAACACTTTGCCTTCATGAACGCTGTTTGGAGGGTCATGACTCGTGGGAATAACGCCGCCCAATCAGTTAACCTGCTAGAGAGATCCTTTGTTGCTCCCAAGCATGACATCACACTCCCTAGGAAGAAGGTAATGCCACTGTGGCGACCGTACTCCTGGGGGCGACACAAGTGCACTGATGCCCAGCCACTGCTCGATGAATCTGATGGTACATTGACCCAGACCACTACATTCCCCTCGCATGCTACACGACCTGAATCTGACCCTGATGAAACTCAGGTTACCCTTCCCATATACAGTTCCATCTTACACGGTGACAAAGAGGAAGCTGCAGATGAAAGTGCAGGTTCGGCCCACCCGCCATCAGACACACCACCGTACTATCATGGGCCCTGTGCCAGTGCCGTCGCCAACGAGTGGGCCCCCCCTGCTTGCCCAGGATCACAGCACTTGCAAAGTTGAAATACTGTGCAGTGAGATGGAAGATGGGGACGACGAGGTATCCAGAGAAGTACAGGGATTCCCTAGCGAGGAGACTTATTTGATTGTTTTCAATGTTGGGACAGCAATTTTTGGGGAGCACTATACTCTGGAGAATGATAGATGGGGCCCACCATACACTGGAACATTCCAAAGGTGGACATCAGACACTGGTGCAGCATTTACAGGGCCCATTATACACTAGAGCATTAGAAATGGGGCCCATTATGTTTGGAGCATTATTTGGGCCCATAAGACAGTGGAGCTTCATCCATGGGGACCAACATATACTGTAGCATTATGTGGAGCTCATCATATACTGTTTCAAACATTATATGGGACCAATGATTCTGTATGGAGAAATAGATGGGCCTCGCAATGAGATGTAAAAAGTGAGGTATTTTTCATTGTACTATACCGCTATTTCTCTGCCGTATCGGAGCATGATGAGTTGTGGTATGTGTTAAAGGGGCGCTCTTTCGCCCAGGGCACATGAAAACCTGCAGCCAGCCCTCCCCCCCCACAACTTTAGCCAAATAACCCCCATTTTTCAGTGCGTAACTTGTATTATGAAGTTAATTAAGGTTGACAAGCTTAAGTAAGAAGAATTGATGCTTTTGGCATTCAAATGGGCACTGTAGGTGTGTTTCCTGTCCTCCTCTCACTGCCGACTTTTATTCCCCATTGACTTACATTGGGTTTCGTGTTTCGGGACGACCACGACTTTTCCCTATAATCGGACGATCTTGCTCGACCCGACTTTTAGAAAAGTCGGGTTTCACGAAACGAAACGCGACCCTAAAAAACCAAAAGTCGCTCAACTCTAGTGCAGACTACTTCTGAATTTCAGTTCATTTTACAAAAGCTTATGGGTTAATCTGTAAGTTAATAGCATTCTGAAGCAATGCAGCCACCGCACAGAGAGCCCAGGTACTGGGAGGAAATGATCTTATTCCTCCCAGCAGTCTCTAGCTTTCAGTCATAGAGGCGCGGCTAATGTCACTACAGAGCTGGCTGTCAGTCAGAGCCGGGGGGTGGTTACAGCTGCTGCTCACTGAGTGGTGACTGGAGCTGCGCCGCCAAAGCCTACTTGACTGAGAGCCGAAGACTGCCAGGAAGATTAACGTTCATTTCCTCCTGGCGGCAGGGGTCTTATTACAGTGGCCGCACAGCTTCAGAGCGCTATTAAAATGTAGATTACCCCACAATAAGCCCACATGACATGATTCCTTTCAATTTTGTAAATCCAAAACAGTTCCCGTTTTTGTAGATATTGGAATCAGTCCCAGTATTTGTTTAATTTGATTGCCACATGAGAAAAATTACATTTATGTCCCAGAGCTGCATGCTTAGATGCACAAGGCTTCATGAACCTATTTGTGACCTTGGCAACCCCAGAAATGCTGGCTTCCATTTGTGCACTTTCTATATTACTAGCACTTTGGAGTGGTTTATATGGGGGCCTTTTTTGGTGCCATTTTACAATTCTAAACTTGATAAATAAATCCTGTTTCCTGTAATTGACTGCGCTGAGGTAGTAATGGATTTCTATTGATTCCCTATTTTGATGGCCATTTTCTTCTGCATCTTCTACCCTTAGTAAGGCTGGTAACCTAAACTAGAGGAATCACAGCATCATCAGCATTGTGCACCACTTCAATGGATGCTGTTCATAGTGTTGTGCCTATCCTAGCAAATCCATCACTGCACACATAGTCTGTCAAGTTTGTATTAGTTTTAAGATGTACCTACCTAATGTAGCACCATTCTTTCTTCTCCCCTTTTTTGTCCTACAGTATACCCTTAAAGGGAACCTGACTGATGCTAGAAGCTGTCCAAATCATGGGCATTATGTTCCAGACACTAAAGCCCCCGTCACACACAGCGATCTTGCTAGCGAGGTTTCTGCTGAGTCACAAGTTTTGTGACGCAACAGCAATCTCACCAGTGAGCTTGCTGTGTGTGACACTTATCAGCGACCGGCCCCCCTGCCGGGTATCGCTGATCATGCTGGAATGGCCTGGACGTTTTTTTGATTGTTGGTCTCCCGCTGGCCAGCACTAGAGTTGAGCTACTTTGGTCAGATCGGGTTTCATGAAACAAAATTTGTTTCAGATGAAACTGGTCCGACTAGGGCAAAAAAAGTCGGAGTTTCGTCCCAAACCCGACCCCAATGCAAGTCAATGGGAAATAAAAGTCGGCATTGAGCGGATGACATTCATACACTCAATGCCAACTTTTATTCCCTATTGACTTGCATTGGGGTCAGGTTTCAGATGAAACTCCGACTTTATTTGCCCTAGTCGGACCAGTTTCATCTGCAACAAATTTTGTTTCATGAAACCCGATCCGACCAAAGTCGCTCAACTCTAGCTAGCACGCATCAATGCGTGTGGCAGGCAGGAGATCATCGATCAGCGAGCTGGAGCTGGTAACCAAAGTAAACAACACCGAGGTACGTTAAGATACCAGCGCGCTGGTGCAGGGAGCTGGTAACCAAGGTAAATATCGAGTTTCTAAGCGCCGCGCGGCGCTTAGAAACCCGATGTGTATGTTAGATACCAGTGCGCTGGTGCAGGGAGCTGATAACCAAGGTAAACAGCGGGTTTCTAAGCCAAGCGGCGCTTAGAAACCTGATGTTTATCTTGGTTACCAGCTCCCCTTCCTGGCGGCACTGTGAATATATGCCACCGCAATTGAGTGCGGGTGTCTGCTTTATGTGAGAGCTGACACTCTACAGCAACGCCCATGATCAGTGCTAGCACATGTTGAAGGCCTGTGTTGCTGCTATTAATAGGGACGGCGACATTGCGGGGCATCGCTGTGGGAGGGAGCTCCCTCTGTGCTCATCGGAACAGCGCGATGTGATCGCATTATGGCATTGGACAAATAATATTTACTTGCGCTATGATTCAGACATAGAAAGGCATTACTGATCAATTTTTAAATACCTGTGATGGTGTTGAGGAAATTTTTGTTCTAGACGAGATGTGGTATATATCCTCCGATAAAGGTACAATTAGATGAACTAAAAATGAGGGGACAGAAATTTAGGGAGTAGGTAGGAATTTTTGCACTCATAAAAAAAAGAATATAAAAGGTATAATTAATATTTAAGAAAGTGTCATGTGTAATAATGGCAGTGATTTCAGTACCTTTCAGTTTGTGTAAATATGCAAGGAATAAATAGTAAGTAGTGCTGGCCCTGAATTTTGTGCACAGAGACCTAAGAAGACTAGTACACAATTTGTGGTGATAGCACTTAATGGTGCCAGGGGTATTAGGTGTGACCAAGGGCCAAAAACTGCTAGCGCCGTGCAGATATTTTTAACGCTGCCCTATATAAGTGCTGGTAGTGCTCAAAGGTGCTGCACTGCAAGGCAGGCAATGTCTGATACCTGCGCTCTTAACAATGCTTTTGATCCAACCAGTAGGTTATAGTGTACTTAGCTTGAGGTCCGTATCGAATCTCTCCAGAGTAGCGGTGAGTCCTGGAGCGTTATCCCGCCGGTGACAAGCTCACTGAATCAGCTGCTGGAGTGCATTATGGCATTGATCTACATGGTGACCCCAGGCCAAAAGATGGCTGTGGGGTCACACAGGGATGGTGGCCTGTCAGCTCATGCTCAGAGCATGAGCAGTCACGCCTCCTCCATGCATATCAGTTAATGTCCCATCCTGTGACAATGTAAAAAAGTTAAAAAAAAGTTAATAAAAATAAAAAAATTAATCCAATAAATACATTTATTTATGTTAAAAAAATAAAATAAAAAAGTATACATATTTGGTATCGCTGCATCCAGAACAACCTGACCTATAAAACTGTTTTTATACCGCCAAACAAAAAGTGGAATAAAGTGTAATCAAAAAGACCAATCTAAATAGAAATGGTACCTTTGAAAATTTCATCTTGTCTAGCAAAAAACAAGCCGCCATACAGCTCCGTCAGTGGAAAAATTAAAAGTTCTTAGAATAAAGCGATGCAAAAACAATTATTTTTTCTATAGAATAGTTTTTATTGTGTAAATGTGCCAAAACATTAAAAAAAATATAATGATAGTGTCACTGTAATCGTACTGACCCGAAGAATAAAGCTGCCTCGTCAATTTTACTACAAGCGAAACAGCATATAAAAACACCCCACCTGAATTGTTGGTTTTGTTCATTCTGCCTCCCAAAAATCAGAATAGAAAGTGATCAAAAAATGTCATGTGCCCAAAAATAGTACCAATAAAAAAGACAAACTGCCGCAATATGGAAAAATTGTAGCTATCAAATTATGGCGATATAAAAACTAGTTTTTGCAAATTAAAAGTGTCTTTCAGTGTGTGACATCAGTCAAACAGAAATAAAAAACGCTATACATCTGGTATTGCTGTAATTGCACCATAACATTTTTGGGGAAAAAGTTAAATGTTCATTGTCTCTTTCCACATTCCATTAATTCCTGTGAAGCACCTGACAGGTTAATTATCTTCTTAAATGTGGTTTTGATCACCTTGAGAGGTGCGTTTTTTTGAATGGTGTCACTTTAGGTCGGGGTCACACTAACCGACGCAAAATACGGTCAGTATTTTACATGCGTAATACGGATGAATGGCCCCTAAACAGTGCTCCGTATGTCATCCGTAATCAAGGTGTGGTCGCGTATTTTGCGCATGTAAGCATCCGTATGTAATCCGTATGGCATCCGTATGCTGAGATTTTCTCGCAGGCTTGCAAAATGGACATATAATGGAGCCCTATGACAGGGTTTCTAACAGAAACGAAAGAATAGATATAGACACATAGAATGTATATATATATATATGTATTCTATGTGTCTATATCTATTCTTTCTTTCTTTATTAAACCTGTCAGTGTGAGTTTACTGTATAGCGCACTGAATTGCCGGCTTTGCTAAAAGACACCGGGTGCGTATTTCTCGCAAGTCACATGTGTGGTCCGTGTGTAATCCGTATTTTTTGCGCCCCCATAGACTTGCATTGGCGAGCTACGGCCATAGTACGCTGACAATCGCAGCATGCTGCGATTGGCACGGACCGTAGAATACGGATGAGAAATATACGGCAGGTGCGAGGTACCCCATAGAGAATCATTGGTCCGTGTCTAATGTGTGCTTTTAGCACCTCTCACTTGGCCGTACTCCTCGCCAGTGTGACCCCGGCCTTAGAGTATTGTCTGTCATATAGGCCCCTCAAAGTCACTTCAAATGTGATGTGGTCCTTAAAAAAATGGTTTTGTAAATTTTGTTGGAAAAATTTGAAATCGTTGGTAAACTTTTAACACTTATAACTTCCTAACAAAATTAAATATGCTTCAAAAATTGTGCTGATGTAAACTAGACATGTGGGAAATGTTTTCTTTTTTGTGAGATCTGGTGTCCCCTGGAATCTAACCCATGACCTTCATCATTGTAGGAAGCAGCTAAAGCTATGAGCCACAACCTGCAATAATGTAGAAAATACTATTTATTAACTATTTTGTGTGAAATAATTCTCTGATTTAACTCTGATTTAAGGAAATTAAATTTAAAATTTGAAAATTGCAAAATTTTCGACAAATTTCCGATTTTTTCACAAATAGATGAACAAATTTTTACCACTATCACGAAGTACAATATGTCACTAGAAAACAGTCTCAGAATCAGTGGGATTTGTAGAAGTGTTCCAGAGTTACATAAAGTGATACTGGTCAGAACAGGAAGATCAACACAGGCTTGGTTGGAGGTGAAGGGGTTAAGCTTCCAGCTTAGTGCTGGAAACTGCCAGATATGGTCTTGTGCATTTCTGGTTCAGCCCTGTCTGTTGAACGCCTTGTTGTTATCATTGATCCTTGTTTTGACCTCAGCTTGTGTTTCTGACTATTATTATGGATTCTGATCTTGTACTTTTCCTGCACTCCTTGTTCTGACCTGGCTGCCTGACCACACCTGCCAGCTTGCATCACCACTCAGCAGCAGCTTATTCCATGGCCCCAGCCCATGGGCCCCTGTTCAAGACCAGATCCTTGTACGGAGGTTAAAGGATGAAGGCTACAGTAACCCCTGGGATCTAGTAAGCGGAGTGGCTTTTGTTATGCTTGTCCATAGTAGCCATTTTACAGCTGCCAAGTGACCACTGACGAAACAGCATAACACATACATTTAAAAGCTGGTTGTGGAACCTGCTGCATGGGTTACTAGCAGTAGAGTAGCTACCGGGGGGCAGAGGGGGCGGTGACCCCGGGCCCCGCGCTCTGAGGGAGCCCACCTGGATTAACGCTACTGTAAACTGTATCTGCGATAGAGCAGGGAGAATCGGTCATCTCCCTGCTCTCTGCTGCTATGTTTTCTTCTTGGCCACAGGACCTGTGATGAGGTCACAGGAGGGGAGGAGTCGAGGTCACATGATCAGGGGCCTCACTGACTGTATGCACTATGCAGGACTCTGTTGTGCTAGTGTGCTGGTTGTCATGGTGCGCTGGATGAGAAGTTTATGTGTGTGGTAAGGAGGGGTTTACAGGGTGCATGTAGCAGAGCCACGTGTGTACGAGGTGTACGGAGCGGAGCCGTGTGTGTATGAGGTGTATGGAGAGGAGCTGCGTGTGTACAAGGTGTTCTACGGAGCGGAGCCGCGTGTGTACGAGGTGTACTACGGAGCGGAGCCGCGTGTGTATGCGGTGTACGGAGTGGAGCCACGTGTGTACGAGGTGTTCGGAGCAGAGCCGCGAGTATGCGAGGTGTACGGAGCGGAGCCACATGTGTACGAGGTGTACGGAGCGAAGCAGTGTGTGTACGAGGTGTACGGAGCGGAGCAGCCTGTGTATGAGGTGTACGGAGCGGAGCCGCCTGTGTACGAGGTGTACGAAGTGGAGCCGCATGTGTACGAGCCGCATGTGTATGAGGTGTACGGAGCAGAGCCACGTGTGTACGATGTGTACGGAGCGAAACCGCATGTGTACGAGGTGTACGGAGCGGAGCCGCGAATGTACGAAGTGTACGGAGCAGAGCCACGTGTGTACGAGGTGTATGGAGCTGAGCCGAGATTTTACGAGGTGTACAGAGCGGAGCTGCATGTGTACGAGGTGTATGGAGCAAAGCCGTATGTGTGCAAGGTTTATGGAGTGGAGCCATGTGTGTACAAGGTGTACAGAGCGTGGCCGCGTGTGTACAAGGTGTACGGAGCAGAGCCGCATGTGTACGAGATCTATGGCGTGAAGCCATGTGTGTACTGAGTGGAGGCGTCTATGCGAGGTGTACGGAGCGGAGCCGTCTGTGTACGAGGCATAGAAAGCGGAACCGTGTGTGTATGAGGTGTGCGGAGCTATGCGTGTACAAGATGTATGGTGGGGAGCATTCATACCTCCCAAATGTCTCGATTTTGAGAGAGAGTCTGCCCCGGTCGGGAGCTTACTTTTGCCGCGGACACAGGAGTACACAGCAGAGCCCCGAGGAGCATTTTAAAATTCACATGTGACGTTCCACCGGAAGTGACGTGCTGGAAGTTGACCGGAAATGAGGTAATTTCAGGAGGAGATTGTGACGGAACCATGGAGGAACTTCAAGGAATGCTTCAGATCCACCACCGTCTCCTCCGACAGCACGGACAGTGGGATTGCCTTGGACTCGGGGATGTCGGCCATGTGAGTGGATCATGATATGTCCTGCACCAGGAGGCTCAGGAGGGCACTACAATGGGAGCCGGGGTGCTATAATATCTTTATAGAATCTTTCTTTCTCTCTCTATTTTTCTCTCTCTCTGTTCTTTCTTTCTCTCTCTGTTCTTTCTTTCTCTCTCTTCTTTCTTTCTTTCCCCTCTTCTTTTATCTATCTCTCTGTTCTTTATTTCACTCTGTTCTTTCTTTCCCCGCTTTCTTTCTATCTAATCTTTCTTTCTTTCTCTCTATAAATCTTTCTTTCTCTCTCTCTCTGTTCTTTCTTTTTCTCTCTCTCTCTGTTCTTTCTTTCCTCTCTTTCTCTCTCTCTGTTCTTTCTTTCTCTCTGCTTTTTCTCTCTCTCTCTGTTCTTTCTTTCTTTCTTTCTCTATAATGTAGCCCCCTTCATATGGTATAATACAGCCCCTCAAAGAATCTAATGTAGCCCCTTCAGAATATAATGCAGCCCCCCTCATAGGGTATCATGCTGCCCCCCTCATGGGGTATTATGCTGCCCTCCCTTATATAGGGTATCATGCTGCCCCCCTCATGGGGTATCATAGTACCCCCCATCATACGGGGTATCATGCTGCCCCTCCATTATATGGGGTATCATGCTGCCCCCCATCATACGGGGCATCATACTACCCCCATCATATGGGGTATCATGTTGCCCCCTCCTCATGTGTGGTATATCATGCTGCCCCCTCATATGGGTATCATGCTGCCGCCCCCCCATATGGGGTATCATAATCATGCAACCAGGGCTCACTATATAAATTAAACAAAAACTATACTCGCCTCTCCTCCTCGCTCCCACGCTGATTTCTGCAGCGGCTCTGCTCTGATGTCAGGAGCTGTGCTGCAGTCAGACCAGCACACAGCGGGGATGCGATGAAGTGACTTAATCCGCACCCGCTGTGTGTCAGAGGACGAGGGTAATGATGGGAGAGGGAGTGTCATGTGACGCTCTCTATTCCATTATTGCGGCGCGCGCTGGGGGGCCGCACTGACGTCGCAATAATGAAATATATATCTATAGATTATATATGGGCAGCACAGTGGCTCAGTGGATAGCACTGCAGCCTTAGAGCGCTGGAGTCCTGGGTTCGAATCCCACCAAGGACAACATCTGCAAGGAGTTTGTATGTTCTCCCCGTGTTTGCGTGGGTTTCCTCTGGGTACTCCAGTTTCCTCCAACATTCCAAAGACATACTGATAGGGAATTTAGATTGTGAGCCCCATCAGGGACAGAGATGATAATGTGTGCAAACTGTAAAGCAATGCAGAATATGTTAGCGCTATATAAAGATTATTATTATTTTTGGCAACAGCGCGGTCATCTGCTGAGGTTTTCTGTTTAGGGGCCCTCTCAGAATTTTCACGCCCCCCTGAACCAAAACCCTAGCTACGCCTCAGGTAACTAGCATAAGAAACTGGTCTCTTCCATGCCCCCTTGAGTGACATATTTCTCCTTATACACAGCCATAGAGAGAGACCTATCACTCATGGTGGAGCCGCCAGGGAACAACCTCTTACACTATTCATCCAACTGGCAAATTCCCTAGCCGGCCTTCAAATGTACAATATATCCTCTAAAACTTCACAAACATACCGGACTAAAAGAATGCAGCCAGTGTCTGAAACATCCCATGGTTTAGACAGCATTTATCAGCTCTCAGGTTCTCTTTAACATCTTACGTATTTTCCACCACTATGATGTGGCTGAATTTTACAATGCTTAGTGCGTGTAATGACCATAACGCGCACACACAGTAAAGTCAACAGTGCATAAAGGCAATACACCTGCAAAAACAGGAAATAAACACAGTGGAAAAGACAAGTGAAAACAAACATTTACCAGCAAAAATAATCTTTGTATCTTTGTAACTATTAAGTCCCAATTTCATATTGTAAAACTTAACTAACTGCATCTCTTGCATTTACATTACGTCTAGGCATTTCATCAAGCTTTGATCAAATTATGTGCCGGATGTTTTACTCATGTTTTAGATTTTGAAAACTACCATATGGTTTACCATGCTGTGAGTTAGTGGATATACTGGGAACACCCTAAATTCTAAGCACTGTATATCAATAGTCAATTTTTGAATAACCAAATTCGGACACCTGTACCAGACCATTTTTTTAATTTCCTACCAACAAAATTTCACACAAACCAAGTTCTACAGTATACATGACAATAGTCAATTTTTTGAACAAAAATATTATGTGAACTGAACCAGGACAAGCAGTTTCTAAAAAATTTAAACTAATTTTATACAAAGCATATTAAACTGTATAGATGACTAACTGAAGCCAGGAAAAAAAAAATTGAATGCTTTTTTGGAGTAAAAAAGAGAGAGAAGCCAGCGCTTCCTATGGTGAGAACGCAAATACATAAAGTGCATATGCACATATTGATTTCTAACTGTACTTCAAAAAAGAGACATTTAGCAAACAATTGATCAATTATTTGAGCCACGCCGCCATGCCGAGGCATTCTCATATGGGGCAGTCCTACTCTACGTTTTTTATATTCGTTGTGCCATTACGGCCTCCTAAATGTACTAAAAGCAATGCCACATTAAATGCAAAATGTACCTGAAGCATTTATGAATCACTCCCATGGCGCCAGAAAGGGCAAGCGCAGATAAAGATTGACCAGGTCCAGACATAGACATATCAGGTCCAATCTCCACACTGCCTAACCAGCAACCACAGATGAAAGGTGGAACATGCCCAGACACAGGTGCACAATTAAACAGAGCCTGGGGCAGGGCAGGGCTGCTGTATGTGTGTACAGCAGCCTAGATCAATCACAATGACTACAGAAAGAAAGGCCTGCATGACCCAGTGCGCACTGCAACAGTGGTGGTCAACCACAACCAATATCACATAAAAAAGAGAGAGAAGCCAGCACTGCCTATGAGCAGAATGCAAATACATAAAGTGCATATGCATTTATTGATTTCTAACTGTACTTCAAAAATGAGACATGGACCTAATATGTCCATGTCCGGACCTGATCAGCCTTTATCTGTGCTTGCCTTTTCTGATGCCATGGGAGTGATTCTGAGATGAGATGCTTCAGGTACATTTTGCATTTTATGCAGTCTTGCTTTTAATTTATTTCCGGAGACCCTAATTGGAACAGCGAATATTAAAAACACAGAATAGGACTGCCCCATATGACAATGCCTTGTTGTGGCAGGGTGGCTCAAAAAATTGATCAATTATTTGCTAAATGTCTCATTTTAAAGTACAGTTAGAAATTAATATGTGTATATGCCCTTTATGTATTGCATTCTAACCTTAGGCAGCGCTGGCTTCTCTCTCTTTTTTATTTGTTATTGATTGTGGCTGACCACCACAGTTTGCTGTGTGCGCTGGGTTTTGAACGCCATTCTTTCTGTCTTTTTTTGTGATTGATCTAGGCTGCTGTGCACATAAACAGCAGCCCTGCCCTGCCCCAGGCTCTATTTGATTTTTGCATCTGTATCTGGGCCTGTTTCACCCTTCATCTGTGGTTGCTGGTTTGGCGGTGCAGAGGTTAGACCTGATATGTCCATGTCCGGACCTGGTCAGCCTTTATCCGTGATTGCCTTTTCTGGTGCCATGGGAGTGATTCTCAGATGCTTCAGGTACATTTTGCATTTTATGGAATCTTGATTTTAATTTATTTAGGAGTCCGTAATTGTAACAGCGAATATTAAAAACGTAGAGTAGGACTGCCCCATATGATAATGCCTTGACGTGGCGGGGTGGCTCAAAAAATTGATCTATTATTTGCTAAATGTCTCATTATAAAGTACAGTTAGAAACTAATATGTGTATATGCACTTTATGTATTGCGTTCTAACCTTAGGCAGTGCTGGCTTCTCTCTTTTTTATTTGCTTTTTTGGAGTGTTATATAACACCAAAATGTAACAGAAAGCACATAATACTCTATGAATGACTAATTGAATCCAGGAAAAAATGTTGCAGTGTTATATACCAATGAAATGTAACAGAAAGCAAGTAATAATCTATGGGTGAGTAATTGATTCCAGAATTTTTTTCAATACTTTTTTGGAGTGTTATATAACAACGAAATGTATCGCAAAACAATGATGGCCTAAGCCGCTGTTTGAAAAGGAGGCTTATGAGGAGGAATCGGAAAAAGTCATCCTTGTAATCCTATTTAGTGGACGTATTTGACATCGGGGAAACTTCCCCAACCCCTTTATCCTTCTTACCTTTCTGCCTTTGTTTCTGCAAGAGGGATTCCTGAACCTCCACCCTTATGATGGACCTTAAGTCAGTGGTGAAGTTAGTGGTCTTCACTACTGTCTACTGTCTGATCTGTGCAGGATTGACAAAGCCTCTTCTAATACAGTTGTGGCCAAAAGCATTGACACCCCTGCAATTCTGTCAGATAATACTCAGTTTCTTCCTGAAAATGATTGCAAACACAAATTCTTTGGTATTATTATCTTCATTTAATTTATCTTAAATGAAAAAACACAAAAAGAATTGTCCTAAAGCCAAATTGGATATAATTCCACACCAAACATAAAAAAGAGGGTGGACAAAAGTATTGGCACTGTTCGAAAAATCATGTGATGCTTCTCTAATTTGTGTAATTAACAGCACCTGTAACTTACCTATGGCACCTAACAGGTGTTGGCAATAACTAAATCACACTTGCAGCCAGTTGACATGGATTAAAGTTGACTCAACCTCTGTCCTGTGTCCTTGTGTGTACCACATTGAGCATGGAGGAAAGAAAGAAGACCAAAGAACTGTCTGAGGACTTGAGAAACCAACTTGTGAGGAAGCATGAGCAATCTCAAGGCTACAAGTCCATCTACAAAGACCTGAATGTTCCTGTGTCTACCGTGCGCGGTGTCATAAAGACGTTTAAAGCCCATGGCACTGTGGCTAACCTCCCTAGATGTGGACGGAAAAGAAAAATTGACAAGAGATTTCAACGCAAGATTGTGCGGATGCTGGATAAAGAACCTCGACTAACATCCAAACAAGTTCAAGCTGCCCTGCAGTCCGAGGGTACAACAGTGTCAACCCGTACTATCCGTTGGCATCTGAATGAAAAGGGACTGTATGGTAGGAGACCCAGGAAGACCCCACTTCTTACCCCGAGACATAAAAAAGCCTGGCTGGAGTTTGCCAAAACTTACCTGAAAAAGCCTAAAACGTTTTGGAAGAATGTTCTCTGGTCAGATGAGACAAAAGTAGAGCTTTTTGGACAAAGGCATCAACATAGAGTTTACAGGAGAAAAAAGAGGCATTCAAAGAAAAGAACACAGTCCCTACAGTCAAACATGGCGGAGGTTCCCTGATGTTTTGTGGTTGCTTTGTTGCCTCTGGCACTGGACTGCTTGACCATGTGCATGGCATTATGAAGTCTGAAGATTACCAACAAATTTTGCAGCATAATGTAGGCCCAGTGTAAGAAAGCTGGGTCTCCCTCAGAGGTCATGGGTCTTCCAGCAGGACAATGACCCAAAACACACTTCAAAAAGCACCAGAAAATGGTTTGAGAGAAAGCACTGGAGACTTCTAAGGTGGCCAGCAATGAGTCCAGACCTGAATCCCATAGAATACCTGTGGAGAGATCTAAAAATGGCAGTTTGGAGAAGGCACCCTTCAAATATCGGGGACCTGGAGCAGTTTGCCAAAGAGGAATGGTCTAAAATTCCAGCAGAGCATTGTAAGAAACTCATTGATGGTTACTGGAAGTGGTTGGTGGCAGTTATTTAGGCTAAAGGCTGTGCAACCAAGTATTAGGCTTAGGGTGCCAAAACTTTTGCCTGGTCCTTTTTTGGAGTTTTGTGTGAAATGAGCAATGTTTTGCTTTTTGTTTCATTCTCTTTTGTGTTTTTTCATTTAACACAAATTAAATGAAGATAATAATACCAAAGAATTTGTGTTTGCAATCATTTTCAGGAAGAAACTGAGTATTATCTGACAGAATTGCAGGGGTGTCAATACTTTTGGCCACAACTGTAGGTATCAGGGAATAAGGTTTTACAAAGTGCACATTCCTCATGCTTTGCTTTAGTCACACACTTGTTTCCCTGACAATAAATGACAAGAAAGAAGAAAAAAACACATTACCAAGTGAACTTTCATGAATATCTTTTCCCACCCTAACGCAATCAAATGGTATCAATTTAAAGGAAGGACACATCTCAGCCGGGAGATGATCTCTTGAGGCTACTGTCATGGGTGTGTCCGATGCAACAGACAGTCGCTCTGCATCTTGCTGCAGAATGTCTCTACATTTGGCATTACATTAATCCTTCTGACTCTTGGGCCCAGCGGCAACCCCCCTCCGGATCTAGTTGACACACCTGGACCTGGGTGTTTATAAATCTCAGTCTGCTGCAGATAGTCACCGGTGATATTCACAATTTTCCCTTATGAAGGCTTGGAGGTATAGCAGTTGGCTAACTTCCTCTCTGGAGCTGTTTCAGGACGTTTGGTGTTACCTCTCTGAGCCTGCTCAAGCTAAATTAATCCCCCTTGCCTGTCTACCTTTTTGTCTTTAGTTTACAGTGGGGACTAACCAGTGCTCATCCAACCCCCTCCCTATCCAGGGCTGAGCTCTGGGGAGATATAGGGCTTAGGCTTCCTGCTCGGAGATTGTTGAGGAACCAATTTAGGGATGGTAGGGAAGGTAGGGTCTTACTAAATCTGCCTAGGTGTCTCCACTCACCATTTCCCTAGTGTCTGTGCTTCCTTCCCCACATCCTTTCATGTTGCACTTAGTCTTTCCCACAGATTCATACAGCTTGATGGAGTTTCGCTGGCTGGATCTGCTCTCTCTTGCAGATCTCCGTCTCTCCACGGCTCATTTGCCTCCTCACTGCCATGGGGTCGACACCGCTGCACCTGCTCTTGGGGGCTTCCCATCCAGCTGCTGTAGATGTTGCTGCTGCTGCTGCTGCCACCCAAGCTCCTGGTTCGAATCTGTCTCCATTCACCTGAGCAGTGGTGAGAGCATGTATTTTACACTGGCCCATGTGCTCCTCACCAGTACCACCAGCATTTCGGGGTCACGTGGCTCCTACATTGGCCTCCGTGCTCCCGCATCATTTGGCACAACTGATCCACCAACACAACTCCCAGCATGCATAACTGCATTGCGCCTGTCCATCCAGCGAGCGCGCCTCCCTCATCATCTAAGCACACCTCCCGGTGTGTCACACTAGTGTGCCTGCCCATCGACATGGGAGCGTCACCAGCCACGACACACAGGTCCACCTCCTGGCCTGCATCTTCAGACAAGCCCCAGAGCGTGCATCACTTCTGGCTTTCAACTCGATCTCGGCAACACTACATTCTACACAACGCTGCGAGGAGGGTATGATAGGAATGGAGCAGGCTCACTTACAGATGCCTGCCACACCACGAGCCATGCCAGAACTGGCCATGACCTGCTCCGGCCAAGGCAGGGAATGGTTTGCTGCCTGAGCCAACTCCATCTTCTGTTCTGACTCTGCTACGAGGTTCAACCATTGAGGACAGGAAACTAACTGATGCGAGGGAGAAGAGGGTCTGCCTTTTTAGCATGTAGGTTTCCTTTTCTTTGTGGGCAGATCCACTCTCTTGTGGTTCTGTCATTAGTGATCGATAAAGGATGGAGTCTGGAAATGTTTTTGAATTGGGGGCGGCAGGAGGTGACAAGAGCTTGGATGTGTGGTTTAAAGGACAAGGCACAGTTGAGGGTTACTCCGGGGCAGCAGACTTGCAGTTTAGGGCAAAGCATGACATCATTTATTGGGATATATCATGTACTGGAGTTAGGTGAGATGGAGGGAAGATGATGAGTTCAGTTCTGTCCACATTGAGCTTTAGGAGGATATGGCTGATAGACACTCAGAGTTTTTGGACAGCAGAGAGATGATGTTTGGACCAGAGAGGTAGATCTGAGTATCATTAGTGTATAGATGGTGCTGGAAGTCATGCGACTTTATGAGTTGTTTAAGTCAAGTGCACAAGAGGTGAGGTGCGATTTGAAGAAATTAATGAGCTATCCTTCAGTCATAATGGGAAGGAAGATTATGGGGGAGGGGCAGGAGTCTGTTACACTACCGTTCAAAAGTTTGGGGTCACCCAGACAATTTTGTGTTTTCCATGAAAACTCATACTTTTATTAATCAAATGAGTTGCCAAATGAATTTAAAATCTAGTCCAGACATTGACAAGGTTCGAAAAAAAGATTTTTATTTGAAATAATAATTTTCTCCTTCAAACTTTGCTTTCGTCAAAGAATGCTCCCTTTGCAGCAATTCCAGCATTGCAGACCTTTGGCATTCTAGCAGTTAATTTGCTGAGGTAATCTGGAGAAATTTCACCCCATGCTTCCTGAATCCCCTCCCACAAGTTGATTTGGCTTGATAGGCACTTTTTGTGTACCGTCAAGCTGCTCCCACAATAGCTCAATGGGTTGAGATCTGGTGACCGCTAGCTACTCCATTACAGATAGAATACCAGCTGCCTGCTTCTTCCCTAAATAGTTCTTGCATAATTTGGAGGTGTGCTTTAGGTCATTGTCCTGTTGTAGGATGAAATTGGCTTCAATCAAGCGCTGTCCATAGGGTATGGCATGGTGTTGCAAAATGAAGTGATAGCCTACCTTATTCAAAATCTCTTTTCCTTTGTACAAATCTCCCTCTTTACCAGCACCAAAGCAACCTCAGAACATCACATTACCTCCACCATGCTTGACAGATAGTGTCAGGCACTCTTCCAGCATCTTTTCAGTTGTTCTGCATCTCACAAATGTTCTTCTGTGCGATCCAAATACCTCAAACTTGGAATCGTCTGTCCATAACACTTTTTTCAAATCTTTCTCTGTCCAATTTCTGTGTTCTTTTGCCCATATTAATCTTTTCCTTTTATTAGCCAGTCTCAGATATGGCTTTTTCTTTACCACTCTGCCCTGTAGGCCAGCATCCTGGAGTCGCCTCTTTACTGTAGACATTGACACTGGCGTTTTGCATGTTCTATTTAATGAAGCTGCCAGTTGAGGACCTGTGAGGCGTTGATTTCTCAAACTACAGACTCTGATGTACTTGTCTTGTTGCTCAGTTGTGCAGTGAGGCCTCCCACTTCTCTTTCTACTCTGGTTAGAGCCTGTTTGTGCTCTTCTCTGAAGGGAGTAGTACATACCATTGTAGGAAATCTTCAGTTTCTTGGCAATTTCTCGCATGGAATAGCCTTCATTTCTAAGAACAAGAATAGACTGTAGAGTTTCACATGAAAGTTCTTTTTTTCTGGCCATTTTGAGAGTTTAATGAAACCAACAAATGTAATGCTCCAGATTCTCAACTAGCTCTAAGGAAGGTCAGGTTTACAGCTTCTCTAATCAGCCAAACTGTTTTCAGCTGTGCTAACATACTTGCACAAGGGTTTTCAAGGGTATTCTAACCATCCATTAGCCTTCTTACACAGTTAGCAAACACAAAGTACCATTAGAACACTGGAGTGATGGTTGTTGGAAATGGTTCTCTATACACCTATGAAGATATTGCATTACAAACCAGACGTTTGCAGCTAGAATAGTCATGTACCACATTAACAATGTATAGAGTGTATTTCTGAATCATATATTGTTAGCTTCATTGGAAAAAAACTGTGCTTTTCTTTCAAAAATAAGGAAATTTGTTGTGGATGGGCAGTAAAGACTTGCCTTGTTTGGTTGACCTTATTTTTGACCCCAAACATATAGCCAATATCATTGAAAACTACCGTATATACTCAAGTATAAGCCGACCCGAGTATAAGCCGACCCCCCTAATTTTGCCACAAAAAACTGGGAAAACTTAATGACTCGTGTATAAGCCGAGGGTGCACAGTGAGTGGCCTCAGTTATCTGCAGTGTGTGGCCCCAGTTATGATGCACAGTGAGTGGCCCCAGTTACGATGCACAGTGAGTGGCCCCAGTTATAATGCACAGTGAGTGGCCCCAGTTATAATGCACAGTGAGTGGCCCCAGTTATAATGCACAGTGAGTGGCCCCAGTTATAATGCACAGTATGTGGCCCCAGTTATCATGCACAGTGAGTGGCCCCAGTTATCATGCACAGTGAGTGGCCCCAGTTATCATGCACAGTGAGTGGCCCCAGTTATGCTGCACAGTGAGTGGCCTCAGTTATAATGCACAGTGAGTGGCCCCAGTTATAATGCACAGTATGCGGCCCCAGTTATCATTCACAGTGAGTGGCCCCAGTTATAATGCACAGTATGCGGCCCCAGTTATCATGCACAGTGAGTGGCCCCATCATGTTGCTGCTGCTGCTGCCTCCCTTAAAAAAAAAAAAAAAAAAAAAACCTGTATAGTCACCTCTGTCGCTGCCCCCTGCTCATCAGCGTTGCGCTCTGCAGTGACTGTGCAGGCAGAGAGCGATAGCGCTCTCTGACCTGAATGTCACTGCAGAGGACGCAAGACAGCAGAGCGCAGGGACAGGTGAATATGCCTCCCAACCCCCCGTTCATACTCACCGGGTCCTGGCGCTTGTCTCTGCAGCTCCCCAGCTTGTTCCATGTTGTCGGCGCTGCTCTCTTCCTGGTTCAGCGGTCACGTGGTACCCGCTCATTAAATATGCGCATATTTAATGAGCGGGTACCGTTTGACAGCTGAAGCAGGAAGAGAGCAGCGCCGACACCATGGAACTAGCAGGGGAGCTGCAGAGAAGGGTGAGTATGATCTGACACTCCCGCTCCCCCTCCCCCGCCGATCCCCCACGGTATATGACTCGTGTATAAGCCGAGAGGGGGACTTTCAGCCCCAAAAAATGGGCTGAAAATCTCAGCTTATACACGAGTATATACGGTATATTTGGCATAAAGAACAATAAGAAGTCTTGAAAGTGGTGAGAAAGCCCCCACAAAGCAATAATCTCAACATTGAGTTTGTCTGAAACTATATAAAGAGATATAAAGATGTGCGGAAGCCTACATCCACAGAAGATCTGGGGTTTTTAGTTCGCCTAAATGTTTGAACCAACTTTCTTGCTGAATTTTTGTATAAACCGTATGTGCGAGTACCTAGAAATGTGATGCTTTGATGCTGTTTTGAAGACAAAGAGTGGTCATCCAAATATTGATTTGATTTAGATTTCTCTTTTGTTCATTTTCTTTTAATTTTCTTCATTGATATAAATAAGCTATTAAATACTTTGTTTTTAAAAGCATTCTGACATTGCAGCATTTTTTCCACACCTGCGTAAAACTTTTGCACAGTACCATATATAATGAGCTTTGTTCTGATACCATATTCATATACAGTACAGGGTGGGCCATTTATATGGATACACTGAAATAAAATGTGTATGGTTGGTGATGTCAACTTCCTGTTTGTAAAACATGCAAAACAGAAGCCGCGGAGACACCATCACGTGTTTCTCAACGCAAGCAATGACCAGCCAGGTCTTTGCCCGGGAAGGAACAACCACGGGAAGGGCAGTCTCCAATGAAGGAAACCACCTATGCCAAAACATGGTATCCATCCACATACAGCTGTTTCGGGGTATTGCCCCTCATCAGTGTGGAGTAGGAAACTGGCTGGTAGGAGCCAGTTTCCTACTCCACACTGATGAGGGGCATTACCCCGAAACAGCTGTATGTGGATGGATACCATGTTTTGGCATAGGTGGTTTCCTTCATTGGAGACTGCCCTTCCCGTGGTTGTTCCTTCCCGGGCAAAGACCTGGCTGGTCATTGCTTGCGTTGAGAAACACGTGATGGTGTCTCCGCGGCTTCTGTTTTGCATGTTTTACATATTTCCCATAAGGGATGGGGGCAGTGCTCTAGAATCACTGCGTTGAGAAACACGTGATGGTGTCTCCGCAGTGTTGGATGTTGATCTCCATGAGTTCATTCATCCTCCTTTTCAACTTCCTGTTTGTGGCACATTAGTATATGGGAGGAGGGAAACTTTTCAAAATGGATGGTGACCATGGCTGCCATTTTGGATATAATTTTATTTTTTCCAATGGGAAGAGGGTCATCAAACTTATTGAGAATTTCACAAGAAAAACAATGGTGTGCTTGGTTTTAATGTAACTTTATTCTTTCATGAGTTACTTACAAGTTTATGACCACTTACAAAATGTGTTCAAAGTGCTGCCCATTGTGTTGGATTGTCAATGCAACCCTCTTCTCCCACTCTTGACACACTGATAGCAACACCGCAGAAGAAATGCTAGTCTAAGGGGGTCAGATTCCTTGTAGAAATGCTCCGACCTGACACCCATAATGTGGGGGTGCACCATCTTGCTGGAAAAACTCAGGGAACGTGCCATCTTCAGTGCATAAAGAGGGCAACACATCATCATGTAGCCATTTCAGATATCCAGTGGTATTGAGGTTTCCATTGATGAAGAATGGCCCCGCTATCTTTGTACCCCATATACCACACCACACCATCAATTATGGGTGTCATGTACAAGCATTCCTACATGAACAGTTTCCTGGAAAGTGGATTCGTCGCCATGGGCCATTTGAATAGCTACCAAGGTCTCCCGATCTCACCCCCTTAGACTTTTATCTTTGGGATCATCTGTTGGGATCATCTGAAGGCAATTGTCTATGCTGTGAAGATACGAGATGTGCAGCAACTGAAACAACGGATACTGGAAGGCTGAGCTAGCATTTCTTCTGCGGTGTTGCTATCAGTGTGTCAAGAGTGGGAGAAGAGGGTTGCATTGACAATCCAACACAAAGAGCAGCACTTTGAACACATTCTATAAGTGGTCATAAACTAATAAATAACTCATGAAAGAAAAAAGTTACGTTAAAACCAAGCACACCATTGTTTTTCTTTTGAAATTCTCAATAAGATTGATGTGTCACATGACCCTCTTCCCATTGAAAAAAATAAAGTTGGATCCAAAAGGCCACCATGGTCACCACCCATCTTGAAAAGTTTCCCCCCTCCTATATACTAATGTGCCACAAACAGGAAGTTGATATCACCAACTGTTTCCATTTTATTTAGGTGTATCCATATAAATTGCCCGCCCTGTACTCAGTATTTTTTCCATATAGCTGAAGGATGGGCCCCAATTTTCTTGATACTCCAGTCTAAACCATTTAGACTATAAGGCACACAAGGTTACATCATTCATGAATCTACTTATGTATTTCCTTTCAAATGAGCCCTCAGGGTTGCACTATGTATTAAGAGAAGCATACAGTCTAGATCACGTGAAGTCATTATTTCCCTCTACTCCTCTTTGGTCAGACCTCATCTGGAATACTGTGTCCAGTTTTGGGCGCCACATTTTAAAAAAGACATCAACAAACTGGAGCAAGTTCAGAAAAGAGCGACCAGAATGGTGACCGGTCTGCAAACCCTGTCTTATGAGGAAAGGTTGCAGGATTTGGGAATGTTTAGTTTGCAAAAGAGAAGACTGAGTGGAGACTTAATAGCTGTCTACAAATATCTCAAGGGCTGTCACATTGTAGAAGGATCATCTTTATTCTCATTTGCACAAGGAAAGACTAGAAGCAATGGGATGAAACTGAATGGGAGGAGACACAGATTAGATATTAGAAAAAACTTTTTGACAGTTAGAGTGATCAATGAGTGGAACAAGCTGCCACAAGAAGTGGTGAGTTCTCCTTCAATGGAAGTTTTCAAACAGAGGCTGGACAGACATCTGACTGGGATGATTTAGCGAATCCTGCTTTGAGCAGGGGGTTGGACCAGATGGCCCAGGAGGTCCTTTCCAACTCTACAATTCTATGATTCTATGATTCTATCCATGAGGACAACTTTACTCTGATTGAATAAGTCCTAATATTCTCGTAAGGTTAGTTTTAACGTTTTTTGTTGGTATTGTATATTACAGGCAATCGGTCAATTTATGGCCACATCTATTTTGTTTCTATGTTAACTTTCAATTTTCTTTTAAATTCAGACACAATTAGATTCCAGTTGCATTATGAAATCTAATATAAGCAGAAAAATGTAAGGCTTTTGGATTAGGAAGAAATAAATAAGTCATGACTAGTGTTGAGCATTCCGATACCGCAAGTATCGGGTATCGGCCGATACTTGCTGTATCGGAATTCCGATACCGACTTCCGATATTTTTTCAATATCGGAATTCGGCATCGGAATCGGAAGTTCAAAGTTGATTGACAGACTGACGTCATCATGATGCGCGGTGTGTGCGCATCATGATGCGCCGTCATTTCGGGCCTTCCGGGGGTCTCTGCCGGCCTGCCGGGGGGCTGTGCCGGCCTGCCGGGGGGGCTGTGTGGACTGCCCGGGGTCTGTACCGGCCTGCCGGGGGGCTGTGCCGGCCTGCCGGTGGTCTGTGCACCCTGTGGGGGTCTGTGCCGGCCTGCCGGGGGTCTGTGCCGGCCTGCCGGTGGTCTGTGCACCCTGTGGGGGTCTGTGCCGGCCTGCCGGGGGGCTGTGCCGGCCTGCCGGGGGGCTGTGCCGGCTCCGGGGGTCTGTGCCGGCCTGCCGGGGGGCTGTGCCGGCCTGCCGGGGGGCTGTGCAGGCTCCGGGGGGCTGTGCCGGCCTGCCGGGGGGCTGTGCCGGCCTGCCGGTGGTCTGTGCAGGCTTCGGGGGTCTGTGCAGGCATCGTCCGATGGGACTACAAGTCCCATCGGGCGATGCCTGCTACCATGACAGTGATTGACACATTAGCCAATGATGGGACAGTAGTAGTCCCATCATCCGGCTAATGTGTTAAATGTTAAAAAAAAAAAAAAAAAAAAAAAATACTACATACATACTACATGCATGCTACATACATACTACATGCTACATACATACTACATATATACTACATGCATGCTACATACATACTGCATGCTACATACATACTACATATATACTACATGCATGCTACATACATACTGCATGCTACATACATACTACATATATACTACATGCATGCTACATACATACTACATATATACTACATGCATGCTACATACATACTGCATGCTACATACATACTACATATATACTACATGCATGCTACATACATACTGCATGCTACATACATACTACATATATACTACATGCATGCTACATACATACTACATATATACTACATGCATGCTACATACATACTGCATGCTACATGCATGCTACATACATACTACATACATACTACATGCTACATACATACCACATATATACTACATACATACTACATGCTACATACATACTACATATATACTACATGCATGCTACATACATACTGCATGCTACATGCATGCTACATACATACTACATGCTACATACATACCACATATATACTACATACATACTACATACATACTACATGCTACATACATACTACATATATACTACATGCATGCTACATACATACTACATATATACTACATGCATGCTACATACATACTGCATGCTACATGCATGCTACATACATACTGCATGCTACATGCATGCTACATACATACTGCATGCTACATGCATGCTACATACATACTACATACATACTACATACATACTACATGCTACATACATACCACATATATACTACATACATACAATACATTCATACAATACATACATAGACATACAGTACATATAACATAGAGTAACATACTTACCAATACTTGTCACATTGTTCCCCGAAGCCATTGTCGTCTACGGAATAAATATTAACATAACAAACCACAAAAATACTCACCCACGATCCGAAGCAGTCCACGAGTGTGTCCCACGACGATCTTGGGTAGAGAACGGCAGCATCAGATGATGCTGCCGTTCTCTACGGGCTGCAGGATTCCAATGACGGAAGGTAGGTATCCTTCCGCACTGTATTCCTCCGCCACTTAAAAAAAAAAAAGTCCCTAGTCTCACTTTATGCCATTGCTGCGTGGGAAATTCCCACACAGCAATGGCATAAAGTGAGACTAGGGACTTTTTTTTTTTAAGTGGCGGAGGAATACAGTGCGGAAGGATACCTACCTTCCGTCATTGGAATCCTGCAGCCCGTAGAGAACGGCAGCATCATCTGATGCTGCCGTTCTCTACCCAAGATCGTCGTGGGACACACTCGTGGACTGCTTCGGATCGTGGGTGAGTATTTTTGTGGTTTGTTATGTTAATATTTATTCCGTAGACGACAATGGCTTCGGGGAACAATGTGACAAGTATTGGTAAGTATGTTACTCTATGTTATATGTACTGTATGTCTATGTATGTATTGTATGAATGTATTGTATGTATGTAGTATATATGTGGTATGTATGTAGCATGTAGTATGTATGTAGTATGTATGTAGTATGTATGTAGCATGCATGTAGCATGCAGTATGTATGTAGCATGCATGTAGTATATATGTAGTATGTATGTAGCATGTAGCATGCATGTAGTATGTATGTGGTATGTATGTAGCATGTAGTATGTATGTAGCATGCATGTAGTATGTATGTAGCATGCATGTAGCATGCAGTATGTATGTAGCATGCATGTAGTATATATGTAGTATGTATGTAGTATGTATGTTGCATGTAGTATTTATGTAGTATGAATGTAGCATGTATGTAGTATGTAGTATGAATGTAGCATGTATGTAGTATGTAGTATGAATGTAGCATGTATGTAGTATGCATGTTGTATGTATGTAGCATGTAATTTTTTTTTTTTTTTTTTTTTTTACATTTAACACATTAGCCGGATGATGGGACTACTACTGTCCCATCATTGGCTAATGTGTCAATCACTGTCATGGTAGCAGGCATCGCCCGATGGGACTTGTAGTCCCATCGGACGATGCCTGCACAGACCCCCGAAGCCTGCACAGACCACCGGCAGGCCGGCACAGCCCCCCGGCAGGCCGGCACAGCCCCCCGGAGCCTGCACAGCCCCCCGGCAGGCCGGCACAGCCCCCCGGCAGGCCGGCACAGCCCCCCGGAGCCTGCACAGCCCCCCGGCAGGCCGGCACAGCCCCCCGGCAGGCCGGCACAGCCCCCCGGAGCCTGCACAGCCCCCCGGCAGGCCGGCACAGACCACCGGAGCCTGCACAGACCCCCTGGCAGGCCGGCACAGCCCCCCGAAAGGCCCGTACAGACCCCAGAGAGGCTGTACAAGGGCAGGAAAGGGTTTTTCTTATTCCGATACCGGAAGTCCCATAGACTTGAATGGGACTTCCGGTATCGGAATCGGCGATACCGATACTTTTTTTAAAGATCGGCCGATACCATCCGATACGATACTTTGAAGTATCGGACGGTATCGCTCAACTCTAGTCATGACAGCTATTATTAGATCTTACCAATATCTGTACAGAACTGAAATTTCTTCTCCAGTCAACACAGTCATAGGATTAAAAGAGAAATACAGATTTTACTTCGGAATACTGGAGGTCTTTCAGCCTCATCTGTCAGGAGTCCATGTTCCGTGATTTATCTAGCTGGTCAGAGGTTATAGTACATCGAAATGTAATTTCTTCCTCACCCAGGCTTCATTCTTCTTTAGCAACTTAAAATGTCATAACCAATATTCTGCATGCAACAAATGTGTCTTTCTGGAGTAATATTGAGTAGTCAGTCCTTCTTTTGGAGACAGATCTACCAATCAAGACTGAGAATCGTTTCATTCTACCGAGAAATTGCCCACATAAATACCACAATAACATAATAAAATATTTTTTATTGATACTAAGTGGGATATCAGTATTTTTACATGCTCTAAAATATATCTATGTTCTAAGAGTACTGTAACTTTCCACAGATAACTGAATTTAACATTTTTACAGAATCAGGACTATTCTTGGGGATCACAAAATAAGAATTATTCAACTATTTTGTATTCTGCATCTCGTTTTATGCAAGTATTCATTTATAGTAATTCACCCAGAAATGCTGGTAAAGCTGGTTTTCATATGGAGTCCTTTTCTGGTAAACGGAACTAATAAGTAATATTACCAGTTTTTAACATGCAGCATTAAATATGTGAAAAAGCAGAACATTTAGACAATAATAATAATAATCTTTATTAATAATAATCTTTATTTATATAGTGCCAACATATTCCGCAGCGCTTTACAGTTGAACAGTTTCAAACACAACAGTCATAAGTAACAACCTTAAAAATATAATAATTAAAGCGAAATAAGATGACCCTGCTCTATATATATAGATGTAATTCTTATGTTTCATTGAAGCCAGACATCAAGCCAAACTGATAATTGTCTTGGATTACGAATACATATTTTTAAATGTTGAAATATTTAGGTGTTAGGGGGCTCATACAAATCTGAAATATTTACAGAGAAAAAAGAGACACCAAACTTTAAAGGAAATTTGTTACCAGGTTTTTGTTACACCATCTGAGAGCAGCATGATGTCGGGGCAGAGACCCTGATTCCAGGGATCTATCACTTACTGGGCTGCTGGTTGCAGTTTGGATACATTCTTTGTTTTACCCTCTGTAAATCTAGCAGTTCTCTAATACTGATCTCTGTATAACCCCGCCCCCCCACCAATTGGTACATTTCTGTGTACACTGTGCATAGGCAGGAAGCTGCCAATCAGTGGTGGGGCTGAGGTTATATTGAGCTCATGAATATGGAGAGTTATATGGCAGGAAGTTTACTAGTGATTTTATCAAAATAACAGCAAGCAGCCCAGTTACGGAAACTTCGCTGGAAGTAGGGTCTCTGCCTCTACATTGTGTCACACCATGTTATGTTATGCAAAATCCTTGTGGCAGATTCCATTTAAATTGGGTATAATAGCATTAAATAGCTTTTTACAAATAGCCATGCATCTGTCTAGCTGCCAGGCTGTCTGGGCACTCATCATTCCCAGCAAATTAGAAGTATCTATTACAAGCATTGTGCAATTTAGTGTGTGGACAATGGACAGAAACTGTGCCTTTGTTGTCTTATAATCTCTCATCAAAAAGAGTGCAACTGAGCCTGTGGATAGGAGGCAGAAACGGTGTCTTCTTTTTTCTCTATGAAGCTTGGATATGTGTGTGGCATAATTTATACCAAGTGTTGTGAGACGTGAAAATTGACCAGTGATAGGTGTTCTTCACGCTGCATAATTACTTCCATTCCCTACGTAGTGCTATATGTCTCCTTCCCCACCATCCTGTAGCATGTAAGCCCGAAAGGACAGGGTCGTCTCCCCTCTGTATCTGTCTATAATTGTTAGTTTGTTTACTGTAAGTGATATCTGTACTTTGTATGTAACCCCTTCTTATGTACAGCACCATGGAATCAATGGTGCTATATAAATAATAGCAACAATAATATTCTGCAAAACTGTCAGCAAATTCTCACCATTCACATCAGTTCCTGTAACTAATGGAGCTCATGATCTAACTTTACAGGCACACACTCACCACATCCTATGGACAGTTTAACCCCATAGTGATCGAGACAATTTTGGCCTTAATGACCAAGTCAATTTTTACAGTTCTGACCAGTGTCACATTATGTGGTAATAACGCTGGAATGCTTCAAATTTGCAATTTTTAATTTTTGTGCCCTTAAATCAGAGCTATGTCACAAAAAATAGTCCATAAATAACATTTCCCGCATTTCTACTTTACATCAGCACAATTTTGGAAACATAGCTATAAAGGTTAGAAGTTGACCAGCGATTTCTCATTTTTGCAAAAATAAAATTACAAAACCATTTTTTTAGCTACCACATCACATTTGAAGTGACTGAACTGTCTATATAATAAAAAGAACCCAAAAGTGAAAACATTATAAAATCTGCACCCCTCAAGGTGCTAAAAACCACTTTCAAGAAGCTTATTAACCCCTTTCTGCCATATGACGTACTATCCCGTCCATGTGCCCTGGGACTTAATTCCTAGGGACGGGATAGTACATCATAACTATCAGAGGCGCCCACGTGGTATATTCCCTAATAAATTCATTTTTTGGAAATAAAAAAACAAAGCAATAAAAGTATACATATTTGGTATCACCTCGTCCGTAACGACCCGCCATATAACACTGTCCCACTAGCTAACCCCTTCATTGAACCCCTTAAAAAATAAAAATAAAAAACAAAGCAAAAATTAAAGCTTTATCATCATACTGCCGAACAAAAAGTGCAATAACGCGCGATCAAAAAGACAGATACCATGGTACCGCTGAAAACATCATCTTGTCCCGCAAAAAACAAGCCACCATACAGCATCATCAGTGAAAAAATAAAAAAGTTATAGCTCACAGAATAAAGCGATGCAAAAATAATTATTTTTTTATATAAAATTGTTTTCATTGCATAAAAGCGCCAAAACATAAAAAAAGACATAAATGAGGTATCGCTGTAATCGTACTGACCCGAAGAATAAAACCGCCTTATCAATTTTACCGCACGCGGAACGGTTTAAACACACCCCCCAAAAGAAATTCTTGAAATGCTGGTTTTTATTCATTCTTCATCCAAAAAATCGGAATAAAAAGCGATCAAAATATGTCACGTGCTCGAAAATAGTACCAATAAAAACGTCAACTCGTCCCGCAAAAAATAAGACCTCACATGACTCAGTGGGTTAAAATACGGAAAAATTATAGCTCTCAAAATGTGGTGATGCAAAAACTAATTTTACAATAAAAAGCGTCTTTTAGCGTATGACAGCTACCAAAAATAATAACCCGCTATAAATAGTAAATCAAACCCCCCGTTATCACCCCCTTAGTTAGGGAAAAATAATAAAATTAAAAAAATATATTTGTTTCCATTTTCCCATTAGGGTTAGGGCTAGGGTTAGGGCTAGGGTTAGGGCTGAGATTAGGGATAGGGGTGTGTTGGGGTTAGGGTTGGAGTTAGAATTGGGGGGTTTCCACTGTTTGGGCACATCAGGTACTCTCCAAAGGCAACATGGCGTCTGATCTCAATTCCAGCCAATTCTGTATTGAAAATTTCAAATGGTGCTCCTTCACTTCCAAGCTCTGTCATGCGCCCAAACAGTGTTTTACCCCCACATATGGGGTATCAGCCTACTCAGGACAAATTGGAAAACAACATTTAGGGTCCACATTCTAGTGTTACCCTTAGGAAAAAAAAAAAAATGGCGGCAAAAATATGATTTTTGTGGAAAAAAATATGATTTTTTAATTTTCACGCCTGGGCATTATAAACTTCTGTGAAGCACTTGGGGGTTCAAAGTGCTCACCACACATCTAGATAAGTTCCGTGGAGGGTCTAGTTTCCAAAATGGGGTCACTTGTAGAGTTGAGCGAAACGGGTCGAAACAATTCAAAAGTCGCCGACTTTTGGCAAAGTCGGGTTTCATGAAAAGAAACCCGACCCTAGGATGAGGTCGGCCACGAGGTCGGCGACTTACGCGCCAAAGTCGCGTTTCAAAAGTTTGTTTTGCGCTCTTTTTCAGCCAATCAGGATCCACGGACACTGTGGGCAACGTGATGACATAGGCATGGGTCACCACCATCTTTCAGAAGGGCATGCAAGTGATTGGCTTGCTTTGGTGGGCGTCACAGGGGGTATAAAAGGGCATGCACGCCGACCGCCATCTTACTTCTGCCGATCTTAGTATAGGGAGAGGTTGCTGCTGATTCTGTAGGGAGAGCGTTAGGCAGGGAAGAAGACAAAAAAACTGCTTCTGCTGCTAGCGATTTGGCCTGCACAACACACCAGTCACTGTGTGTGCAGTGCAAGGGGAGGCTATATAGTGGTGTATCAGTGGTGTTGGTTGTTGGGCTGCCTTCTAAGGCTTCCTGACATTCCTGCATTGCTGTTTACCCACTGCTCCGCAAACTGCTTTTTTAAAAGCAATCCCAATTTTTTTTTTTTGTCCTGCTGAGAAGAAAAAAAAACTGCTTCTGCTGCTAGCAATTTGGCCTGCACAACACACCAGTCACTGTGTGTACAGTGCAAGGGGAGGCTATATAGTGGTGTATCAGTGGTGTTGGTTGTTGGACTGCCTTTTAAGGCTTCCTGACAGGCTGGCAGTGCTGTTTACCCACTGCTCCGCAAACTGCTTTTTTAAAAGCAATCCAATCTCCCTTATCCTCTAGTCACTTTTGTCACAGCTGTGCCATCGAGCCTGTCACATAGCGCTCAGATATTCATTGGGCCTCACACAATCCAAAAGTGTCCAGTGTCCAAAAGTGTGTGCAGAGATTCAAAATCTCCCTTATCCTCTAGTAACTTTTGTCACAGCTGTGCCATCGAGCCTGTCACATAGCGCTCAGATATCAGTGGGCCTCACACAATCCAAAAGTGTCCACTGTCCACAAGTGTGTGCAGAGATTCAAAATCTCCCTTCTCCTCTAGTCACTTTTGTCACAGCTGTGCCATCGAGCCTGTCACATAGCGCTCAGATATCAGTGGGCCTCACACAATCCAAAAGTGTCCAGTGTCCAAAAGTGTGTGCAGAGATTCAAAATCTCCCTTATCCTCTAGTCACTTTTGTCACAGCTGTGCCATCGAGCCTGTCACATAGCGCTCAGATATCAGTGGGCCTCACACAATCCAAAAGTGTCCACTATCCACAAGTGTGTGCAGAAATTCAAAATCTCCCTTATCCTCTAGTCACTTTTGTCACAGCTGTGGCATCGAGCCTGTCACATAGCGCTCAGATATCAGTGGGCCTCACACAATCCAAAAGTGTCCACTGTCCACAAGTGTGTGCAGAAATTCAAAATCTCCCTTATCCTCTAGTCACTTTTGTCACAGCTGTGACATCGAGCCTGTCACATAGCGCTCAGATATCAGTGGGCCTCACACAATCCAAAAGTGTCCAGTGTCCAAAAGTGTGTGCAGAGATTCAAAATCTCCCTTATCCTCTAGTCAATTTTGTCACAGCTGTGCCATCGTGCCTGTCACATAGTGCTCAGATATTCATTGGGCCTCACACAATCCAAAAGTGTCCAGTGTCCAAAAGTGTGTGCAGAGATTCAAAATCTCCCTTATCCTCTAGTCACTTTTGTCACAGCTGTGCCATCGAGCCTGTCACATAGCGCTCAGATATCAGTGGGTCTCACACAATCCAAAAGTGTCCAGTGTCCAAAAGTGTGTGCAGAGATTCAAAATCTCCCTTATCCTCTAGTCACTTTTGTCACAGCTGTGCCATCGAGCCTGTCACATAGCGCTCAGATATCAGTGGGCCTCACACAATCCAAAAGTGTCCACTGTCCACAAGTGTGTGCAGAAATTCAAAATCTCCCTTATCCTCTAGTCACTTTTGTCACAGCTGTGCCATCGAGCCTGTCACATAGCGCTCAGATATCAGTGGGCCTCACACAATCCAAAAGTGTCCACTGTCCACAACTGTGTGCAGAGATTCAAAATCTCCCTTATCCTCTAGTCACTTTTGTCACAGCTGTGCCATCGAGCCTGTCACATAGCGCTCAGATATCAGTGGGCCTCACACAATCCAAAAGTGTCCAGTGTCCAAAAGTGTGTGCAGAGATTCAAAATCTCCCTTATCCTCTAGTCACTTTTGTCACAGCTGTGCCATCGAGCCTGTCACATAGCGCTCAGATATCAGTGGGCCTCACACAATCCAAAAGTGTCCAGTGTCCAAAAGTGTGTGCAGAGATTCAAAATCTCCCTTATCCTCTAGTCATTTTTGTCACAGCTGTGCCATCGAGTCTGTCACATAGCGCTCAGATATTCATTGGGCCTCACACAATCCAAAAGTGTCCAGTGTCCAAAAGTGTGTGCAGAGATTCAAAATCTCCCTTATCCTCTAGTCACTTTTGTCACAGCTGTGCCATCGAGCCTGTCACATAGCGCTCAGATATCAGTGGGCCTCACACAATCCAAAAGTGTCCAGTGTCCAAAAGTGTGTGCAGAAATTCAAAATCTCCCCTGTCCTATAGACACCTTGTACCTTGTTTTACATTACTATATAGTTTGTTGGATTTTGTCTACATTTCTACCAAAAATGAGGAAGGCTGGTGGAAGAGGCCGTGGAATTGGGCGGGGGTTGGCAGCTGGTAATGATGGTGTTGGTGGTGGATCTGATGGTAGTGGCAAGAGCAAAATAGGACCGAATGCAGGAGGTGCTGACCCTGCGTCATCGTCTGGCTACATAAGGCCTCGAACGCTTAGTTTTCTAGGAGTTGGCAAACCGCTTTTAAAGCCAGAGCATCAGGAAAAAGTTTTGTCTTACATTGCTGACTCAGCCTCCAGCTCTATCGCCTCCTCTTCTTCAGTTGTAAAAAGTAAAAGCACTGAGTCGTCATTGGAGGCTCATGTTCATGAACCACACCTTTCCTTGTGTCCTTCACCCCAACCAAGATTGAAGGATGACGCAGGCCATACTACTGATTACTCCATGGAGCTGTTTTCACATACCATGCCTGGATTATCAAGTGAAATGGTGAATTACCCAGGCCAAGATGAATCTGACATGGAGTGCACTGATGCACAGCCGCTGATGGATGATTCTGCTGGTACATTCACTCAGAGCACTACATTGTCCTCGCAGTGTACAGAGCCAGATTCTGACCCTGATGAGACTCAGGTGCCCCTTCCCGCACACTATACCACCATACACGGTGACACAGAGGAAGGTGCACATGACATAGAAGAGGAGGTGATGGATGACCCAGTTGTTGACCCAGATTGGCATCCATTGGGGGAAGAGGGTGCTGCTTCCAATAGCTCAGATGAGGAGCATCCACAGCAGACATCGACATCGCAACAGCTGTTATCTGGCAGGCCCGGAGCACTCCAAAGACAGGTTCCAAACATCAAAAGAGTTGCTAGACAGCTTGTCCAGAGGGTCAAAAGATCACAGCGTGCTAGGCCGCAAAATGTCTGCCAAAGTAGGAAGAGTGCAGTGTGGCAATTTTTTGAACAAAATCCTCATGATCAGGCCAAGGTTATCTGTAAGAAGTGCGCAAAGACCTTTAGCCGAGGGAAAAATCTGAAAAATTTGAATACCAGTTGCATGCTTAGACATTTAACCAGCATGCACTTGCAAGCGTGGACACAACACCAAACCTCAAGTGCCACATGTGCAACTGATTACAACGAAGGTAGTCAGCAACGCTACATTGTTTCCCCCACTGTAAGCCCACCGGTTAGCACAGCAGTAAATGTTGAGGTGTCGTTGCAAGACCACAGCAGTCAGGGAATCCCACTGTTATATCAACGAAAGACTGATTCTAGGCCATCAGAAAGAACACCAACTCCATCACCATCATCAACCCTCTCTCAGTCCGCCCTGTCCACCGCTACTTCCACCATATGCAGCTCTCAAGTCCAGCTCACCCTCCCAGACACTATGAGTAGGTCAAGAAAGTACTCAGTCTCTCATCCGCGTACACTGGGTTTGAACGCCCACATTGCCAAACTAATCTCGTTTGAGATGATGCCCTTTCGGTTGGTGGAAAGCACAGCTTTCCGCGAACTCATGGCCTATGCAGTACCACGCTATGACCTACCCAGTCGCCACTTCTTCTCTCGCAAAGCCATCCCAGCCCTCCACCATCATGTGAAAGACCGCATTGTCCATGCACTCAAGCAGTCAGTGAGCGGAAAGGTGCACCTCACAACTGATGCATGGTCCAGTCGGCATAGCCAGGGCCGTTACGTGTCCATCACTGCGCACTGGGTTAATGTGGTGGATGCAGGGTCCACAGGGGACAGCGGTGGTGGGACAGTGCTGCCTAGCCCACGGTATAGGAAACAGTTGGCTGTAGGCGTTCGACCCTCCTCCTCCTCCAGAAGCGAAAGCTCGTCCACAGAGCGCAGTCGTACGAGCACTCCATCTGCAGCTGCCACTGTTGCACACGATGTGTCCCCCTATCGAGCAGCTAGTGGAAAGCGTCAGCAGGCTGTGTTGCAGATGATGTGTTTGGGCGACAGACACACCGCCGAGGTGCTGGCCGAGTACTTGAAGCGACAAACTGAGTCATGGCTGGGCAGTGTACATCTTGAGGCAGGCAAGGTAGTTAGTGATAACGGCCGTAATTTTGTGGCAGCCATAGCCCTTTCAAAACTCAGCCACATACCTTGCTTGGCTCACACCTTGAACCTGGTGGTGCAGTGCTTCCTCAAAAATTATCCGGAGTTAACAGCCCTGCTCCAGAAGGTGCGAAGACTGTGCGCGCACATCCGCCGGTCTCCTGTACACTCCGTTCGTATGCAGAAGCTGCAGCGATTGCTCCACCTTCCCAACCACCGCCTCATTATCGACATTGCAACAAGGTGGAACTCCACCCTGCACATGGTGGAGCGGCTGTGCGAGCAGAGGCAGGCCATAATGCATTTGTGGGAGGATACACGGCCAGGCACTTTGAGAGCAGACATGGAGTTGACAGGTGTGCAGTGGTCGAAGCTGAAAGACCTTTGTAAAGTCCTTCAGTGTTTTGAGGAATGCACACGGCTGGTAAGCGCAGACGACGCCATCCTAAGCATGAGCATCCCACTTATGCGTCTGCTCATGCAAACTTTGACGCACCTTAAGGAGCAGGCGTCTGCAGCCAATGTTGATGAGGAGGAAGAGGAGGAGGGAATCCTTGATGACATTCAGCCATTGTCTGCTCAGGGACCTCTCCTGGACGAGGTGGAGGAAGAAGAGGAGGAGGAGGATGTTGGGGATGATTACTTAGGGGAGGAGGATGCATCTCGTGGGGCAAGTGAAAATGTTGGCGTGGCAAGGTCTGGTACAGGGTTTGTGCGTGACTGGAGGGATGTGGATTTGCCAGAAAGTGCTCCTCCACCCAGCACTCGTAGTGCATCATTGACACTGGGAACATTGGCCCACATGTCAGATTATGCCTTGCGGATCCTAAAAAGGGACCCCCGCATTGCCAAAATGATGAACGATGACGACTACTGGTTGGCCAGCATCCTGTATCCACGCTATAAAGGCAAATTACAAAACATCATGCCACAGGAGAACCTTGACCTAATATTGGCTAATAAACAAGCAACTCTGGTAAATCGGTTGCTTGAGGCATTCCCAGCACACAGCAGCGGTGATGGTTCTCACACGAGCCGTACGGGCCGGGGGCAGCTTGGCAGAGGTGTTCGTGGTGCACACAGCAGAAGTGGCGTTGGAGACAGGGGTTTCATGACAATGTTGTGGACTGATTTTTCAAATACCGCTCACACAACTGGTAATACTGCATCGATGGAAAGTGACAGGAGACAGCAGTTGTCAACTATGGTTACAAACTACTTTTCCTCCCATATCGATGTTCTCCCACACAGGTCATTCCCCTTTGACTATTGGGCCGCTAAACTGGACACCTGGCCTGAATTGGCCCAATATGCCTTACAGGAGCTCGCTTGCCCAGCTGCAAGTGTGCTATTGGAAAGAGTCTTCAGTGCAGCTGGATCAATCCTGACAGAAAAAAGGACCCATCTGTCAACCCAAAATGTGGATGATCTAACCTTCATTAAAATGAACCACGCATGGGTTTCCAAGGATTTTGTCCCACCTTCCCCTGATGACACATAGGGTGACAGAAAAATGGCTTGCTTTGGTCCACCTCTTCCTGGTACTTCACCTATTTCGCCTTTTGCATCAGCTGAATGTCCAACATCAACATATGCCACTTTCTAAAACTCCCTAACTGTGCTGCCTCCCCCCCATGGCCGGGGTCACCACCTACCGCACGACACCGTGCGAGTGCCGTTGCCCTGGACAGGTGGGTAGGCCGACTCTTGGGCGCGGGCACTGGCACAGGGTCCCTCATAGTGCAATCAAGTGTCTCTGACGGTGGTGGTGCACACCCGCCGTCAGACACACCGCTGTACTATGAGGGGCCCAGTGCCAGTACCGACGCCCACGAGTGGGCCCCCCTTGCTTGGGCAGGGCCCCAGCATTTGCAATCTTTACCTCTCCCTGCTCCTCCGCTGTGTAATCTGGGCCGTCAAATCCATACTGTGCCTGACACCGTCTGAGCCTGCCTCCTGAGACATATATTTTGAATGTGTACGCTATCCATACATGTTATCCAGGGATACGGTACCCTTTCTAACCTTTGTGCAATCACGTGCAATCCATACTGGGCCTAACACCGTCTGAGCCTGCCTCATGCTGTATAGACATATATTTTGAATGTGTACGCTATCCATACATGTTATCCAGGGATACGGTACCCTTTCTAACCTTTGTGCAATCACGTGCAATCCATACTGGGCCTAACACCGTCTGAGTCTGCCTCCTGAGACATATATTTTGAATGTGTACGCTATCCATACATGTTATCCGGGGATACGGTACCCTTTCTAACCTTTGTGCAATCACGTGCAATCCATACTGGGCCTAACACCGTCTGAGCCTGCCTCATGCTGTATAGACATATATTTTGAATGTGTACGCTATCCATACATGTTATCCAGGGATATGGTACCCTTTCTAACCTTTGTGCAATCACGTGCAATCCATACTGGGCCTAACACCGTCTGAGCCTGCCTCCTGAGACATATATTTTGAATGTGTACGCTATCCATACATGTTATCCAGGGATACGGTACCCTTTCTAACCTTTGTGCAATCACGTGCAATCCATACTGGGCCTAACACCGTCTGAGCCTGCCTCATGCTGTATAGACATATATTTTGAATGTGTACGCTATCCATACATGGTATCCAGGGATACGGTACCCTTTCTAACCTTTGTGCAATCACGTGCAATCCATACTGGGCCTAACACCGTCTGAGCCTGCCTCATGCTGTATAGACATATATTTTGAATGTGTACGCTATCCATACATGTTATCCAGGGATACGGTACCCTTTCTAACCTTTGTGCAATCAAGTGCAATCCATACTGGGCCTAACACCATCTGAGCCTGCCTCCTGAGACATATATTTTGAATGTGTACGCTATCCATACATGTTATCCGGGGATACGGTACCCTTTCTAACCTTTGTGCAATCACGTGCAATCCATACTGGGCCTAACACCGTCTGAGCCTGCCTCCTGAGACATATATTTTGAATGTGTACGCTATCCATACATGTTATCCGGGGATACGGTACCCTTTCTAACCTTTGTGCAATCACGTGCAATCCATACTGGGCCTAACACCGTCTGAGCCTGCCTCATGCTGTATAGACATATATTTTGAATGTGTATGCTATCCATACATGTTATCCAGGGATACGGTACCCTTTCTAACCTTTGTGCAATCACGTGCAATCCATACTGGGCCTAACACCGTCTGAGCCTGCCTCCTGAGACATATATTTTGAATGTGTACGCTATCCATACATGTTATCCAGGGATACGGTACCCTTTCTAACCTTTGTGCAATCACGTGCAATCCATACTGGGCCTAACACCGTCTGAGCCTGCCTCATGCTGTATAGACATATATTTTGAATGTGTACGCTATCCATACATGTTATCCAGGGATACGGTACCCTTTCTAACCTTTGTGCAATCACGTGCAATCCATACTGGGCCTAACACCGTCTGAGCCTGCCTCCTGAGACATATATTTTGAATGTGTACGCTATCCATACATGTTATCCGGGGATACGGTACCCTTTCTAACCTTTGTGCAATCACGTGCAATCCATACTGGGCCTAACACCGTCTGAGCCTGCCTCCTGAGACATATATTTTGAATGTGTACGCTATCCATACATGTTATCCGGGGATACGGTACCCTTTCTAACCTTTGTGCAATCACGTGCAATCCATACTGGGCCTATCACCGTCTGAGCCTGCCTTATGCTGTATAGACATATATTTTGAATGTGCACGCTATCCATACATGTTATCCAGGGATACGGTACCCTTTCTAACCTTTGTGCAATCACGTGCAATCCATACTGGGCCTAACACCGTCTGAGCCTGCCTCCTGAGACATATATTTTGAATGTGTACGCTATCCATACATGTTATCTGGGGATACGGTACCCTTTCTCACCTTTGTGCAATCACGTGTAATCCATACTGGGTGTGAGAACGGCTGGCGAGCTGTTAAGCAAGCTACAGCACCTGTCCAGACAAGTACAGGGATTCCCTAGCGAGGAGACTTATTTGATTGTTTTCAATGTTGGGACAGCAATTTTTGGGGAGCACTATACTCTGGAGAATGATAGATGGGGCCCACCATACACTGGAACATTCCAAAGGTGGACATCAGATACTGGAGCAGCATTTACAGGGCCCATTATACACTAGAGCATTAGAAATGGGGCCCATTATGTTTGGAGCATTATTTGGGCCCATAAGACAGTGGAGCTTCATCCATGGGGACCAACATATACTGTAGCATTATGTGGAGCTCATCATATACTGTTTCAAACATTATATGGGACCAATGATTCTGTATGGAGAAATAGATGGGCCTCGTCATGAGATGTAAAAAGTGAGGTATTTTTCATTGTACTATACCGCTATTTCTCTGCCGTATCGGAGCATGATGAGTTGTGGTATGTGTTAAAGGGGCGCTCTTTCGCCCAGGGCACATGAAAACCTGCAGCCAGCCCTCCCCCCCCACAACTTTAGCCAAATAACCCCCATTTTTCAGTGCGTAACTTGTATTATGAAGTTAATTAAGGTTGACAAGCTTAAGAAAGAAGAATTGATGCTTTTGGCATTCAAATGGGCACTGTAGGTGTGTTTCCTGTCCTCCTCTCACTGCCGACTTTTATTCCCCATTGACTTACATTGGGTTTCGTGTTTCGGGACAACCCCAACTTTTCCCTATAATCGGACGATCTTGCTCGACCCGACTTTTGGAAAAGTCGGGTTTCACGAAACGAAACACGACCCTAAAAAACCAAAAGTCGCTCAACTCTAGTCACTTGTGGGGAGTTTCAACAGTTTAGGCACATCAGAGGCTCTCCAAACGCGACATGACACCCACAGACCATTCCATCAAAGTCTGCATTCCAAAACGTCACTACTTCCCTTCCGAGCCCCGACATGTGCCCATACAGTAGTTTTCTCCAACATATGGGGTATCAGCGTACTCAGGACAAATTGGACAACAACTTTTGGGGTCCAATTTCTCCTGTTACTCTTGGGAAAATAAAAAAATTGGGGACTAAAAGATTATGTTTGTGGAAAAAATATGATTTTTTTTATTTTCACGCCTGGGCGTTATAAACTTCTGTGAAGCACTGGGGGGTTTAAAGTGCTCACCACACATCTAAATAAGTTCCGTAGGGGGTATAGTTTCCAAAATGGGGTCACTTGTGGGGGGTTTCCACTGTTTAGGTACATCAGGGGCTCTCCAAAGGCAACATGACACCCGCAGACCATTCCATCAAAGTCTGCATTCCAAAACGTCACTACTTCCCTTCCGAGCCCCGACGTGTGCCCATACAGTAGTTTTCTCCCACATATGGGGTATCATCGTACTCAAGACAAATTGGACAACTACTTTTGGGGTCCAATTTCTCCTGTCACCCTTGGGAAAATAAAAAAATTGGGGACTAAAAGATCATGTTTGTGGAAAAAATATGATTTTTTTATTTTCACACCCGGGCGTTATAAACTTCTGTGAAGCACTGGGGGGTTCAAAGTGCTCACCAAACATCTAGATAAGTTCCGTAGTGGGTATAGTTTCCAAAATGGGGTCACTTGTGGGGGTTTCCACTGTTTAGGTACATCAGGGGCTCTCCAAAGGCAACATGACACCTGCACACCATTCCATCAAAGTCTGCATCCCAAAACATCACTACTTCTCTTCCGAGCCCCGATGTATGCCCATACAGTAGTTTTCTCCCACATATGGGGTATCAGCGTACTCACGACAAATTGGATAACAACTTTTGGTGTCCAATTTCTCCTGTTACCATTGGGAAAATAAAAAAATTGGGGACTAAAAGATCATGTTTGTGGAAAAAATATGATTTTTTTATTTTCACACCCGGGCATTATAAACTTCTCTGAAGCCCTTGGGGGTTCAAAGTGCTCACCACACATCTAGATAAGTTCCTTAGGGGGTCTAGTTTCTAAAATTGTGTCATTTGTGAGGGTTTTTCACTGTTTAGGCACATCAGGGGCTTTCCAAACGCGGCATGGCGTCCAATCCCAATTCCAGCCAAAAAAGTCAAATGGCACTGCTTCCCTTCCGAGCTCTATCATGCACCCAAATAGTGGTTTAAGCCCACATATGGGGTATCAGCGTACTCAGGAAAAATTGCACAATAACTTTTGGGGTCCTGATACCCTTGGAAAAATAAAAATTGAGGGTGAAAAGATCATTTTTGTGGAAAAAATATGATTTTTTAATTGTATGGCTGTACGTTATAAACTTCTGTGACGCCCTTGGGGGTTCAAAGTTCTCACCACACATCTAGATAAGTTCCCTTGGGTGTCTAGTTTCCAAAATGGTGTCATTTGTGGGGGGTTTCCACTGTTTTGGTACATCAGGGGCTTTCCAAACGCGACATGGTGTCCGATCTCAATTCCAGCCAAAAAAGTCAAATGGCGCTGCTTCTCTTCCGAGTTCTGCCTTGCACCCAAATAATCGTTTACACCCACATATGGGGTCTCAGCGTACTCAGGACAAATTGCACAATAACATTTAGGGTCCTGTTACTCTTGGTAAAATAAAAATTGAGGGTGAAAAGATCATTTTTGTGGAAAAAATATGATTTTTTAATTGTATGGCTGTACGTTATAAACTTCTGTGACGCCCTTGGGGGTTCAAAGTTCTCACCACACATCTAGATAAGTTCCTTGGAAGGTCTAGTTTCCAAAATGGGGTTACTTGTGGGGGGTTTCCACTGTTTAGGACATGGCGTCCAATCAGAATTCCAGCCAATTTTGCATTGAAAAAGTCATGCGCCGAAACAGTGGTTCCCCCCCACATATCAGGTATCAGCGTACTCAGTAGAAATTGTACAATAACTTTTGCAGTCCAATTTCTCCTGTTACCCTTGGTAAATTAAAAAAAATTGGACCTAAATTAATTTTTTTGTGAAAAAAATTTAAATGTTCATTTTTTTTAAACATTAAAAAAATTCCTGTGAAGCACCTGAAGTGTCAATAAACTTCTTGAATGTGGTTTTGAGCACCTTGAGGGGTGCAGTTTTTAGAATGGTGTCACTTTTGGGCATTTTCTATCATATAGACCCCTCAAAGTGACTTCAAATGCGATGTGGTCTGTAAAAATAAAATGGTGTTGCAAAAATGAGAAATCGCTGGTCAATTTTTAACCCTTATAACTTCCTAACAAAAAAATTTTGGTTCCAAAATTGTGCTGATGTAAAGTAAACATATATGAAATGTTATTTATTAAGTTTTTTCTGTGCCATATCTCTGTGATTTAAGGGCAAAAAAATTAAAAGTTGGAAAATTGGGAAATTTTCAACATTTTTGCCAAATTTCCGTTTTTTTCACAAATAAATGCAAGTTATTTGAATGAAATTTTACTACTAATATGAAGTACAATATGTCACGAGAAAACATTGTCAGAATTAGTGGGATCCATGGAAGCATTTCAGAGTTATTACCTCATAAATGGACAGTGGTCAGAATTGTAAAAATTGTCTCGGTCATGAACGTGCAAACCACCCTTCGGGGTTAAGGGGTTAACCCCTCAGTTGCTTCACGAAAACTGAAGCAAAGTTAAAGGAAAAAAATGAACATTTAACTTTTTTCACAAAAAATTTACTTTAGACCCAAACTTTTTTTATTTTCACATGGGTAGCAAGAAATAGACAACAAAATTTGTTGTGCAATTTCTCCTGAGCATGCCGATAGCCCATATGTGGGGAAAATCCACGGTTTAGGCATGCGGCAGAACTTGGAAGGAAAAGAGAACCGTTTGACTTTTTGAATGCAAAATTGGTTTGAATTGAGAGGTTGTCATGTCTCATTTGAAGAGCCCTGTCACGTGAATAATGACGATAGCGTGACGGGACCATAAAAACCGGCCCTGATCATGTTATGCAGGGTCTCAGCTACCCCCAATAGCATAGACCCCAGAGGGGGGCACCTTACTTTTATGAGTACCCTTAACTGCCACCATTAAAATGGGTATTGGTTGTTGTTAAGGGGTTAATGGAAACCCAATTAAAAGGATTGTCTACACACAATATTTTTTAATAAAAAAAAAGTAGAATGCTATAAAATAATAAAGTAGGTAATTCTCAAGTTGCCTTTCTACCGCAGCTCCCATCCTTACTGTTTCCAGGGTCCACTGCCAGTCTCTCAACTTCTATTATTATATCAATTTGTGAATGATGGTGATGTAATAATTGCAAGTAGCTGAACAGTATGCCACCAGAGTCGATGTTACTGGTGAGACCTTGGCACTAAAGACCCACACTGCCGATCAGAATGTCTTGACTTGAGGGAAAGAAACAGGGCAGCATGGAGGCTTGGGTTCAAATCCTATGAAGGACAACAACTGCAAGGAGTTTGTATGTTCTCTCTCTGTTTTCATGGGTTTCCTATGGGGACACCAGCTTACTCCCACCTTCTGACATAATGACATAGACATACTGATAGGGAATCTAGATTGTGAGCCCCAATGGGGACAGTGCCAATAATGTCTGTAATGGGACAATAAAAATGAACAGTCAAAGGAGCGCTAAAAACACCAGGACAAGTATTGGTTTCTTAAGACCACAGCGCATTTTGATGGTGACCCGTCTTCATTAAGTGGCAGAAACTGCCACCTGATGAAGGTGGGTCACCGTCGAAACGCGTTGTGGTCTTAAGAAACCAATACTTGTCCTGGTGTTTTTAGCGCTCCTTTGACCGTTCATTTTTATTGTCCCACTATATCATCCTCCCTTGGAGGTCTACAGATGGAGCTGCTTTGAACTACTCTTCTAATACAATTCATCTCAGCGCCTGCCTGCTGCTCCCTGATGACCACTACCCTTATTGACTTTTAATAATGTCTGTAAAGCACTGCGGAATTAATGATGCTATACAAGTAATGCATAATAAATAAAACTAAAATACATAATGAAACACATGGAGAACAGACAAGCTCCATGCAGATGTTTCCCTAAGTTGGATTTGATCCCAGGACCGGAGTCCTGCAAAACAACAGTGCTAACCACTGACACCATTGGGGTTACTTTTTAAGACTATGTACAATACAGGGTGTAAGTATTACACATAGTCTAAAAAAGCATTAAAAAGTAACCCCAATGGTGTTGTGTAAACACAATGGCCCTGATTCATTGTGGGGTGCGTAGCGCCTAATGACGTTGGGGGATAAATTAGCTACTGTGCACCAGCAAAAGAAATAGAATCACATTTTTGTAGAAATTTATGCCACATTCATGCTCTCAGCAATACCCCCACCAGTTAATCTCCACCCACTTATAATAAATCGGTGAAGCTAGGACTGGTGCAAAATGTCAAAAGATGTACATTTTCTGTGTAACTAGAAGTTGCTTTAAAAGTTTGTGCAATTCAAATCGTTTTACACCAGATTTCTGCAGGTTGCGGAAACATATAGAATACCAAAGTTATGCAGTAAATAGTACAAGAATAGTACATAGTAGTCAACAACTGGAAGTTCAACTCCCCTAGGCAGACTGAAAAATAAGTGAAAGTTAATAAAGTTTTACAAAATATAAAAAATTTGACTCATCCCCTTTCCTTAACTTGAAAAAAAAGGAACTATATTTGGTATAACCATGTCCGAAATAGTCAGATATGTGAGTTATAAAATAAATTAATCTGTACAGTAAGGCCACGTGCCCACGTTGAGCATTTGGGGAGTTTTTTACCTCAGCATTTGTAAATCAAAATTAGGAGTGAAACAAATAGAGAAAAAGTATAATAGAAACTCGTCACCACTTCTGGATTTATCACCCACTCATGGTTTCGGCTTACAGCTACTGAAGTAAAAAACTCACCAAATCCTCAATGTGTGAACGTGGCCTAGGCAATATGCAGAAGTACTATATCAAAATCATCTCAGGTACCCAAAACTAGATAAAAAAACATCCAAAACTAAAAAAAAATGGCAAGGGTTTAAATAAAGTAATTGATATCACAGACAAACCCCAATCTTTATATGCTGGGTCTAGTAACTAATATTTAATCAGTATTTTATAAGAATTTATAAGAATTATTATACAGATTTCATTTATTCTGTGCATATTTTTTTGAAAATCATATTTTTATCACAATGTTAAACCTTACAAATGCCATACAATGATGAACTTTAGAAAAACACAAGAACCACGGTGAAGGCACAATTGAATTGTTATTGCTTTCAAGGACAATAACCTTTCTGACCTTACATCACAGAATGAAGAATGTGAATAAAATATGAGATACTACAGATAAGTCAGAACAGGATTGCTAATATAAAATGTTCAACATGACACAACTAATGTATAGTACCAGGTGTTGAATAGAGAACTTTCCACATTGGTTCTATTATATGCAGACAATACAAAGCTACCACCAGTCTCTCATATTCGAGCATCTTGCCCCAGAGCGACCCAGTCCATTGTATCAGAATGTACAGAATCAAATGCCATTTCCGATTCCACTTACAAAGGCAATTCCAGCTGTGTGCTTCAACAATTTACATTTGCAATCTGTTTTTCTATTTCTATGTCTATATACCTGTATTGAAGAGTCAGATGTTTTATTACTTGTTCCCACCATTGTAAAGAAAAGTCATCATTTAAAAATCTTGTAAAAATTGATGCTTTTATTTTTATGTGTAACTAGAAGCCCCATTTCTCGAAGTGACCTCAGATCATCAATATATGATAATGAACCAGATTTCTGCTGAATTTACTGCTTTCAGCTGGCCATACATCCTGTACTGCCATCGCTGTTAAACGCTTCCCAGTCAATGAAAACAGAGGCTGAGCTAAAATCTCATATACAAAGACAGCAAAAATCAATTCTAATCCTGAGTGGTCAGGACGACTAAAGCAGAAGGTCACAAGTCAGGTTTGGTAATTGTCACCATACTTTAAACATGCTAGAAAAATAGCGCTGAAATCCTTTTTATATCTCGACTCCTTGAGTACAGTATCAGGAGGCCATATAGCACATCAATCCATTGACCTAACCTCTCTGTTTGCAAAGGGTTACATTGAATTACAACATCTCAGAGGATAAATCTGGTAGGTGTTCATAAAGCAATCCAGAGCAAAGTTCATAAAAGGAGGCCATGAAAAGTTATGGGCAATAAGATGAATATGGTGCCCTATAAAAACTTAACACATCTTCTAGATTTATCGACTTTCTAGGGAAGGTAATGGCTACTAAGAACTGTCACTTTAGGTATTGATAGATCACGACTGAAGAAAATCAATAAATCCTAATGGAATGGAACTAAAACACATTGATGCACTTCCCAGGTCAATACGATTAGTCTCCAATCCCCACAAGTTTAAGCGTGCCCTGAAAACGCATTTATTCAGACTGGCCTACCGCCTCAACACATTAACCTAATCTATCCCTGGGTGGCACAGTCAAAAGTTTTTTACCATAACCAAGTTCCCCGCATCATGTTCCCACATGCTTTATACATCCATTAGCCCTCTGTGTCTGTACTGTTACACACTTAACATTATGGCTGGTCCATACAATCAGGACAACTGTTACCACCCACCTTTCGTGTCTCCCCTTTTTCCTCTTAGATTGTAAGCTTGCGAGCAGGGCCCTCATTCCTCTTGGTATCTGTTATGATCTATGTGATTATTGTTATGCTGTAATGTCTATTGTCTGTACAAGTCCCCTCTGAAATGTAAAGTGCTGCGGAATATGTCAGCGCTATAGAAATAAAATTTATTATTATTATTATTGATCTAAAATGAAAGGTCAAACTGCTAACCAAACAAAGGTTAACAAAGACTAGAGATTAAAGATATTTTAAATTGTCCTTTTACTACATATTATATTGACTCAGAAAACAAAGTGCAGCAAAACCATTAAGGCCTCTTTCACACTTCCGTTTTTGACAATTAGTCAAGATCTGCCAAATTTGAAAAAAAACGGATCCGCCTTTTGTTTTTGCGGATCCGTTTTTTTCCCCATTGACTTTCATTATTGGCGGATCCTGACTGATTGCCGTCCGTTGCATCCGTTTTTGTGAGGATCCGCCACAATGTTAGTGTCCGTCAACATCCTCAAAGATTTCCAAACGGAGCTTGCAACGTTTTTTTGGCCGGCGGATCCTCCAGACACTGAATTAACCCCAAATTCTGTCTGGGTGCCGGACAAAAAAAAAAAAAATTCTCTCTATCTCTCTCTCTCTCTCTCTCCTTCTTCCCGGCCAGCGGTTCCTTTAAATTTCCTCATTTTCAGGATCCGTCTAAAAACGGATCCTGTGCCATCCATTCACATCAGTTGAGAACGGATCCGCTTGTCTGCCTTTTTGGCGGATTATAACTGATGCAAATAACTGAAGTGTGAAAGAGGCCTAAGGCTCACATGTCCAGTAATCATTCGCTAGAATGGATCCAGCAGGAATCCATTGGAAGAAAAAGTTGCACAGATTCAACTTTTTGTCCAGTTTAAAAAAAAAATGATTTCACTGGATCCGTTATTTTATCATTGAAGTGTATGGAAATCAGACATGTTAAATAGCCATCAGTTTTCTTCCATTTAAAACTAATAAAGTAAGCAAAAAATGGATCCTTTTTAAATGGAAAACAAAACGGATGGCTTTTTTTAACAAATCCGTTTTCCATAGTCTTCAATGTTAAAAAATCGGATCCAGTTGAAATAAGTTTTCTTTAGCCTGACAAAAAAGTTGTGTCTGATACCCTAGAGATCAGAAGTGGATCTTGAGGATATCTCTGGTCTTCTAAAGCCCCCTTCACACATAGCGAGATCACTAGGATATTGCTAAAGCGTCACTGATTTTGTGACGCAACAGCGATATCGGTAGCGATCTCGCTACATGTGATACTTACCTCCAACCCGGCTCCCCGCTGGATATCGCTGATCGCGCGAGAACGGGATGGTCCATTTCTTGTCGTCAGCTTCTTGCTGGCGCCGACGAGTGACTCCATGGACGCGGGTGGAAGACGTCACCCTCGCTGCGTGTGACAGGTAAGTAACGACCGCCGACCGCTGCTGCATCGCTGATGAGATCTGCCTGTTTGGCAGCTCACTAGAGACCATTTAGCGATGCACCAGCGATCCTGACCGGGTCGTATCGTTGTCAGGATCGCTGGTGCATCACTAAATGTAACGGGACCTTATGCCCCATAGCAATGTTTTTTTTTTTTAGACAAATACATTGACAAACACATGTTCAGTAATCAGTTTGAAACAGATCCAGTAAGCAAGAAAATGGATTCTTTTCAGATGAAAGGCAAACAGATGGATTTTTAACACATCAAATTTGCATAAACTTCAATTATATAAAAATTAAATCAAACAGATACTCGTACAGTAAATATCCTTTTTTTGCTTAAAAAAATTGGCTTTTTTTGTTCTGCTAAGATACCTGATTGCTGCTCGATCTGCTTCTAAATATATGAACTCAGCCTTACACTTTCTAGTTATATTAGGTTGATTATATTGCATCAAATCACATTACCTCATACAGTTTAATGAGAACCTGTCAGCATGTATTCTGCCTCATGGCCAAACTGTAAGTGTGTGGGCACTCAGACTGCCAACCCATGGAGTCTGTTGACCGTTACTCATATTTAGTGATGCCCACAGATAGTTTAAACTCGACTGAAAAGAGCACGTTTGAAGTGTCCGGTAGGTTTATTCCCAGCAGAATCCTTGCATAATGCATGTTACAGTAGGTAAAAAGAGACTTTCCTTGTATAGAGCTGTATAAACGTGTGTCTCCAAGATGGAGAAGACTCAAAAATGGAGAAGGGAGGGGTTACATAAATAAGAGTCACATGCAAGGGGGGGAGGAGAAAACCTCTAAAAGGGACAGATCTATATACAGCAATGAAACAACAATATGGTTAAATGCAGTACTGTCTGTATGATTCAAAATCATGGGACATGACACTCCCCATCTGAAATCTTTAGATTTCATGATGATTCAACTTGACATGACGTGTTATGATGATGATCAACGGCGTCCTAGAAGCCTGAAAGACAAAAAAAAACACAACATGCAAAATAAACTGTAACAGTTGTAAGTCCAATTCTTGGTTGATGACGTGAAGTCCTCAACGGATGGATAGTCCAAGTTCATAGGAGAACCTATCTTCAGATTGGGGAAGCCGCAACATGCCAACACTTCCACCAACCCAAACAATCCAAAGATGAAGTTTAAGTTCCTTACAGTTAAGAGTGCATGTCAGTATGCTCTCCATTGTGAGCTGTGACCAGTAGAAATATCTTTTATGTGATGTCCTCCTTTGGTAGAAGCAGTACAAGTTCGGTGACTGGGCGAAGGAAAAGTCGTGATGAACTACCTTTTGTTACCTTGACTTCCATCTTTCGGATCTTTCCATCCTCACTGGGCATAGCCTTAGTGATAAGACCCATTGGCCAGTAGTTGCGATGAGCTTCTTTGTCTTTTAGGAGGACGAGGTCTCCTTCTTGGGGGTTAGGTTTTGCTGTCTGCCATTTGTGACGGCTCTGGAGCAGATGCAGGTACTCTGTCTTCCAATGGTGCCAAAAGACATTAGACAGGTGTTGTACCTGCTTCCACTGACGTCTGTACATGTCATTGTGGTTGAAATTTCCAGGAGGAATTGTGGCGGTTCCAATTTTCTGTGTAAGAAGAGTTGCTGGTGTAAGGACCATTGGGGCATCAGGGTCCGACGATACCGGCACCAGCGGTCTGGCATTTATTATTGCAGACACTTCCGCGAGGAAGGTGACCAAGACTTCATGGGTGAGTGGCAGCTTGTGGTGCACGAATTCTTCGTGCAATTCCAATCATGCGCTCCCAGGATCCTCCCATATGCGATGAATGTGGAGGGTTGATCACCCAAGCGCACCCATTGTCGGTCAAGAAACGATCAAGCTGAAGTCCTTTGCAGGCTCCTATGAAATTAGTCAGTCAGACCAGAGTTGTTTAGTTGGTCCCCGGATGGAAAAGAATCTTCTGAGAGCATTGATGAAGCTAGAAGAGTCCATAGTTTCGATCACTTCAATATGAACTGCACGGATACTAAGACAGGTGAACAGCATGGCCCATCATTTACTACTTGCGACTCCACCACGGGTCCTTCTCGTAACAACTGACCATGGGCCAAAAACATCTATCCCGACATATGAGAATGGCTGGTCTGCACTTAACCGATCAACTGGAAGATTTGCCATTTGTTGATGTTGGTGCTTCCCTCTCAACTTTTGGCACTTAACACAACGGTGAAGCACTGAGGAGACACATCTTTTCATTCCCACGATACATAAACCGGCTGATCTAATGGCACCTTCAGTGAGCTGTCTTCCTTGATGTTGCACTGGTTCATGATAGTGGCGAATCAATAAAGTAGCAATGTGATGTCGACCCGGAATGATGGTAGGATTCTGCTCCTTACTGCATAAGTTGGATTTCCGTATACGACCACCTACTCTTAGTAGTTTATGATGATCGAACACTGGATTCAATTCAAGTAATGTGCTGCTTTTGTATAAGCTGGTACCTCTTGTGATGCTGTTGATTTCGTGACAGTAATCTTCTTGTTGGACACACCCGATGATGATCTGTTCTGCATGTTCAATGTCGGCAACAGTAGGGTGTCCTTTACACATGTGCCAGCCATGGCACGCTAATGATTTGTTGCTGCTAAAACTATGGCCGATGTGAAGAAGACGAGCTACGGCCCGCACGATGGTTGACCAGCTTGAAAAGGGTTCAAACCGATGAGACTTTAGCTTCGGTTTTGGTATCACAGAAGTGTAGTGAGTAAAGATGGTTGGTCTGATTTCCTTGTCAGATTCTGGTTCTGCCAGCTCATAAGTGTTGCTGATGTCCTTTGAACAAGGGTCTTTATACCGGAAACTTGGAGTTGACGGCCACGTGTTGTCATTGACTTTAGACGCAGCTGTAAGTCTTGCAGTTGCTTGCTGCAGATTGTTTGGCAACCTTGTCCTTGGAGAACGAAAGGGTAAGAGTGCTGTCCAGTTGTTGGAGTCATCCTGGGTGAATTCCTTGTTCATGACCTTAATTAATTCTTTGTCCTCTCTTGCTGGTGCCAACTTGTTATCTTCATTTGTAGAATCAAACACCGTTGACCCGAGGTTCTCGTCACATGACCAGAATATGTTCATGTTGTCATAGGTTTCTCGCTGCTGCTTACAGTCACTCAGTGTTTCTTTCACCCAGTAGTGATGTGGGCATGGTTGGCCTCTTCATCTTGTCTATACAGACGTTGCCTATGATAACTCAGCCTAGATCAAAGCGTTGAGCAAATGGAGCATCATGTGGTCCATTGATCTGCTGACGTACCTTATGCAGTCGGAGAATGTCTCCACCAAGCAGGATCAGGATATCTGCACTGTTGTCAAGAGCTGGTATCTTGTTGGCTATCCTCATTAGATGAGGGTGATGAAGAGCAACCTCTGGCGTTGGAATCTCCTCTCTATTGGATGGTATCTGGTTGCACTCGACGAGTGTAGGCAGAGGTATCTCTACGTTGTTCTCAAGTGAAGATACTATAAGTCCATTGGCTCTTCTCCCAGAGACCTCTGTGACACCACTGCAAGTACCCAAGGTGTAGGGGTAAGCATTTCCTTTTAAATTAAACAAATCAAAGAGCTCTGACCTTGCAAGTGATCGGTTGCTTTGATCATCCAGGATGGCGTACACCCTTGTGCTCTTTTCGGGCTGACCCTTAGGATATATGTTCACCAGGCATATCTTTGTAAATGACTTGTCCCAGGGGTCTTCTCTGCAAACTTCTGTGCATGAAGATGATACCTTGGTAGTACTTACTTGTTCGTTTTCCTCCCCGCCATAGCTTGTGGAGGGTATGGAAGGTGTGAGCTGAGCAGAGGTAGGCTGGGATGTATGGAGTGCTTGCACATGGTCCTGACTGTCACACTCCAAACACTTAATAGGAATTTTACAGTCATTAGCAAAGTGTTCAGTAGAAGCACAACATCTGTAACATACACCAAACATCTTTAGAAGTTCCTTGCGCTCGTGGAGCGGCATCTTTCTGAAGCCGATGCACTTCTTTAAGGGATGTGGCATCTTATGAATGGGACACATACAATTAGGATCTTTAACCTTGTCCCCTGTGTTGCTCTGGTTTGGAGCTGATGTAGGTGTGGGAAGGATGTCGGTCTTTTTCGCTGACACTGGGCCTCCTTGGCTATTCAGGTGAGTACGTGGACCCTGATAATTAGGAGGAGTTGGACCGGGTCCGCTGGGTTCTACATAGGAAAAACTCGGGTCGGTCTTACGCTCTGCGATATCCTTGATAAATTCGCAGAAGTAGGAAAATGGAGGAAAGGAGTCTTGATTTGCTCTTTTGTACTTTGATCCAATAGTGGCCCACTTCTCTTGTATATTGTATTGCAACTTTGAAACTATTGAGTTAACACGCCGAGCGGTATCCAGGTAGCTAAGACCAGGTAGGTGCGTGTCTGCCTTGGCTAACTGGAGCTCTAGGAGTAGGTCACTGAGATCTAGGAATTTTGAACTGTCCTTGCCAGATATTTTGGGGAAATCCTGTAGACGCTTAAACAGTGCATTCTCTATGGCTTCAGGACTGCCAAAGCTACGTTCTAGTCTTTCCCATGCAGCCATGAGACCAGCTGCTGAATTACTAATGTGGACGGATCTGAGCCTCTTTACCCGCTCCGTGGATTGAGGTCCGAGCCACCTGATTAGCAGATCCAGCTCTTCAGCAGCAGTGATGCCAAGGTCACTAATTGTGGCTTTAAAGGTGTATTTCCAACCTCTGTAATTCTCAGGCTGGTCGTCGAACCTTGTGAGACCGGTGTTGGTGAGTTCTCGGCGTACCATTAGCCTCGCAAAATCAGCCATTTCTGTTCTTTCTGACTTTGGAGTAACATTTGCCGGCTGAGTGATGCTGTTAGCGTGGGTCTTAGCTTCTTGGTTCAAGAACATGGGAAGATACGGAGTGGTGTAGGCGTTTAGACTAGCAACCGGTTTATGGCATATGATCTCTGTTGTATGCGGGACTGGAACCACACAGTTATCAGGAGCGCAGTGCCTTGTCAGCATGTTAGATTGCATGTAGACACTGGCGTATGGCACTGGCTGAGGTGTAGGGTCAGGCTGTGTACTGACACATGAAGAAGGTTCGGGTTTGAATGTTTGTGGTTCATTTGACTGACCGTGAAAGCTAGAATCTGCAGGCGGATCGACGTCCTGATGCTCTAGAGAGAGATGGGTGCTGATGGGAATGTTGTTGGTGGTCAGGGGTTCATTGGTTTGGCTCAGCACGTAATTTCTTGTGCGCTTAAGTGGGTCTTCCATGTCGAGTTCGTACGAATTGATGCTGCCTCCTTGGTTCCCACCTAGAGCCTGCTCAAAGACCTTTAGCTTTGCCACGGCTGCTGCATGTTCGTATTCCTTCTGCAGGACTTCTATTTCCGCCTTCTCACGTGCACATTCAGCTTCCATCTCTGCTTTCTTGCATGCGGATTCAGCTTCCATCTCTGCTTCTTGCGTGCAGATACTGTTTCCTTCTCTGCTTTCTTTTGGGCGAAAATGGCTTGCACTTTCATAAATTCTGCTTCTGCACCCGCTCTTATGAGCTGTTCACTGAGGGTTGAGTACCTTGATGAGCTTGACTTGATTGAGTGTTTTGAGCTCCTAGCAGACCTGGATCTGTGCGATGTCACTTCTGACATTTGTGGGATTTTTGCTTCTGTTTTGTTCAGAATGTCGCGCACGGTGCTATCTCGTCCGGCATTGAGCTGTTGGAAGACCTCGCATTCTTTTAGCGATTCTGGCATATTTAATTTCCGTAGCGTTGAGATGTATTTTCTGCAAGTGTCTTTGTAAGCCTGGTATGCAGAGTACAATTGTTCAAGGACTCCCTCTGCTGGTAACTCATGAGAGGCATACTGGGAGATGCTGTTAATGTGACTCTGCAGTCTTTACCATAAGATGGATATATTACAAGAAAGTTCATGTTTAATGACTTCAAGGTTCTCTATAGCTTTCAGTGATGGCTTAGCAGAGCGCCTGGGTCTGTTAGTGGCCGAGTCCTCATATTCAGATATTGCAGACTTTCCTTCAGCCATTGTAACTCACAGGCAGATGAGGTCTGTGTAATATGATCTGCTACAGTCTCTGCATGTTGAAGGCTGGGGGAGGAGCTGTGCTGCACACAGGCTGATGGGATCTATATGATGTAAGCAGATCTTCTAATGTCTGCTCTGACTTGTAGAAGCTGGAGACGACATTACAGATGTAACTGCAGGAGTCTTTTTTTACTATTCTGCCTCATGGCCAAACTGTAAGTGTGTGGGCGCTCAGACTGCCAACCCATGGAGTCTGTTGACCGTTACTCACGTTTAGTGATGTCCGCAGATAGTTTAAACGCGACTGAAAAGAGCATGTTTGAAGAGTCCAGTAGAAGGTTTATTCCCAGCTGAATCCTTGCATAATACACGTTACAGTAGGTAAAAAGAGACTTTCCTTGTACAGAGCTGTATAAACGTGTGTCTCCAAGATGGAGAAGACTCAAAAATGGAGAAGGGAGGTGTTACAGAAATAAGAGTCACATGCAAGGGGGGAGGAGAAAACCTCTAAAAGGGACAGATCTATATACAGCAATGAAACAACAATATGGTTAAATGCAGTACCGTCTGTATGATTCAAAATCATGGGACATGACAGCATGATTTTGCACTGTAAAGTAAGACATACCTGTCATGGCACTGTAACACTGATTATACTGATACCTTTACCAAAGAATTCAGCTTTGTGATACTTCTTTAATCACCATTTGAAGTTTTCTGGTAATTAGATTTCAGTGCACAGGGGCCAAACTGTGCACTAGGTCTCCTCCCTCTCTGTGATTCCCCAACACCTCCGGCTGTCTCCGGTCTGTGAATGACAAGTCACTGCTGAGGTTTAAAACAGGAGGCAGATCATTCACAGACCAGAGGAATGTGTAAGGCAGCCAGGGTGGTAGATGTGGAAACGGACTGTACTGCTCCCACACCCTGGTGCCCCACAGATGTAATACAATGCCCTTTCTGGTGCTTGTGCAGCGTGCACAGCAATGCACTCGCGGTTACTGTCAGGATCCTCTCAGGTTTTGTCACTCCGCATTTCCGAGTGACACAAAACATCTCAGAGTCACAGTTCTTTTCCAACAGTTGAACTTTACTAATTAATAGAGCATTCATCACACTGGCAGTACAGGTTAAACACAGTGACATCTTATCTTTTCCTGCTGCCTGGGCAGCCGATATCCTCTTGAGCAACTCTTTCTCCCATTTCCTGGCAATCCCTGCCATATCTTTGGACCGTCTGTGACCCATTTGTGCCTTCAGTGTCATCAGCTCCCTGTTAGCCCCTCGTCCAGTTGCAATAGGGAAAGTTGTCAGGAATGCCATCTCAGCTGCTCCCGCCCTGATTGTGGACCCTGGATACTTGTTGGGGATGGTCCTTTTGAGCTGGTGCCCGACTGCACTATTCTCTGCCTGGGGCACCTTACTGCCATAGCAGCTTTGTCGTCACGGCAGTCTGCTCACACCTTGCCCTGGGCAACCCTGCTAGGCTCTGCTGTCTAATCAGGAAGTGTCCTGACTATATCCCTTTGACTCTGCCCTGCTTTGCTCTAACTTGCAGCAACTGCTGCTGGCAGCACTGCATGGCCTCCCATCTCCTGCACACCAACTTACTTACAGCTTCAAGCCATGCTGTGAATTCTGTCTGCTGCCAGCCCTGTGCTCTATGCTCTGTGCCTCTACTCTCCTGCATGCTTCCTGGCTATGTGTGTATAGGGGGGTGCCAGAACTCTCTGGATCTTATGCAGTCAGGGTGCACCTGGCTAATGGGTCCCTGACCAGTTACCTAGAGCCCTGGACTGTTATGATTGAGTCACCGTAGGAGGCAAAAATAGAAATGCTAGCTAAGTCCAGAAAACCAGAGAAGTTGGCAGCTATCGGATTGCAGACCCCTGAACCTATCAACACAACTAGCAGTGGCCGTGGGGGGCTCCTACGATGCCCTAGGCCCCTCGATCACAGCCGGAGGACTACATAGCCTAAAGACAGAAAGGGAAATCTAAACTGCCCCAGAGCAGACCCCAAAGCAAAAGGCAGCCCCCAACATATAAAGACGGTGAAGCAAGAAGAAAGAACAAAACACAGACAGAAAGATAGACTGAGCAAAGATGGGGCCCACGCTAGCTTTAGATAGGAAAGGACAGGAAGGCTGCTGTCCGCAATCCGTGAAAAACCCTATGAAAATAAGAGCCAACAACTGACAGTAAAAAAGGCCCTGAAGACGCTAGGCTTCAAAAAAGCTATGTCAGTACTCAGGAATATTCTGAAGACAGAGCAACAGGCAAAAGGAGATTCAGCTCACCCCAGCAGGGAATGGCAGAATCCAGAAAAGCAAGGAAAACAAAACACTAATGCAAAAAGGCAAAGTAGAAATCTTAGCTTTAGATGAGCAGGAATCAGACTGGTTTCCTAGAAGTCCACAGAGAAATCACCCGCAGGCCAGAAGGGCGTCGGCAGCCTTATATCCAGTCATTAACTCCACTCAGCCAGTCATCATCATCAGCCCAAGGTGTTTGACAATCAGGCTCACTACCTTTCTTCACCAGAAGAGGGAGTTCCTCAGGCCTCAGTAGTGAAGGGGAAAATGAACTCACAACACTGGACTATTTAACCCTGCCCCATCCACTGGAACATTGCCTGTGCAATGTCTAAATTCAGTTAGCTCCTTGCTGCTGAGGAAGCCAGGCCCTGTCCTATGTATCTCCTTCTCTGGAGGAATATTCCTTGTCTTGCCTAGTACCTTGTCTGCCTGCCAGGAGGCAGAATATCCTGGTCCTTGAGTCTTTATCCCTGTACCTTGTCTGAACTCTGTCCTACCCCTCCCTCCTTTTCTTTGGCTTCCTTACCTGCTGTGTCTTTCCTTGTGTCCTCCCTGTCTGTGCCTCTGCACCATTGCAGCTCTGTCGGTGCCTCTGCACCCTTGCAGCTCTGTCTGTGCCTCTACACCCTTGCAGCTCTGTTTGTGCCTCTGCAGCCTTGCAGCTCTGTCTGAGCCTCTGCACCCTTGCAGCTCTGTCTCAGCCTCTGCACCCTTGCAGCTCTGCCTGCTCCGCTCCTGCTGCCACTGCAGAACCTCTTGCTGCAGCTTCTCTCCACAGACCTTGTGGTTCAGCTTTGCTCTGCTGCTGCAGAACCTCTTGCTGCAGCTTCTCTCCACAGACCTTGTGGTTCATCAGTGCTCTGCTCCTGTTGCCACTGCAGAACCTCTTGCTGCAGCTTCTCTATGCACTCCTGCGGCTCCGCCTACTCTGCACTCCTGCCTGTATCCATACCTGCACTTCCTGTGTGAACAGGTCCAAACCTGTTCCTTCATATTCCACTCCTTCCTGCCTGTATTCATACCTGCACCCGCTATGTGAACAGGTCCAAACCTGTTCCTTCACATTACACTCCTTCCTGTCTGTATCAGTACCGGCACCCGCTGTGTGAACAGGTCTCTACCTGTTTATTCATATACCACTCCTGCCTGCCCTGTGACTCAAGCCATGCCCGCCTGCCCTGTGTCTCAAGCTGTGCCAGCCTGCTTTGTCTCGTCTGTACCAGCCTGCCCTGTGTCTCCAAGCCGTGCCTGCCTGCCAGTGTCTCAAGCCGTGCCCACTTGCCCTGTGTCTCAAGCTGTGCCAGCTTGCTCTGTGTCTCGTCTGTACCAGCCTGCCCTGTGTCTCCAAGCCGTGCCTGCCTGCCAGTGTCTCAAGCTATGCCCGCTTGCCCTGTGTCTCATGCTGTGCCAGCCTGCTCTGTGTCTCATCTGTACCAGCCTGCCCTGTGTCTCCAAGCCATGCCTGCCTGCCAGTGTCTTAAGCCGTGCCTGCTTGCCCTGTGTCTCAGCCATGCCTGCTTGCCCTATGAAAATAAGAGCCAACAACTGACAGTAAAAAAGGCCCTGAAGACGCTAGGCTTCAAAAAAGCTATGTCAGTACTCAGGAATATTCTGAAGACAGAGCAACAGGCGAAAGGAGATTCAGCTCACCCCAGCAGGGAATGGCAGAATCCAGAAAAGCAAGGAAAACAAAACACTAATGCAAAAAGGCAAAGCAGAAATCTTAGCTTTAGATGAGCAGGAATCAGACTGGTTTCCTAGAAGTCCACAGAGAAATCACCCGCAGGCCAGAAGGGCGTCGGCAGCCTTATATCCAGTCATTAACTCCACTCAGCCAGTCATCATCATCAGCCCCAGGTGTTTGACAATCAGGCTCACTACCTTTCTTCACTAGAAGAGGGAGTTCCTCGGGCCTCAGTAGTGAAGGGGAAAATGAACTCACAACAGTACCTCCCCCTTGAGGAGGGGTCACCGAACCCTCAACCACGCCACCAGGGCGATCAGGGTGAGCCCGATGAAAGGCACGCACCAATCTTTTGGCATGAATATCAGAGGCAGAGACCCAGGAATTATCCTCCTGACCATAACCCTTCCACTTAACCAAATACTGGAGTCTCCATCTAGCCAGACGGGAATCCAGTACTTTCTCTACCTCATATTCCATGTTACCTTCAACCAATACAGGGTCTGGAGGTGCAACCCCTGGAACAACAGGTTCAACAAACCTCTTCAACAAGGATTTATGGAACACATTATGGATTTTAAATGTGACAGGAAGAGCCAAATGAAAAGAGACCGGATTAATAATCTCCAAAATCTTGTAAGGTCCAATAAATCTAGGCTTAAACTTAGGAGAAGCCATCTTCATAGCAATATTTTTTGATGATAACCACACCATATCACCAACCTTAAACTGGGGACCAATGGTCCTATGTCGGTTGGAAAACCGCTGGGCCTTTTCCTGGGAGAGAGATAACTTATCCACCACTTGGTCACAGATCTGGTGCATTCTCTCCACCACAGTGTCAACACCTGGGCAGGCAGAGGGCTCCACCTGCCCTGAAGAAAATCGAGGATGAAACCCAAAGTTACAAAAAAAGGTGACATCAAAGTGGCAGAACTAGCTCTATTATTTAAAGCAAATTTGGTCAAGGGCAAAAATGAAACCCAATCATCCTGATCAGCAGAAATAAAACATCTCAAATATGACTCCAAGGTCTGGTTTGTTCTCTCTGTCTGCCCATTGGTCTGAGGGTGAAAAGCAGAGGAGAAGGACAACTGAATTCCCAGCTTGGAACAGAAAGTTCTCCAAAATCTAGACACAAACTGGACTCTTCTGTCAGATACAATGTTCTCAGGAATCCCGTGCAAGCGAACCACCTGTTGTAAAAACAGGGGCACCAATTCAGAGGAAGACGGCAACTTAGGGAGTGGTACAAGATGAACCATCTTAGAGAACCTATCACAAATCACCCAAATAACAGTCATCCTTTGAGAGACAGGCATATCAGAGATGAAATCCTTTGAAATATGGGTCCATGGCCTCTTGGGGACAGGCAAAGGCATCAACAGCCCACTAGAGCGAGAACACGATTTAGACCGGGAGCACGTCCCACAGGACTGCACAAAATTCCTGACATCACGAGACAAGGAGGGCCACCAAAAAGACTGACTCACCAGATCTCTAGTACCAAAAATACCTGGATGACCAGCCAAAGCAGAGCAATGAACTTCAGACATCACTCTCTTCTTCCACTGGTCAGGAACATACAACTTTCCGCTGGGACAACGCTCAGGTTTGTCCTCCTGGAACTCTTCCAGAGCACGTCTCAAATCGGGCGAGATGGCAGAAAGAACTACCCCTTCGCCTAAGATGGTAGCAGGCTTGGTCACCACAGGAGAATCAGCAAAGAAGCTCCTAGAGAGGGCGTCAGCCTTGACATTCTTTGTTCCAGGAAGAAAAGAAACCACAAAATCAAAATGTGTAAAAAACAAGGCCCACCTAGCCTGTCTAGGGTTCAAGCGCTTAGCCGACTCTAGGTAAATCAAATTCTTGTGGTCAGTGAGGACCACGACTTGATGCTTAGCTCCCTCCAACCAATGTCTCCACTCCTCAAATGCCCATTTCATGGCTAACAGTTCCCGATTCCCCACATCATAGTTACGTTCAGATGGAGAGAACTTTCGGGAAAAGAAAGCACAGGGATTCATTTTAGATGTTACAGGATCCTTTTGGGACAAAACAGCTCCTGCACCAATCTCAGAAGCATCCACCTCTACCTGGAACGGAAGTGAGACATCAGGTTGCCGCAAAACCGGGGCGGAGGTGAATCTTCGCTTCAGCTCCTGAAAGGAAGAAACAGCCTCCGGAGACCAATTTAACACATCAGCACCCTTCTTAGTCAAATCAGTCAATGGCTTGGCAATACTAGAAAATTTTGCTATAAATTTCCGATAAAAATTAGCAAAACCCAAAAACTTCTGGAGGGCCTTCAAAGAAGTGGGCTGAACCCAATCGTAAATGGCCTGTACCTTGGCCGGGTCCATTTCAATAGTTGACGGGGACAAAATAAATCCCAAAAAAGAAATCCTCTGTACTCCAAAAAGGCATTTAGATCCTTTGACATACAGGGAATTCTCCCTCAAGATCCGGAACACAGTCCGAATATGTTCCACATGAGAATCCCAATCCTTGGAGAAGATCAAAATATCATCCAGATAGATAATCAAAAATTTATCGACAAAATCTCGGAAAATATCGTTCATGAAGCACTGGAAGACAGAAGGGGCATTAGTGAGCCCAAAAGGCATCACCAGGTACTCAAAATGTCCCTCCGGAGTATTAAACGCCGTCTTCCATTCATCCCCATGCTTAATGCGAATAAGATTATACGCCCCCCTGAGGTCAAGCTTGGTAAACCAGCAAGCACCTTTAACTCTGGAGAATAGATCAGAAATCAGGGGTAACGGATACTGATATTTAACAGTAATTTTGTTGAGAGCACGATAATCAATACAAGGTCTTAATGATCCATCCTTTTTGGCTACAAAAAAAACCCGGCACCTAAGGGTGACGAGGATGGTCTAATATGACCCTTCTCCAAAGCCTCCTTAATATAGGATCGCATAGCCTCGTGCTCGGGTACAGATAAATTGAAGAGCTGACCCTTGGGAAATTTACACCCCGGGCTCTGTTCAATTGCACAGTCATAACTCCTATGAGGAGGCAGAGACGCAGACTCATTCTCACTAAATATATCATAAAAGTCCGCCAAATAATCAGGAACATCATGCGACTGAGGAGAGGTGGAAAACACCGGAGCCTCACTAAAGGCACACCGACAACCCCAACTCACCACAGACACAGATTTCCAATCCAAAACTGGATTATGAATTTGTAACCAGGGAAACCCCAGAACAATAGTATCATGCAGATTATGTAACACCAAAAACCTGCAATTTTCTTGATGGTCTGGGGCGACCCGCATTACCACCTGGGTCCAAAACTGAGGTTTATTTTTAGCCAAAGGAGTAGCATCAATCCCCCTCAAAGGGATAGGCATCTGCAGAGGTGTCATCGGAAATCCACAACGTTTAGCAAAATCCAAGTCCATTAGGTTTAGAGCTGCTCCCGAATCCACAAAAGCCTTGGCGGAAAATGTGGACAGGGAGCAGATCAGAGTAATAGCCAGAAGAAACTTAGGTTGAACACCACCAACAGAAAACGTGTGTGCAAGGAGTTTCTTGCGTTTAGGACAGACAGAAATAATATGCGAGGCATCTCCACAGAAAAAACACAACTTATTACGCCTTCTGAACTCCTGACGCTGCTCTCTGGAAAAAACTATCACATTGCATAGGTTCAGACATCTGTTCAACAGGTGGCAACACCTCTCGTGCAGCTCTGCGTTCGCACAAACGCCGATCAACCTGAATGGCTAAAGACATAGAATCGTCAAGACCAGAGGGAACAGGAAATCCCACCATAGTATCTTTTGCGGCTCCTGACAACCCCTTCCGAAAGAGAGCAGCCAAGGCATTATCATTCCAGGTAGTAAGTACTGCCCACTTTCAGAATTTTTGACAGTACAATTCTGCAGAATCACGACCCTGATTCAATGCCAGCAGGGTCTTTTCAGCCTGATCAATGGCATTAGGTTCGTCATACAACAACCCCTAGGCCTGAAAAAATGCGTTCACATTAGTCAGAATAGGATCATCTGGTTTCAAAGAAAACGCCCAATCCTGGGGATCGCCACACAGCAAAGAGATGACAATTTTAACCTGCTGCGCGGAGCTCCCTGACGAGTTAGGCTTCAAGGCAAAAAATAATTTACAATTATTTTTGAAATTCAAAAATTTAGACCGATCCCCAAAAAATACATCAGGTGTAGGAATCTTTGGTTCAGCAGCATGTGAATGAGCAAGGTAGGTGGAAATTCCCCGCACTTCCGCAGCGAGCTGCTCCACACGATCAGACAATTGCTTTATCTCCATTGAGAGAAAAAAAATTCCCCCAACGGCCTCAGAGATAAAGAGGAAAAAATATACACACCTTTTTTTTTTTTTTTTTTTTTTTATACAATTCTTTCCTGCAATTGAGTACCCTAGGATCTGCGGTATGGCGGGTGATTCTGTTATGATTGAGTCACCGTAGGAGGCAAAAATAGAAATGCTAGCTAAGTCCAGAAAACCAGAGAAGTTGGCAGCTATCGGATTGCAGACCCCTGAACCTATCAACACAACTAGCAGTGGCCATGGGGGGCTCCTACGATGCCCTAGGCCCCTCGATCACAGCCGGAGGACTACATAGCCTAAAGACAGAAAGGGAAATCTAAACTGCCCCAGAGCAGACCCCAAAGCAAAAGGCAGCCCCCAACATATAAAGACGGTGAAGCAAGAAGAAAGAACAAAACACAGACAGAAAGATAGACTGAGCAAAGATGGGGCCCACGCTAGCTTTAGATAGGAAAGGACAGGAAGGCTGCTGTCTGCAATCCGTGAAAAACCCTATGAAAATAAGAGCCAACAACTGACAGTAAAAAAGGCCCTGAAGACGCTAGGCTTCAAAAAAGCTATGTCAGTACTCAGGAATATTCTGAAGACAGAGCAACAGGCAAAAGATTCAGCTCACCCCAGCAGGGAATGGCAGAATCCAGAAAAGCAAGGAAAACAAAACACTAATGCAAAAAGGCAAAGCAGAAATCTTAGCTTTAGATGAGCAGGAATCAGACTGGTTTCCTAGAAGTCCACAGAGAAATCACCCGCTGGCCAGAAGGGCATCGGCAGCCTTATATCCAGTCATTAACTCCACTCAGCCAGTCATCATCATCAGCCCAAGGTGTTTGACAATCAGGCTCACTACCTTTCTTCACCAGAAGAGGGAGTTCCTCAGACCTCAGTAGTGAAGGGGAAAATGAACTCACAACATTGGACTATTTAACCCTGCCCCATCCACTGGAACATTGCCTGTGCAATGTCTAAATTCAGTTAGCTCCTTGCTGCTGAGGAAGCCAGGCCCTGTCCTATGTATCTCCTTCTCTGGAGGAATATTCCTTGTCTTGCCTAGTACCTTGTCTGCCTGCCAGGAGGCAGAATATCCTGGTCCTTGAGTCTTTATCCCTGTACCTTGTCTGAACTCTGTCCTACCCCTCCCTCCTTTTCTTTGGCTTCCTTACCTGCTGTGTCTTTCCTTGTGTCCTCCCTGTCTGTGCCTCTGCACCATTGCAGCTCTGTCGGTGCCTCTGCACCCTTGCAGCTCTGTCTGTGCCTCTACACCCTTGCAGCTCTGTTTGTGCCTCTGCAGCCTTGCAGCTCTGTCTGAGCCTCTGCACCCTTGCAGCTCTGTCTCAGCCTCTGCACCCTTGCAGCTCTGCCTGCTCCGCTCCTGCTGCCACTGCAGAACCTCTTGCTGCAGCTTCTCTCCACAGACCTTGTGGTTCAGCTTTGCTCTGCTGCTGCAGAACCTCTTGCTGCAGCTTCTCTCCACAGACCTTGTGGTTCAGCAGTGCTCTGCTCCTGTTGCCACTGCAGAACCTCTTGCTGCAGCTTCTCTACGCACTCCTGCGGCTCCGCCTACTCTGCACTCCTGCCTGTATCCATACCTGCACTTCCTGTGTGAACAGGTCCAAACCTGTTCCTTCATATTCCACTCCTTCCTGCCTGTATTCATACCTGCACCCGCTATGTGAACAGGTCCAAACCTGTTCCTTCACATTACACTCCTTCCTGTCTGTATCAGTACCGGCACCCGCTGTGTGAACAGGTCTCTACCTGTTTATTCATATACCACTCCTGCCTGCCCTGTGACTCAAGCCATGCCCGCCTGCCCTGTGTCTCAAGCTGTGCCAGCCTGCTTTGTCTCGTCTGTACCAGCCTGCCCTGTGTCTCCAAGCCGTGCCTGCCTGCCAGTGTCTCAAGCCGTGCCCACTTGCCCTGTGTCTCAAGCTGTGCCAGCTTGCTCTGTGTCTCATCTGTACCAGCCTGCCCTGTGTCTCCAAGCCGTGCCTGCCTGCCAGTGTCTCAAGCTATGCCCGCTTGCCCTGTGTCTCATGCTGTGCCAGCCTGCTCTGTGTCTCATCTGTACCAGTCTGCCCTGTGTCTCCAAGCCATGCCTGCCTGCCAGTGTCTTAAGCCGTGCCTGCTTGCCCTGTGTCTCAGCCATGCCTGCTTGCCCTGTGTCTCAGCCCTACCTGCTTGCCCTGTGTCTCAGCCTGCCTGTCAGTCACACCTGTCCCAGTGACTTGTCCCCGAGTGGGATCAGCAGCCACAGCCAGACACCACCCTGGACTGGCACCCGGCAGCTACCTGCCGCACAAGCCTGTCCTCACCATCAGAGTCTCCAGCGAAGACCGAGGTAACTGTCATAGTCAAGCCCCTTCCAGGGTAGTCTGGTTTGTGGCACAGTGGGGCCACAACCCCCCGGCTCGCGCCAATCAGCCAAGGCATGAGCGTGACAGTTTTCACAGGCCATGGTCCCCGCTGAGTCCCATGTCCTTTCGCTCCCAGAGCGTGTTGAACTGTTTTAACCAAATGAGCAACTGAATAAAGTCTTTACCGACTCTGAAGTCCGATCCTTCACTGCTCCACCCACCATTGTGGTCTCCAAAGAACTGCTTGCTCAGCTTGAGGCTGGCATTCCTAAAGTTGAACCTCCTTCAGAGCCACCAATATATGATGGGAATCCTGAGCAGTGTCGTGTCTTCTTGGAACAGTGCTTACGGTACTTCCAATGGCATGCTCCTTTCTTTGCCACTGATCGGGTAAAGGTAGGACTGCTATTGACCTACCTAACAGGAGATGCCTTGGAGTGGCTTACCCCCCTCTGGGAAGCAGGGGATCCCATCACCTCAAGTCTTCCAGCCTTCATGGTGACCTTCTGCAGAGCCTTCCACAAGCCTAGTACCGCACCTCCTGAGAAGTCTTCCCCCCAAGCTTCCAGAAACAGACCAGATGAAGAGAACCCGAGGCTAATTCGTCTCATCCGTCTATGACCATCCATGACCCACCTGTTCCACAACCTGCCAAGACAGCCCCCCGTGCAAGTTCCAAGAGGTCTAAGCAAAAGGGGCTGGCTAGGTTTTCGCCAGAGTCCAGTCCTGAGAAATAACATCCTGAAGGTCTCTTCCCTGCGAAGCCAATGCTCCAAGATCCTGGGCCTGTAGGAGAGATGGCCCTTGGCATGAGCACTCCCTCTCCATTAAAAGCTTGGACTGTTTCTCTGCCTTCTGGGAGCTTTGGTGTGTATAAACCGCCAGCCATACGGAGTCAGTGTGTAGTCTCTGTCGTACAGCTCCCGAAGCCGGCATGGGCGTTATCTCAAGGTGGCTGAGCCCTGTTGGAGAACAGTCTAGTCCTGCAAGGACAACTACAGCTCCATGTTGGAGCTCTATACGTGAAGAAGTTCATTCTCCACTTGCTGACTGGTATGCCCATGGGTCATTCTGAACCAGAGATTCTAGTACCCATTTATGTCTGGAGACCTAGCAAGGTGCCTCGCTTGAAACAAACAAGTGGCAAAAGGTGTCTGGTTCCCTTGCATCAAAGTCAGTCGGCAGTCTCGTCTTCATTTAGTCTGCTGGACGCCGAGTCAAGGTGTGATGACGTCTCCGAAGAGGGGGAAGCAGAGGCATTCTCTTCACATGTCTCCAGCAACTATACCAGTGACCTGCCCTCAGGGGCATCTCTGCTTTTTGATTGTTTTCCCAAGGATAAAGGGCTGAAGATGGATCCTGAGTGGATGCCCTTGGCTCCCTTATGGCGAGTGGGTGAAGATCCCAAGATTGAGCATTGCTCATCCTCTAACCTGGAAAAGGTGGCCCAGTTTTTTCTGACTAGCAGGTTGAAGTGGCTCCCTGTATGTATGCCTCCAGCTTCCATATGGCAGGTGGATGCAGAAGTGGGAACAGAGGCATACGTATCTTCATTTTTAACCCATCTGGAGGAGGAGATCCAATTTTCTTTGGATAGCGGGCTAAAATTGGACTCAGTGAAGGTGTCTTCTGTTTCCAGCTGGCCGGCTGATGTAGGGATCAAGTCTGAAGCTTGCAGGTACCTGCTTTCTTCAAATCAGGAGGAAAAAGTCCTTGTACCCTCTGTGTTAGAAGCTGTCGGGTACAAAGAAACTTGGCACCCTGTGATTCCGGATGGCACGCCTACTTCACCTCACCAGAAGGATACCCTATCAGCCTGGACTGTGTGTGGTCATGTACTCCTTCTTCTGGTCATTCTGGCAGACTTGAGGAAGAGGGACTGTAATGAGGGGTACTTTAAAACAACCTTGCTGGCATCACTGCATGGCCTCCCATCCCTTGCACACCAACTTACTTACAGCTTCAAGCCATGCTGTGAATTGTGCCTGCTAGAGGCCCTGTACTCTGTGCCTCTGCTCTCCTGCATGCTTCCTGGCTATGTGTGTATAGGGGGGCAGTGCCAGAACTCTCTGGTTCTTATGCAGTCAGGGTGCACCTGGCTAATGGGTCCCTGACCAGTTGCCTAGAGCCCTGGACTATTTAACCCTGCCCCATCCACTGGAACATTGCCTGTGCAATGTCTAAATTCAGTTAGCTCCTTGCTGCTGAGGAAGCCAGGCCCTGTCCTATGTATCTCCTCCTTCTCTGGAGGAATATTTCTTGTCTTGCCTAGTACCTTGCCTGCCTGCCAGGAGGCAGAATATCCTGGTCCTTGAGTCTTTGTCCCTGTATCTTGTCTGAACTCTGTCCTACCCCGGCCTCCTTGTCTTTGGCTTACTTCCCTGCTTTGTCTTTCCTTGTGTCCTCCCTGTCTGTGCATCTGCACCCTTGCAGCTCTGTCTGTGCCTCTGCACCCTTGCAGCTCTGTCTGTGCCTCTGCAGCCTTGCAGCTCTGTCTGAGCCTCTGCACCCTTGCAGCTCTGTCTCAGCCTCTGCACCCTTGCAGCTCTGTCTGTGCCGCTGCACCCTTGCAGATCTGCCTGCTCCGCTCCTGGTGCCGCTGCAGAACCTCTTGCTGCAGCTTCTCTCCACAGACCTTGTGGTTCAGCTTTGCTCTGCTGCTGCAGAACCTCTTGCTGCAGCTTCTCTCCACAGACCTTATGGTTCAATGTTGCTCCGCTCCTGCTGCCGCTGCAGAACCTCTTGCTGCAGCTTCTCTCTGCACTCCTGTGGCTCCACCTACTCTGTACTCCTGCCTGTATCCATACCTGCACCTCCTGAGTGAACAGGTCCAAACCTGTTCCTTCACATTCCACTTCCTGTCTGTATCAGTACCGGCACCCGCTGTGTGTACAGGTCTCTACCTGTTTATTTATATACCAGTCCTGCCTGCCCTTTGACTCAAGCCATGCCCGCCTGCCCTGTGTCTCAAACTGTGCCAGCCTGCTCTGTCTCATCTGTACCAGCCTGCCCTGTGTCTGTCTCAAGCCGTGCCCGCTTGCCCTGTGTCTCAAGCTGTGCCAGCTTGCTCTGTGTCTCATCTGTAACAGCCTGCCCTGTGTCTCCAAGACGTGCTTGCCTGCCAGTGTCTCAAGCCATGCCCGCTTGCCCTGTGTCTAAAGCTGTGCCAGCCTGCTCTGTGTCTCATCTGTACCAGGCTGTCCTGTGTCTCATAGCTGTGCCTGCCTGCCAGTGTCTTAAGCTGTGCCTGCTTGCCCTGTGTCTCAGCCGTGCCTGCTTGCCCTGTGTCTCAGCCGTGCCTGCTTGCCCTGTGTCTCAGCCTGCCTGTCAGTCACACCTGTCCCAGTGACTTGTCCCCTAGTGGGATCAGCAGGCCAGCCTGCTCTGTGTCTCATCTGTACCAGCCTGCCCTGTGTCTCCAAGCCATGCCTGCCTGCCAGTGTCTTAAGCCGTGCCTGCTTGCCCTGTGTCTCAGCCATGCCTGCTTGCTCTGTGTCTCAGCCGTGCCTGCTTGCCCTGTGTCTCAGCCCTACCTGCTTGCCCTGTGTCTCAGCCTGCCTGTCAGTCACACCTGTCCCAGTGACTTGTCCCCGAGTGGGATCAGCAGCCACAGCCAGACACCACCCTGGAGTGGCACCCGGCAGCTACCTGCCGCACAAGCCTGTCCTCAAAATCAGAGGCTCCAGCGAAGACCGAGGTAGCTGCCATAGTCACGCCCCTTCCAGGGTAGTCTGGTTTGTGGCACAGTGGGGCCACAACCCCCCGGCTCGCGACAATCAGCCAAGGCGCGAGCGTAACATAACTCCTTTCCACTGAATAACCCCTTGGTGCCTATACCTAACTACCACTCTTATCTATCCTATTCTATTCTCTATGATGCCCCCTCTACTCTAATCCCCATGGTCCTATGCTATTTCCTAATCTATCCCTAAGCCTATTCACAATACATGACAAATACATTTACATTACAGTATACACACAATAGTAAAACATTAATGAACAACAAGGTATCGCATGTAATATGTTAACAATGTCCAGAGGAGAGGAAGCAAGAGAGGGTCCCCCGCCACCTCTGTACACATGCATGGAGGCCCCTCTGTACCAAAATCTAACTACCAGAAAGCTTCCAATGGTGAATAAAGAAGAATCACAAAGCGGATTTCTTCACCAAAGATATCAGTGTAATCAGTATTACAGCACCATTACTGATATGTCTTTACTTTAGAGTGACAAATGCTGATGGGTTTTCTTTAATAAGCAGCAGGTAAACTCATTGAACTGCCACATACTTACTGCAATTGGCCTCTGTATACATAAAAACATCACCGAGTCATTGGATGCTGGGAATGCATTGACTGTGAGGAACAGTTACTAGGTTCAGAGCAGCTCCTCTTTGCCTCTGTTGCACCTAGCTGCGAGGGACAAAGCTCATAAGTCTTCTCCCTATAATATATGCAATCAAGTAGTCTAGCATTGACACGTTCCTTCCATCCTCTTACCAGAAAAAGACAGAGGTTGTCAGTATCTTGGTCCTCTGTGCTACCTTCTTCAATCCTCTCTGGATTAGGAAAATAAGAAATCACATAGAAATGCTGAGACACTTCCAGAAACCTTTCTTATTATCTGGAAATACTTTAAGGAGATCAGTTCAGCTGTGTATCGGGTCTTAAGGCCAATACATCATGGAAAGAAATACTGCATACTAATTCGATATCTCCAATAAGGAAAGAAAAATGTCTCACCTTTGTACTTTTCTACCCCGTAACTTAATTTCTGACCATTTATCAAAATGATTAGGAATATTATCCAAACCAGAAACCTATCTACATATAACTGGTCTGTGGTGTCTGACCCTTATTTATGTAGAGCAGGGTTTGGATAGCTTAATGAGATGCCCTGGACATAGAATGGTGGATGTGTGAATGACATACAATATACTTAAGAAATTGCATCATGAAAAAACAATATTTCTCAACAATAGACTGAGTCAACCATTAGGGAAGATGCATATACACAGTATCCTTTACAACATATGTGTCTTCCTAACCCATTTATTTCTTGTGTTGAGCCCCAGCACAGTCCAAGGCTAAGGTCTCAGATTGCTACTTGCTCCTTTGAGGAAAGGTGCAGTCACTACCAACATACTGGTTACAGTGTGTGCTGCAAGCTATTAGCCAATGTACATACTATACATGGAAAAACATGGGGTGTCCTTTAACTATATAGACTCTGACATTTTATTGATTTGACCCCTCACCCCTGACTGAAGTATTGCTTTAGTTAACACAACTAGGAAATGCTCCTGTGCATACTACCACCAATCCAACTGTGAAGACTAGGCATACGCTGATCTCACAGGGTGCTTTACATTTCTAGAATATGACTTTCTGATAAATATTTTATTTAAAAAAGCTATATTGCTTCTAAAAGTAATTAGTAATTTTAAGCTGTAACCCTAAAATTTTATTTTACCAACGAATCATGTAGATCGTTATTGCGCTATGAGATTTTACATTCTCACAGTAAGATAGCATTGAAATAAAGAATAGAGTACGATCTAGGTATAGCACATTTAGGAACAAGGTATGTGGCACTCTGATAAATCTACAGTAAATATAAATTGCAATCTGGGAGATTAGGTTACCTTGTTACAATATAGGATGAGTATATTTCAGGCACGGCCAGGGGTGCAGGCAATAACGCAACAATCTACATAATACACAGATTCATATTACATTATCTCTGTGTGAAGCAATAGTTGGAGATAATTCTACCCCCAGAAGAGCTCTGATACTGTCCTGACTGATAAATTGTGTAATAATGTCTGAAGCAGCATCCTAAACACACCAGAGCACACAACCGACGCATTGTCACAGCGAATGGATAATTCAGCCATCGCCTGTAGGTTATTTTGTAACGACGAGTGTACTCTGACTATATTTTATATTAATAATTTCAAATATATTCACTTACATTTACTAACAGCTACATGGATTCAGCACTTTTCAGATTTCTGGAATGAAATGGAAATTAGAAGAGGGAAAAGCCTACTAAATTATGGGAATTTAACAATGTGTAAAAATTATTTTCTTAACATGAATCTGTCACTGAGATTTCACACCCTAAATTATTTTTATGAGCATGTAGTTCTTTCAAATACGAGTCCAACAATACCTGACCCTGTAGAAGCGCAACACAGCGTGAAACGGCCGTCGTCTTTGCACTCTTCAGCCCCCCACCTGCCCAACATGTTTCAAAGTTATTTGACCAATAAAGTTTGGATTTAATTCCGGTGTACTAGGGTTAGGTTTGTGGTTAGGGTTATGGTTAGGGTTGGGATTAGGGTTAGGGGTGTGTTGGGGTTAGGACTGGAGTTAGAATTGTGGGGTCTCCACTGTTTAGGCACATCACGGGCTCTCCAAACGCAACATGGCGTCTGACCTCAATTCCAGCCAATTTTGCATTGAAAAGCCAAACAGCGCTCCTTCCCTTCTGAGCTCTGCCATGTGCCCATACAGTGGTTTACCCCCACATATGGGGTATCAGCATACTCAGGACAAATTGCACAACAACTTTTGGGGTCCAATTTCCCCTGTTACCCTTGGTAACATAAAAAATTGGGGGCGAAGTAATCTATTTCATGAAAAAAATATGATTTTTTATTTTTACGGCTCTACATTATAAACTTCTGTGAAGCATTTGGGGGTTCAAAGTGCTCACCACACATCTAGATAAGTTCCTAAATGGTGTCACTTGTAGGGGGTTTTCACTGTTTAGGCAATTCAGGGACTCTCCAAACGCGACATGGCGTCTGATCTCAATTCCAGCCAATTTTGCATTGAAAAGTCAAACGGCGCTCCTTCCCTTCCGAGCTCTTCCATGCGCCCAAACAGTGGTTTCCCTGCATATATGGGGTATCAGCATACTCAGGACAAATTTTACAACAACTTTTGGGGTCCAATTTCTCCTGTTATCCTTGGTATATAAAACAAATTGGATCTGAAGTAATTTTTTTCTGAAAAAAAGTTAAATGTTCATTTTTTTTTTAAACATTCAAAAAATTCCTGTGAAGCACCTGAAGGGTTAATAAACTTCTTGAATGTGGTTTTGAGCACCTTGAGAGGGGCAGTTTTTAGAATGGTGTCACTTTTTGGTATTTTATATCATATAGACTCCTCAAAGTGACTTCAAATGTGATGTGGTCCCTGAAAAAATGGTTTTGCATATTTTGTTGTAAAAATGAGAAATCGCTGGTCAACTTTTAACCCTTATAACTTCCTAACAAAAAAAAAATTGGTTCCAAAATTGTGCTGATGCAAAGTAAACATGTGGGAAATGTTACTTATTGAGTATTTTGTGTGACATATCTCTGTGATTTAAGGGTATAAAAATTCAAAGTTGGAAAATTGCAAAATTTGCAAAATTTTCGCAAAATTTTCGTTTTTTTCACAAATAAACGAAAGTGATATCAAAGAAATTTTACCACTATCATGAAGTACAATATGTCATTAGAAAACACTGTCAGAATCACCAGGATCCATGGAAGCGTTCCAGAGTTATTACCTCATAGAGGGACAGTGGTCAGAACTGTAAAAATCGGCCTGGTCATTAACATGCAAACCACCCTTGGGGTAAAGGGGTTAAATTATTATGCAAATAAGGCTGAAGAGCTGTTTGTAGGACTGAAGCCTCTGTCACTCCAGCTCTATTCCCTGCACCGCGCTGACTACTGCTTGCTTGATAACTCCTTTAACTGAAATCGCAAAGCATAAAGGCTGTCAGTGAAGAGGAGGCAGTACTGTGAGGGGAAAAGGGATGGAGTGACAGAGGCTTCAGATCTACCATAGTCATTTGCAAATCAGCTCAAAGACGGATTTCTCAGTAATGGAGGAACACAGGCTATATAAGGGTTTTACTGGACTTATCTTTGAAAGAGCTAAATGAATATATAAATAATTTAAGTAGAAATGCTGGTAACAGATTCCCTTTAAAGGGTTTTTCCTGGAACCGCCTTAGTTAGGCCTTAGGCAACCCTGCTCTAAAAACAGAAGGCACCTTTAAATGTATTTACTTTACAGCAATCCATTCCATTTCTTGCAGGTGATGTGATGAAGATCATTGTACTTTTCTAGTCTTCTCGTGAAATCCGTCTATTGCTCTGCTGGTCTTCTCTTCCAGCTGTCCTAAAGGGAATCTGCTAGTAAGCTCTACTCTCCTGTGCCATCTATACGCATGCAGACCACAGAAAGCTGAATAAAATGATACCTAGATATCTGCAATCCGATGTCTTATTGCTAAGAGATCTAAGTTTTTAATAACAGGTAAAAGAGCTTTTAAGATCTATGGGCCAAGCGTATATCTCTATGAGGATCTGCCTCCACAGCGCCTTTTAAATGAAAGGGGGCATTTTACCAGTGTGAGACATGTAATGACTGACAGTTTTCTCTCCGGATCTACATGTTTCATAATGGTAACTCCCATTTTAATTTAAAATAAGCTCGGGTGGCATATTTTCGACAAGATCTATGTCCTCCTGCCTATAGATCTTAACAACTTTTTTACATTTTAACAAAAATGTGAATTTCTCGGCAATAAGATAGCATATCACAGATATAATTTTATTCAGCTTGTTATGACGTGCATGCCCATACAGATAGCTTAGGAGGGTTGATTTTACTGACAGACTACCTTTAATGCATGCATCGTCATAGATACCATCACATATAAAGATTTCTGTACGTGGTCATACGTAGGCCGGTTTCACACATTCGATATCACGGCCCAAATACAATCAGCAATATCCAGACCAGTCGCTGGTCTGACCTGAAATGAATGCCTCATGTTTACCTATGCTTCATATATGCCTATGCCTATGTTGATTTCGGGGCAGAATACCTGCAGCCAGTTCAAACCTCCTGGAACAGTGAACATCGGACAGGTGTACCGGCCTTACAATGAGCAAAACTGTTAAAGTTATTAAAAATTGTTTAAAATAAAAACTATCTTTGTTGCCTATATTTGCCAATCACAGCACAGATTTCAATTCCCAAGAGCAGATGAAATGAAAGCTGAACTCTGATCAGTTGCTACAGGCAGGAAAGGCAGTTTTTTTCCCCATTTTTTTCTATCCATGCTCAATGGAATGTCTCTGATGCATCTGCAAATGCACATACATAAGCAAAGTGTACTGCGTCTATGGGATGGTGGGGTGGGCAGCTTGCTAAACAGTAGAGAAATGTAGTGGCTGTTGCCGGAGACGGTTAAATGCTAGTGCTAGGCATCATTGAAAGGTCTAAATGAGGCATAAGGTAGCCACTCTGTATCAGCTTATATATGCAGGGGTGATCAATTAACCCCTTAACCCCCAAGGGTGGTTTGCACGTTAACTCCCGGGCCAATTTTTACAATTCTGACCACTGTCCCTTTATAAGGTAATAACTCTGAAACGCTTCCATGGATCCCAGTCATTCTGACTCTGTTTTCTCGGGACATAGTGTACTTTATGTTAGTGGTAAAATTTCATTCAAATAACTTGCGTTTATTTGTGAAAAAAATGGAAATTTGGCAAAAAATTTGAAAATTTCGCAATTTTTCAACTTTGAATTTTTATGCCCTTAAATCACAGAGATATGGCACAGAAAAAACTTAATAAGTAACATTTCACATATGTTTACTTTACATTAGCACAATTTTGGTACCAATTTTTTTTTTGTTAGGAAGTTATAAGGGTTAAAAGTTGACCAGCAATTTCTCATTTTTACAACACCATTTTATTTTTACGGACCACATCACATTTGAAGTCACTTTGAGGGGTCTATTTGATAGAAAATACCCAAAAGTGACACCATTCTAAAAACTGCACCCCTCAAGGTGCTGAAAACCACATTCAAGAAGTTTATTAACCCTTCAGGTGCTTCACAGGAATTTTTTGAATGTTTAAAAAAAAAATGAACATTTAACTTTTTTTCACAAAAAAATTACTTCAGGTCCAATTTTTTTTATTTTACCAAGGGTAACAGGAGAAATTGGACTTCAAAAGCTATTGTGCAATTTCTCCTGAGTATGCTGATACCTGACATGTGGGGGGGAACCACTGTTTCGGTGCATGGCAGAGCTCAGAAGGGAAGGAGCGCCGTTTGACTTTTTCAATGCAAAATTGGCTGGAATTCAGATCGGACACCATGTCACGTTTGGAGAGCCCCTGATGTGCCAAAACAGTAGAAACCCCCCACAAATGACACCATTTTGGAAACTAGACCCCCCCTAGGAACTTATCTATCTGTATGGTGAGAACTTTGAACCCCCAAGGGCTTCACAGAAGTTTATAACGCCCGGGCGTGAAAATAAAAAAATCATATTTTTTACACAAACATGATATTTTAGTCCCCAATTTTTTATTTTCCCAAGGGTAACAGGAGAAATTGGACCCCAAAAGTTGTTGTCCAATTTGTCCTGAGTATGCTGATACCCCATATGTGGGAGAAAACTACCGTATGGGTACACGACGGGCTCAGAAGGGAAGTAGTGACTTTTTGTAATGTAGGCTTGATTGGAATGGTCTGCGGGTGTCATGTTGCCTTTTGAGAGCCCCTGATGTACCTAAACAGTGGAAATTCCCCACAAGTGACCCCATTTTGGAAACTAGACCCCCTAAGGAACTTATCTAGATGTGTGGTGAACACTTTGAACCCCCAAGGGCTTCACAGAAGTTTATAACGCCCGGGCGTGAAAATAAAAAAATCATATTTTTTCCACAAAAATGATCTCTTTGTCCCCAATTTTTTTATCTTCCCAAGCGTAACAGGAGAAATTGGAGCCCAAAAGTTGTTGTCCAATTTGTCCTGAGTATGCTGATGCCCTATATGTGGGAGAAAACTACTGTATGGGCACACATTGGGGCTCGGAAGGGAAGTAGTGACGTTTTGGAAGGCAGACTTTGACGGAATGGTCTGCGGGTGTCATGTCGCGTTTGGAGATACTCTGATGTGCCTAAACTGTTGAAACTCCCCACAAGTGACCCCATTTTGGAAACTAGACCTCCACGGAACTTATCTAGATGTGTGGTGAGAACTTTAAAACCCCAAGTGCTTCACAGAAGTTTTTAACGCCCAGGAGTGAAAATAAAAAAATCATATTTTTTTTCCACAAAAATGATGTTTTTGCCCCTAATTTTTTATTTTCCTAAGGGTAAAAGGAGAAATTGGACCCCAAAAGTTGTTTTGCAATTTGTCCTGAGTAGGTTGATACCTCATATGTGGGGGTAAAACACTGTTTGGGCTCATAGCAGAGCTTGGAAGGGAAGGAGCACCATTTGACATTTTCAATGCAGGATTGGCTGGAATTGAGATCAGACGCCATGTTGCGTTTGGAGAGCACCTGATGTGCCCAAACAGTGGAAACCCCACAATTATAACTCCAACCCTAACCCCAACACACCCCTAATCTCAGCCCTAACCCTAGCCCTAACCCTAGCCCTAATCCTAGCCCTAACCCTAGCCCTAGCCCTAACCCTAATGGGAAAATGGAAATAAATACATTTTTTTAATTTTATTATTTTTCCCTAACTAAGGGGGTGGTAAAGGGGGGTTTCATTTACTATATATGGCGGGTTTTTATGTTTGGCAGCTGTCACACGCTAAAAGACGCTTTTGTAAAAAAATAGTTTTTGCATCACCACATTTTGAGAGCTATAATTTTTCCATATTTTGACACACCGAGTCATGTTAGGACTTATTTTTTGCGGGACGAGTTGACGTTTTTATTGGTACCATTTTCGTGCACGTGACATTTTTTGATCGCTTTTTATTCCGATTTTTGTGACGCAGAATGAACAAAAACCAGCATTTCAAGAATTTCTTTTGGGGGTTGCGTTTACACCAATTGATAAAGCGGTTTTATTCTTTGGGTCCGTACAATTACAGTGGTACCTCATTTTTTTTTTATGTTTTGGCGTTTTTATGCAATGAAAACAATTTTATATAAAAAATAATTATTTTTGCATCGCTTTATTCTGCAAGATATAACTTTTTTATTTTTTCACTGCTGATGCTGTATGGTAGCTTGTTTTTTGCGGGACAAGATGACGTTTTCAGCGGTACCATGGTTATTTATATCCATCTTTTTGATCGCGTGTTATTGCACTTTTTGTTTGGCGGTATGATAATAAAGCATTATTTTTTGCCTTGTTTTTTATTTTTATTTTTTAAGGGGTTTGCTATAAGGGTTAACTAATGGGACAGTTTTATAGGGCGGGTCGTTAAGGACGCGGCGATACTAAATATGTGTACGTTTGTTTTTTTTTTCATTTACAATAAATGAATTTATTAGGGAATATTTTATTTTTTTTTATTTATTTAGCGATATTTTATAATTTATTTTTACACTTTTTTTTTATTTTTTACTTTATTACAATGCCCCAGGGGGACATAACTGTCATGTGACAGATCGCTGATCTGTCACATCACAGATCGCTGTGACAGATCAGCGATCTGTCACAGGCAGTGCTGTAGGCTTCCTCATGCCGGTGCTTTGCAGGCATGAGGAAGCCGCCTCCCAGCAGGCCCCCAAAGGTCCCCGCCGCCATTTTGGATCCGGGGACCTGCAGGAAAGGAGGCCCCCGCAGCAACGCTGCACATTGCGCTGCTGCGGGGGTCTCAGGGAAGCACGGAGGGAGCCCCCTCCTTGCCGATGCTTCCCTAAACCCCTGGTACACTGCGATCATGTTTGATCACAGTGTGCCAGGGCTTAACGTGTCGGGGGCGGTCCGTGACCACCCCTGACACATAGTGGCGGGTGTCAGCTGTGATAATCAGATGACACCCGGCCTTGATCAGCGGCGCTCCCATGTGAGCGCTGCTGATCGCTATGACGTACTATCCCATTCATGGGCATTGGGGCCTGGGGCCCGTGGATGGGATAGTACATCAGATGGCAGAAAGGGGTTAATGGAAAGCAATGTGGAGGAGATGGAGGCGCCCAAGAGACGTGGAGAAGATGATAAAGAGAAGTGTTAGGTATTCTCGTGAATGACTTCTAAACTATAAGTATACTGTCCTTTTTTTAGCTATTTCTAACTAAACATTACTTTTGGGGTTATTTGGTATAGAAACGCAGATGTAAAGTCAAAAGTATTTTCCTATATGATAGTTGAACTGCTTCCTACATGAGAATATACCCAGGGAAGAGCAAATCATTGGTGCAACCTGTGCAGTCAAACAGGGGGCGGGGAGGTAAGGGGGCACTACCACCTCTAAATCAGGTGAAATTGTGCATCATGATGAGTTGTTGGAATGCAAAGTGCCCATCTATTGTTCTTGCACAGGGGCCCTTTTCCGTCTATGTGGATATACCATTGACAGGAACAAACTGTAAACTGCCACCAGCGCTATTTTTTTTTATCACGTAAAGCCTCAAAGGAATGAAGATTTCTATAAGTATAACTTGGACTTGATGAAATATATAATAATTTAAATAAAAGTTAACTTTTTCTTGACAAACTTATCGCATGGCAGTATGAGGAATCAGATCTATGAGAACATTTATTCCGTTTGTAATGCTACACCGAGCATCATTCGCCAGCAGCCACAAGGGCACAGAGGAAACCCAATATAAAGACAAAACAAATGGCTTCATTAAGTTTAATTGCTGGCAAGATTAACAGTCAAATAACTAATGGAGCCGAAGAAAGAGAAGCTTGTCTGGATGTGACACTATTGCCCAGAGAATGATAAGGATGAAGAAATATACTCAAAAGGCAATCCTGTATGTCACTTGCTGCGATTTCCTTTCATCACAATTGTTTGCCATTTATTCTGTAGACCAAATAGACAAGCAAACATTACTTTAAAGAGTTATGAAATTAAAAACATGTCCTTGTAACAATGGAAGTTATCTAACCACAGTTCTGATGAATGTTTAATGAGTTCACAGAGACACTCAGCTGCTGGGCAGTGTGGTATAGGAGGGCAAAGTGTTATATTTTATATGCAATTATCCTCTTAAGGCCGGGGTCACACTTGCGTGTGCAATGCGAGAAACTTGTGCGAGTCTCTAACATCAATTATAGGCACTGCCGCATGGAGTGTGCGGCTGCATAGAAATACATGCAGCCGCATACTCCAGTCCCGAGTGCCAGTGCCAGTGCCGGGTATTGATGCCTGAGACTCGCACGAGTTTCTCGCATCACACTTGCAAGTGTGACCCCGAACATAGAGAGTAAGAAGACTAGAACTCTAGCACCACCTACTGAGGGTAGCAATCCTAAAAGTTTGTACTGATCCTATCACAAGCCTTGCCACATGAATTATATTCCATGTAAGAGCCCTCTCACTTAGTCAAATCAGATCTCATATTTTGCACTGATGAAGGGCAAACACACCAAAACATATGTCTGCAAATAGATTTTCAGGTTTGGCTTTTTAGCCTTACGGCCCCGTCACACATAGCGATCTCGCTAGCGAGATCACTGCTGAGTCATTAGTTTTGTGACGCAACAGCAATCTCACCAGCGAGATCGCTGTGTGTGACAGCGATCAGCGACCGCCCCCCCTGCCGGTATCGCTGATCGTTGATGGAAAGCCCTGGACATTTTTGAGGTCGCTGGTCTCCCGCTGGTCAGCACGCATCGCTGCGTGTGACAGGCGGGAGACCAGCGAGCAGAAGCTGGTAACTATGGTATACATCGGGTTTCTAAGGGGGTGCGCTGTGCCTAGAAACCCGATGTGTACTTTAGTTACCAGCACGCTGATGCAGGGAGCTGGTAACCAAGGTACACATCATGTTTCTAAGCGACGCACGCCCCTTAGAAACCCGATGTGTACCTTAGTTACCAGCTCCCTGCATCAGCGCGCTGGTAACTAAAGTACACGGCGACGCCGCACGCTCCGCATCGCTGGTGCTGATCGCTGGTGAAGCTGTCTGTTTGACAGCTCACCAGCAATCATGTAGCGACTCACCAGCGATCCTGACACATTGATATCGTTGTCGTGATCGCTGGTGAGTCGCTATGTGTGACGGGGCCCTTAGTCATGTGGCAATTCTTGTTAAAGGGTCAATATTGACTTTTAGGCTATGTACCCACGTTGCGTGTTAAAACGCACACAGAAAACCAGACTCCTTCCCAGAAATCGCGCGTTTTCATTATGATCGCGATTTTGCCGCAATTTTCGCGTGCGATATTCAAGCACTTTCAAAGCGATTTGAAGCATCACTTGGAAAGTGATTGACAGGTTGGTCACACTCGTCAAACATAGTGTTTGACAAGTGTGAGCAGCTTTTTACTATTGAGGCTGCCTATGCGGCATCAATAGTAAAAGATAGAATGTTAAAATGCTAAAAAAATTAAAAAATCGGTGTATATTTACCTTCCGGCGTCCCGCACTGCCATCCCGGGCCTCAGCGTTCCCAGCGATGCCTTGCGAGACCTGTGATGGCGTAGTCGCACGTTGCTATAGCGATCTCGCGAGATCGCTAGAGTCACGCGAGACTACGTCATTACAGGGCCTTGCCGCAAGGCATTACTGGGAACGCTGAGGCCGGGAATGCAGCGCGTGACGCTGGAAGGTAAATATACCCCGATTTTTTTTTTTTTATTCTTTTTTTACAGGGGTATGGTACCCAGGGCCTGGAGGACAGTCTCCTCTCCTCCACACCGTGGGTACCAACCGCACGAGACGCTTAACTTCCCGCATGGTGGGCATAGCCACATGCGGGAAGTAAGCGATTCTCATGCATTCCTATGGGTGCGGAATCGCGGCAATTCTTTGCGATTCCGCACAAAAGAATGAGCATGCTGCGATTTTTTCCGCGATGCGATTCCGCAGCGGAAAAAAGCGCAGTATTAGCACAGCATGTGTGGAATGCCATAGGAATGCATGGGGGGCGTTCTGTACACGATTTTTAAACATTTTTGCAGCGTTTTTGCGCCGAAAATCGCAGCAAAAACACTTAAAAATCGCTACATGGGCACACAGCCTTAGGATTACTACCCCTCAATAAGTGGAACTAGAGTTCTAGTCCTCTCCCTGCTTTCTGAAAAAGCTATTTGCATATTTAATTTCCCAAAGGAGCATTGCATCGTTTATTAGTCTCCTGATGCCAGCTTGGATTTCTCTGCTTGTCAGTACTGGTATGACATGTCCTGTAATAGAAGATCCCAACGTACAGCACTGCATTTCTATAGGCACACAAATTCATATATTTAACCCCTTAGTGACAGAGCCAATTTTGTACTTAATGACCAAGCCAATTTTTACAATTCTGACCACGGTCACTTTATGAGGTTATAGCTCTGGAACACTTCAATGGATCCCACTAATTCTGAGAATGTTTTTTTGTGACATATAGTACTTCATGTTAGTGGTAAAATTTCTTCGATATGACTTGCGTTACTTTATGAAAAAATGGAAATTTGGCAAAATTTTAAAACATTTTGTAATTTTCAAACCTTCAATTTTTGTGCCCTTAAATCAGAGAGTCAAATCACGCAAAATAGTTAATATATAACATTTACCACATGTCTACTTTACATCAGCACAATTTTGGAAACACAATTTTTTTCTGTTAGGACGTTATAAGGGTTAAAAGTTGACCAACAATTTCTCATTTTTTCAACAAAATTTACAAAACCATTTTTAGGGACCACCTCACATTTGAAGAGAGTTTAGGGGTTGAATATAACAGAAAATACCCAAAAGTGACATCATTCAAAAACTGCACCCCTCAAGGTATGCAAAACCACATTCAAGAAGTTTATTAACTCTTCAGGTGCTTCACGAGAACTAAAGCAACGTGGAAGAAAAAAAAATTATTTGGAACCAAACTTTTTTATTTTCACAAGGGTATCAAGAGAAAATGGACCACAAGTTTTTTGTGCAATTTCTCCTGAGTACGCCGATACCTCGTATGTGGGGGAAAACCACTGTTTGGGCGCATGGCAAGGCTCAGAAGGGAGTGAGCACTGTTTGACTTTTTGAACGCAAAATTGGTTGCAATCAATGGCGGGCACCATGTCGTCTTTGGAGACCCCCTGATGTACCTAAACAGTGGAAACCCCCCAATTCTAACTCAAACCCTAGCACAGCCCTAACCCCAACCCTAACCCCAGCACACCTCTAACCCTAGCCCAAACCCTAACCCCAACCCTAGCCCAATCCTAACCCTAGCTCTAACTCTAACCCTAGCCCCAACCCTAACCGTAGCTCTAACCCTAGCCCCAACCCATCCCTAGCCCAACCCTAACCGTAGCTCTAACTCCAACCCTAACCCTAGCTCCAATCCTAACCCTAACCCTAGCTATAACCCCAACCATAACCCTAGCCCCAACCCTAACCCTTATGGAAAAATGGAAAAAAATGAATTTTTTTATTTTATTTTTACCTAACTAAGGGGGTGATAAAGGGGGGTTTGATTTTCAATGTTTTTTATTTTGTTCACTGTGATAGGGTCTATCACAGTGATCAAAATGAGCCAAAGGGAAAAATCTATTGTTGCTGGCAGATCTCGGTGGGTGCACTGCGCATGTGCCCGCCATTTTCTTCCCGGAAGAAGACGCTGAGGGCCAAGGGACAGGAAATTGGGATGTAGGAGGTGCCAGAGGTACCGGGGTGGCCCGGGGGACCCCATTTCTCTCTCCTTTGATGTGCTAGATTATATCAGAGAAGAGAGAAATAAATGGGAAATGTGACTTTTTTTTTGAGGTCGTCGTTATTCAGTGAATAACGGCAATCGCAACACTGGGAAAGGTAAAAACCGACTCAATCATGTTCTCCGGGGTCTCAGCTACCCCCGGACCTCAGAGATTTTCCGACTCTGGGGGGGGCGCTATAACCTTATTTCTCCGCGCCATTAAAAAGCGGCACTGAGGAATAAGTACCCTTAACTGCTGCCGTTAAATGACATATCGGCAGTGGTTAAGGGGTTAAAGATGACACAAAATTTATGAACATTCTTTATAATGTACACTAGCAAATACATTATTTCCTATAATACACACCTGGCGGCCTGCTGGAGAATTTCTTAATTTATCAATTTCTGTCCACTATTGACTGATTTATATGAAACACTCTTACATCTTTCAAATCAATGATGTTTCACAGGGCCAGTTTCAGAAAAACTGGACCCCTAAATGTTGACATATTGCATCATCACACTCAGTCACTTAGGTTGCATCCACACGGGCTGAGTTCAGAGTTCAGACTGTTAAATGAGTGCCATCGACAATATTGAAGTCATTTGGCGCTTGTTTGCTGGCCTCTTTACACAGGCTACCAAGAAATGACAGGCACAGAATGATCACTAGTAGATCAATCCATACCCAGACAGTATTATGTTATCAGCAGAACATATGCAGCTTACACTGACGATGTGCTGCTGAGAACAATAATCTTTGTTCTGCCATAAGCAATCCAATCACACGATGAACGAGCAGCATTTTGCTTTTTCGTTGGATGATTGCCAGCATATTTACACCTATGAACGCTTGTCTGTGCAACTGGGGTTTATAAATGGATGCTACAAACAAACACACACATACACACACACACACTATTTGACACAAACACTGTATAATGTCGTATGTTATACACAAACACATATGTATACACACACAAAGCTCACACACATATATGTATAAACAGAGCACATACATGTGTTCCCAGAGCACATACATAGACATATATGTATATATAACAAATACACTAATTTATACACAGAGCACATACATACAGACAGGTACATGCCTAACAGGAGCCCATACATTCTGCTATCGTCACTAATCTATACCTACCAGGAGCCGATACATTCTGTGATCTTCCGTAATATATACCACCAGAAGCCCATATATTCTGATGTCCTCACTAATATATTACCAGGAGGCCATACATTCTAGTCTCAACCTCATGCACAGACACACACAGAAATACACACAGATAGATTCAAAGACAGACAGATACACACACACAGACACACAGACAATAGATGACTTATCACCTTACACCACCATACATACAAATTTACACAGGTTTAGGCAATAAAATATTTTTTGAAAGTGCTTCTTTCAGGGAGTACTATGTGTAGGCAAATATGGGATAGACCCCAAAAAATGAACTTCATAGAATATAGAATATCTAAAAATTATTCTGCAGGAAAAAATGAGCAGTCTCAGTGTGGTTCCATTTATCTCTGCATACCGTAGTTACTATTATAACTAGATAATAACACTTACGACACGTTGCGGCACATGTACAGTTCACCACCAGGTAATCATGCATCTCCTTTATTTTGTAGGTTTATTGACTCTAATCACGTTTATTACTTGTACACATGTGATATGTTAATATCTTGGTACTATCCCCTTTGAGCATTTACATGTTTACACAGGTTTAGTGCATCCTGCCTTCTCTGGAGTATCCATTCCTGGGTTTTCAGATCCTATTGACTGCTTTTGTCATAGCTTCTGATGATTATACACTGTTATTATACACCTCCCTATATGTATTGATTCTGACTACTCTATACTTTGGCACACACCGATACATTCATTATCAGAATCACTACTTTTTGACTACCAGCTCATACACTGGACCATCAGTTCCAACTCGGCGTTTCACTCGATACGGGTTTTTTTTTCCCATCGATTTTCTAACTTGCCCCGATGCTGCTTGTCTTGGACCAGCACTCGATCTCCTGCCTTAAGAGTTGCCCCTCGCTTCATGGTGCTCGAGTTCACGGAAGTTGGTCTGCACAAGCCAGTGAAGAGTCTGCAGCCGATGTCGATGTTCTCAGACCCAGGAAAACACACACCGTCCATGGGTAGTCTTCTTCTGGATCCAATTCCAGCTCTGTGATCTCCTGTCCTTTCCGACCAAACAGCAGGGTATACAGAGTGTATCCGGTTGTACTCTGCACTCATTTGTGGTACACCCAGACCAATTCAGCCACATACTCAGGCCATCGTACTTTCCAATCTTCCACTAATGTTCTCAGCATCTGGATCAGTGTCTGATTGAAGTGTTCACAGGCTCCATTCCCCTGAGAATGATAAGGTATCGTCCTTGACTTTTCAATCTGGTACAGACTATGTAACTCCTCCATCACTCGGCCTTGAAAACAAGCGCCTTGGTCAGAATTAATCAATTTCAGGCAACCGTACACTCGGATGAAGTCTCGACAGATAGACTGCGCAGCGGACTCGGCAGTCTGATCCCAGGTCGGTGTCACCCCAGCAAACTTGGTAAAGTGGTCAGTCATCACCAGACAATGTTCATACCCGAGATGAGTTGAGCCCATGGTCAAGTAGTCGATCATCAATAGCTTTAAGGGAGCAGAAGTCAAGATGGGCTGTGTGAGGGCTCTCTGACCTGGGGTTTAGCCATTTCACACCTCCAACATTGAGGGCAGGCCTCCTCTACTGCAGTCTTCAATTGGGGTGATATTCCAACTTCTATAACCACTGGAACATCTTCTCTGAACCAAAGTGAGTTCCTCTCTCATGGGCCTCCACAGCCACTATGCTGATCAACTTCTCTGGGAGTACCACTTGCCAGGTGATCCCTAATTCCCATGCCAACTGCACTTTTCTATACAGCAAGCCGTCTTCTAATTGGAGCCTCTCCCACTGTCTGAGAATCTGCCGAGTTCCCAGGGACAGAGTGTCTCTTTCACTCTGGCTGGGGAGTCCCTTCGAAGCCACCCACTGTCTCAATTGGACAATTTCCCTTTCTTCCTGTTGGAGTTGCACCCAGTCATCTCAAGGTTGTCCTAGGCCAGCACCTGTTCTCCAGACGCCTCTCCGATCTGTCCCTGCGTTGCCACCAATGACCTGGCGAGGTACCGGATGTCAGGAATCTCTTCTGCCTCCAACGCTTCATCTCGGTCACGTCCCAGTCGCTCATTAGTCACTCTGGACAAAGCATCAGCATGCGTATTCTCAGCTCCTTTCCGGTATGCGATCTTGTATTGATACTTTGCCATGCGGGCCACCCATCTTTGCTCCAAGGCCCCCAGTTTTGCATTTTCTAGGTGAGCTAGGGGATTGTTATCAGTGTGCACCAAGACTTCGGACCCCGACACGTATTCAGCAAACTTTTTGGTCATTGCCCACACTAACGCCAGCAATTCCAACTTGAGGGAACTGTAATTGTCCGGGTTCCATTCTGAGTCATGTAGGGACCAGCTCACTGACGCAATCACTCATTCTTTCCCTTCCTGTATTTGCGATAGCATGGCCCCCAGACGATGGAAACTTCCATCGGTGTGTAGAATGAAGGGCTTGGAGAAGTCTGCATAGACAAGTATTGGGGCCTCAGTCAAGACCATCTTCAAGGCTCAGAAGGCTTCCTCATGGCTATCTCCCCACTGAATGGTCCGATTTTTCGCACCAGATGGCATTCCTTTCAATAGTTGCAGTAGCGGATTAGCGATGCAAGTGAAATTCTTCAAGAACCTTCAGTAGTAACCTGTAAGCCCCAGAAAGGCCTGAATGTCCTTCACTGTCTTTGGGATGGGCCAGTCCTTTACTGCCGCTATCTTCTCATGTGCAGGTCTCACTCCTTCAGCAGATATGACGGGTACCAGGTACTCGATTTGCTTACGGAAGAGGTGACATTTTTGGGGCTTCACTTTCAGGCCATGCTTGTGTAGTCGACTCATGAGCAGTATGAGCGCTGTCTTCGGCCGATCGTGCTCAGCCTTAGGCACCTGCCAGTATCCACTGGCGAGATCCAGGGACGAGAAATACTTTGCCTTCCCCAAGGTGGACAACGACTCCTCAATTCTAGGTATGGGGTACAGGAAAGATGTATATCTTTGTACCGTGTTAGCCAGTGGATAGAAAAATATTCAGGATTGAGAGTCCTCAGTAGTTGATACCTTTTAATGGCTAACTGAAAAGATGGTAACACATTGCAAGCTTTCGAGACTACTCAGGTCTCTTCATCAGGCTAGACTAATACAAAATCTGAAGTCACATATTTATGCACAATACAGCCTAGAAAAAATGCAATAGATAAGACAAGTGACGTGAAGCAGAACTATCAATATGGGAGAGGGAGAAACATAAATATAAACATTGGACCAGTTCATAGATAAGGAGTCTGGATGTTTTATGGTCCTCTGATTGGGGTCTAGTTCTGTGTTGCCCCGCAAGGTTTTAAAAGGAAATTCCTTAATTGATGTAAAAAGACATAAATCCATGCGACACATTCATTCCAGCACTGAGAGTGTCAAAGTTCGTCATAAATTTGTACTCCCAAACTCGTCTCTCTCTCTGAGATGTGAAGTTACCTTTCAATACCAGTAATTTCATATCCATGCTGCTGTGATCAGGTGATCAGGTATGGGGTAGGAATCTCGCACCCTACAGGCATTCAGTCGCCTATAGTCGACACAAAAACGCAGGATCCTGTCCTTCTTTTGAACTGCCGTTACCGTCCCAGACGATGGTTAGTGTCAGAGCAATGAGGAGTCCCGAGGGTATTTGGTCCATCCAGGTTGGCTCTAGCTGGACCCTTCAAGTGGTGTACAGGTTCGTACAGGCAACATGAGCACAGTCTGACCAGGCGTTAGAACAAGTGTAGTAGCAGCAGGGATTATCACTTTTCCTAAAGCTTTCCCTTCACTCGACGTTTCTTGGGCCTGGGCAACTTGAATCAACTGTTGAAATACCTTCCTATGGGGGTTCGTGGGCTCTCTCAGTCCAGAAAAACGTCTGGCGACTCGCTGATCAAAAGAGTCCCAACTTCTTTCAGCACATTCATCCCCAAATGTACTGCAGGACCAATGCCAGGGTCCCCGGCAGTCAACACGACTCCCTTCCTGCCCACATCTTTACCGCACACTGTAATTTTCATCCAGACCACTCCTGCGACCGGGATGGGCAACCATTTGGCCACCATTAGCTTGATCATTGGGCCCCACTCGGACCGCTTCGCCTCAGGAAAATGAAGCCTAAAATACGTTTTTGGCAGGGTGGTCACCTGGGAAGCGGTTTCAACTAGACAGTGGACAGCTCAACCGTCCATTTCAGCCCATGCGAAGGGGCTCAGGGAAATTAAACCTTTGGGACTGCCTTCTCTCCTCCTTGGCTGCTTAGGCTCCGGGCGATGTCCCCCAGCCATGGAGCCCACTAGTTTAACGTTCGCCGGGTAAGTGGCCGCCCCCGTCTTGCGCATCCTCTGGCATACTGTCCAATGTCCCCACACTTGAAACAGGTCAGTTATCTCTTTGCTTGGGATTGCCTCATTTCCTGACGATGTACAGTGGGTAAATGAGACTCGAGATCAGTCCTGTCTATGGATGGATTTGGAGCCAAAGGAGGGGCACTTCTGAGGCGGGACCACTCTTCCTGCATTTCCTGTATTTCTTTCCGGATCTCACTGGCCCATCCTGGCTCCGCCGCTGGCGAGGCGGGTACCTCTCTGCTCCGTACCTTCCCTGCCAAGGCTCCCGTCTCCTGCTCCTGCTCTCTCGCGTGCACTTCTGCCCTGATCTCTAAGAAAGTCAAGCGCGGATTAGTACGCCGGAGCTCTTGCAAGGCTTGCTTAAGCGGCGAATCCCTGAGGCCCGCTACAAGTTGGTCTCTCAAGATCACATCGGTAGGTCCCACACCCACATCATCCCGCCTAGCGATAGCTGCATGCACCTCTTGTAACGCATTCATATATTGGGTCACAGATTTTCCCTCCCTTTGCATCCGCAAATCTTCGACATCAGTGAGGTCCCCATGCATCTCCTCCAAAATTTGCAACACCTTGATGAAGGTGTTCTGGCTTATGTGGGGGCCGAAACATTACGGAACATCTAGCTCCCCATCCAGGGCCAGCACAGCAATCTCTGCTTGCATAGCAGGGGTCATAGGGTGCATCCTCAGCATACCTTTAACCCGCTCAATCCAGTCCCACAGCAGTTAATTGCTCCCTGTAATGTTTTGGAAGATTACTGAGCATGGCCCCCAGAGGCAAGCTGGCCCTTGGGGCACCCATGACTACTTGGTCTGCTGCCTCTGTGCCCGTAGTCTGCATCCTGCTGTCTACAAAAAATGTAAGCAGGTTGCTGGATGCAGTGACGTAAGAGAGACAGAGCAAGGGTCAACAGTATGACCGTGTAAGGATTCCGGACTTTCGTTGATCCTGTTCGCCCTGATCCAAGATGGAGTCTTGCATCTTGCCTTTTCATGGAACTCCCTGTCTGTCCTGATTATTCAAGTCCAGGTCATGTGTTCTCCTGTGCCTGAGTATTTTGTTGCTGTCTTGCTCCTGCCCATCTGCTAGTGGACTCCCTGCTGCGGCTGCTGCTCATTACTCAGTGCTCTTCCTCTCTACATTCTGCTGCCTACTCAACTACTGTCTGGACTTCTGGTGTGGAGCTGATCACCCTTGGAGCTGCTGTGGCCAGTAAGGAATCCTGAGTTTTGCCATCTCCTTTGGGCCCATGTCTGTTGGGGCTGCGTTGCTGGACCTGTGCGGGACTTTCAGCCCTATAGGTACATATAGCGACCTTCTCCTGTTTTGCCTCTCCTGTGTCACGCTGGACTTCTATGTTTGAGTACCATGTGCATTTCACCCTTATGTTTGCTGAACTTATGCACCCTAGTGCTGTGTGCATGCTGATTTACTACATCGTGGGACTGCATCATTAATATGGTGTACTTGCTTACATATCTGCTGCTGGACTCCTACGTTCTATGCCCTGTGCGCACTAGAGTATTAGTACTGTTGGACTGGTTATTATTAGCAGTTTTACCTCGCTCTTCAGTCACTAAGCACATTTCCATATCCATACTGTCCTGAATTTTCATTACAATTGCAGAAAGTGTACTGCCAGTTTTGCTTTATCTGCTTTACCTGCTTTATTCCATATTGTGCGGTGTTTCTGCTACTGTTGAAGGAAGTACTCTGTTTAGTTTTGTCACTCTTGTGAAATATACTTATTTACATCAACTTTGGTCTCTGTCTCATATTGTCCCCCACAATCAGATTCCGTAGTACCAACTGCATTTGCCCGAATGGTCTGCCATTCCTTTACATGCACATATATATCACTATTACAGACAATATTTATACATTAAGCATGAGTTGATATATATGTACTGCTTTGGTTCAGTTTGTTCTGACCTTTAAAAATTGATAGGCCTAATATAGTGGTGTAGCTGTGAGCAGGTTGCGAGATGCAGTGACGGACAGGAGGCAGAGCAAGGGTTAACAATTTTTAATAAACAGAGGAATACTCCATGCAGGGAGGTTCAAAGTTAAACAGGGGATTAAACAGTACAATTTGCAAAGGACATTCTGAGTTAAAGAATAAAGGATCAGGTAACAGCAGTTCCGGTGAACACCGTTAGCAAGTCAGTAGTCCCTCAGACTATGAATTCAATAGCACTGGCTACGGCTGGCACGGTGTCTTTTCCAATGGGGTTCTGTGGGCATCATTGCCCCTTCTTCTGGCGAAATACGCTGTACTGCGTGACGCTGGTGCTTCCAAGACGGAGCACTCCTCTCTCTTGACTGCTGCAGTAAGCACTGCTCCTCTCTTGACAGCGTTCCCTCTGGAGACGGTGGGGCTGGTTGCAGCGCTGATACTCAATGGAGAGGGTGAGCGGAGCGTGCCGCTCGCCTGACTGCACGCTTCCCTGGGTTGGTGCCAAACTGCGCTGCTGTGCTCCCTTTTTCTTTATCTCCCCCCACCACCCTCAGTCAGGAGGAAGGTCTGGCTTGCTAATGCTTCCCTCAGACAACAGGGGATGCTGCCTCAACAGTTCCAGACCCGGCACACAGGTACCCACTGTACTGTCGCCCCCCCTTACACAGCCACAAGGCCCAATTAGCTTCTATAAATCGTTTGTGCTAAATCTGTGTTTCATTGGCAAATCAGAAGACCAGGTTTCAACTTAAAAATCTTTTGTCCAAATAGAATAGTGCAGCTATGAGGCCCAATTAGCTACTCCAAATCGTTTGTGCTAAAGCAGAGCGTGATGCCAAACAGAATGTGTGGATGATGCAGGTGCCAGTCATCCACACAAACCAAGAAGTAGGACGGCTATCATAAGGAGATGGGAGGTGCCGGACCAAGAAGAGCGACACCCCTCAGACCAGACCTCCCCGCAGGTGAGTATAATAAAAGTTAATTTTCTTCTCTTACAGGTCTGGTTGGGGGCAGATATATAGCATTATAGAATGTTGTATATAAGCCCTGAAACCCGGTGGCCGTAACTCGTATAAGCCAAACCTGGTGACAGGTTCCTTTTAAGAATCATTAGGCCTAATATAGTGGTGCAGCCACAAGACCCAATTAGCTTCTACAAATCGATTGTGCTAAAATTGTGTTTCAGTGGCAAATCAGGAGCCCAGGTTTCCACTTAAAAATCAATAGGCCTAGTATACTGGTGCAGCCACGAGGCCCAATTAGCTACTCCAAATCTTTTGTGCTAAAACTGTGTTTCAGTGGTAAATCAGAAGTCCAGATATCCACTTAAAAATCATTATGCCTAGTATAGTGGTGCAGCCACGAGACCCAATTAGCTACTCCAAATCGTTTGTGCTAAAACTGTGTTTCAGTGGCAAATCAGAAGACCAGATTTCCACTTAAAAATCGTTAGGCATAACAGTGTTGTTCAGGCACACTAAGAAAATAAATAGTGATTGTTCATTTAGTGACAGGTGACTGACAGCTGTGGGCCTGAGGTTGTGAAACAGCAGGGTACAAGAGGCGAAAGATACTTGAAAAATGAGTGGGAAAAAGCGAGGTCATGGTGGAACGGGGAATAGACTTGGTGTTCGACGTGTAAGTGAGTTAGGTGTTAATGTGAATGAAATCTGAACTAAACAAACACCGTGTCATCCTATCCAAAGACTACTGACAACATCTGTTACTACTTTTCTTTGGCAGCCACAAAAAACAGTATGCCTTATAAATGAGGCTCACAAAGAGTATGTGCTCCAGTGCATGGCAAGTGCTGCATCAAGTGGCCTCTCCTTTTCCTCCACTTTAACATCACACACAGTACAATCCTCAGAGATGGCACCTCAATCACACTTGTTTCTCCCCATGTCAAAGCTTTCCAAATGCCCAACTGACTGTGGGGAACCTCAGATGGGCCATCATTCTGAAGAGCTATTAACACATTGTATTCCTTGGGCATCAGAGGTCTGCTCCGAAGAATCACAGAATCCAGAGGAGGAAAGCATCTGCACAGATGCCCAAAATTTTTTCATATTGGATCCGGGGTGTTGGATGAAGTAGAGTCCGAGCAGAATCCAGACCCTTGTCACCGCACATCCTTGAATAGCCGGTCGAGGGTGCATATTGCTGTGCAAGATGTGAGCACGTTGCGCATTTGGAAGCCCAGATACTGGATCTAAATGTGCAGCTGGCAACACTGAGATCCATAGACAATATGGAAAGGAGTCTTCTGCTCACTGAGCAGACGCTCAATGGGATAGATGAGGGGGGGGGGGATGCTAGGTTGGAGCTGTAGGACAATGAAGCAGCTAGCTGGGTGACAGTTAGAAGGTGGGGTAGAGGGAAGAGCACCAGGGAGGCTAGTCCTGATCTGGCACACCCCAATAAGTTTGCTAAGTTGGCAGATGAGGGGAGTGTTAGTGCAGTAGTAGCACTGCTGCAGCAAGGCATGTCCTCTGAAAGCCATAGGAGTGTCTGCTCCAGTAAGGGGAGAAATAGGAGAGCAGGGCAGGCCAGACAGGTGCTGGTAGTGGGGGACTCAATTATTAGGGGAACAGACAATCTGTCACAAAGACAGGGATCGTCGAACGGTGTGCTACCTACCTGGCGCTCGAGTCCGACACATCGCTGATTGGGTTGACAGATTACTGGCAGGTTCTGGTGAGGATCCAGCGGTCATGGTGCACCTTGTCACAAATGACAAAGTTAGAGGTAGGTGGAAGGTCCTTAAAGATGATTTCAGGGAAGTAAGCTTAAAGCAAGGACCTCCAAGGTGGTATTTCGGAAATACTTCCTGTACCACGTGCCACGCCAGAGAGGCAACGGGAGATTAGGGAGGTTAATAAGTGGCTCAGGAATTGGTGTAGGAAGGAGGGGTTTGGGTTCCTGCAGAACTGGGCCGACTTCTCAGTTGGCTACAGGTTCTACGCTAGGGACGGGCTGCACCTCAATGGGGAGGGTGCAGCTGTGCTCGGGAGAAAATGGCTAGAAGGTTGGAGGAGTGTTTAAACTAGGGACGGGGGGCGGGTATTCCTTTTATAGGAGGGAAAGACAGTGCAGATAGAGACCTGGGGGCAAATAAAGAAATTGGGGGTGGGGGTGGCATGGGGGTTGGGGTTAGAACAGTTAATAATTTAAGAAAGAATAGAGGTACAGAGAGATACATAAAGTGCATGTATACTAATGCCAGAAGCCTCGCCAAGAAAATGGAGGAATTGGAGTTAATGTTGTTGGTAGAGTTGAGCGAAACGGGTCGAACAATTTCAAAAGTCGGCGACTTTTGGCAAAGTCGGGTTTCATGAAACGAAACCCGACCCTAGGATGAGGTCGGCCATGAGGTCGGCGACTTACACGCCAAAGTCGCATTTCAAAAGTTTGTTTAGCGCTCTTTTTCAGCCAATCAGGATCCACGGACACTGTGGGCAACGTGATGACATAGGCACGGGTCACCACCATCTTTCAGAAGGGCATGCAAGTGATTGGCTTGCTTTGGTGGGCGTCACAGGGGGAATAAAAGGGCGTGCACGCCGACCGCCATCTTACTTCTGCCGATCTTAGCATAGGGAGAGGTTGCTGCTGATTCTGTAGGGAGAGTGTTAGGCAGGGAAGAAGAAAAAAAAACTGCTTCTGCTGCTAGCGATTGTGCCTGTACAACACACCAGTCACTGTGTGTGCAGTGCAAGGGGAGGCTATATTGTGGTGTATCAGTGGTGTTGGTTGTTGGGCTGCCTTCTAAGGCTTCCTGACAGCTGCATTGCTGTTTACCCACTGCTCTGCAAACTGCTTTTTTAAAAGCAATCCCAATTTTTTTTTTTGTCCTGCTCAGGTACTGAGCTGCAAACTGCTTTTTTAAAAGCAATCCCAATTTTTTTTTTTTTGTCCTGTTGAGGTACTGAGCGTGCATTTTTTCACACCATACAGCGGTGTACGCTCCTCACACAGTACCGTGTAACGGCTGTTATCACAGCCACAGTGAAGCTATCTGTGTCACTCTGTGAGAATAAGTCGAGGACATGTTCCGTTCTTACAGACCTGCACTCTAGGGAGATTCCTACTCTGCCCAATTCTACATACACCTTGTAGTTTGTGATACACTAGCCAATTTCTGCCTGTGACATAGCGCTGTGATATTCAGTGGGCCTCACACAATCCAAAAGTGTCCAGTGTCCACAAGTGTCTGCAGAAACTCAAAATCTCCCTTATCCTCTAGTCACTTTGGTCACAGCTGTGCCATCGAGCCTGTGACATAGCGCTCAGATATTCAGTGGGCCTCACACAATCCAAAAGTGTCCAGTGTCTGCAGAAATTCAAAATCTCACTTATCCTCTAGTCACTTTGGTCACAGCTGTGCCATCGAGCCTGTGACATAGCGCTCAGATATTCAGTGGGCCTCACACAATCCAAAAGTGTCCAGTGTCCACAAGTGTCTGCAGAAATTCAAAATCTCACTTATCCTCTAGTCACTTTGGTCACAGCTGTGCCATCGAGCCTGTGACATAGCGCTCAGATATTCAGTGGGCCTCACACAATCCAAAAGTGTCCAGTGTCCACAAGTGTCTGCAGAAATTCAAAATCTCACTTATCCTCTAGTCACTTTGGTCACAGCTGTGCCATCGAGCCTGTGACATAGCGCTCAGATATTCAGTGGGCCTCACATAATCCAAAAGTGTCCAGTGTCCACAAGTGTCTGCAGAAATTCAAAATCTCACTTATCCTCTAGTCACTTTGGTCACAGCTGTGCCATCGAGCCTGTGACATAGCGCTCAGATATTCAGTGGGCCTCACACAATCCAAAAGTGTCCAGTGTCCACAAGTGTCTGCAGAAATTCAAAATCTCACTTATCCTCTAGTCACTTTGGTCACAGCTGTGCCATCGAGCCTGTGACATAGCGCTCAGATATTCAGTGGGCCTCACACAATCCAAAAGTGTTCAGTGTCCACAAGTGTCTGCAGAAATTCAAAATCTCACTTATCCTCTAGTCACTTTGGTCACAGCTGTGCCATCGAGCCTGTGACATAGCGCTCAGATATTGAGTGGGCCTCACACAATCCAAAAGTGTCCAGTGTCCACTAGTGTGAGCAGAAATTCAAAATCTCCCGTCCTATAGACACCTTGTACCTTTTTTTACATTACTATATAGTTTGTTGGATTTTGTCTACATTTCTACCAAAAATGAGGAAGGCTGGTGGAAGAGGCCGTGGAATTGGGCGGGGGTTGGCAGCTGGTAATGATGGTGTTGGTGGTGGATCTGATGGTAGTGGCAAGAGCAAAATAGGACCGAATGCAGGAGGTGTTGAGCCTGCGTCATCGTCTGGCTCCATAAGGCTTCGAAGGCTTAGTTTTCTAGGAGTTGGCAAGCCGCTTTTAAAGCCAGAGCATCAGGAAAAAGTTTTGTCTTACATTGCTGACTCAGCCTCCAGCTCTATCGCCTCCTCTTCTTCAGTTGTAAAAAGTAAAAGCACTGAGTCGTCATTGGAGGCTCATGTTCATGAACCACACCTTTCCTTGTGTCCTTCACCCCAACCAAGATTGAAGGATGACGCAGGCCATACTACTGATTACTCCATGGAGCTGTTTTCACATACCATGCCTGGATTATCAAGTCAAATGGTGAATTACCCAGGCCAAGATGAATCTGACATGGAGTGCACTGATGCACAGCCACTGATGGATGATTCTGCTGGTACATTCACTCAGAGCACTACATTGTCCTTGCAGTGTACAGAGCCAGATTCTGACCCTGATGAGACTCAGGTGCCCCTTCCCGCACACTATACCACCATACACGGTGACACAGAGGAAGGTGCACATGACATAGAAGAGGAGGTGATGGATGACCCAGTTGTTGACCCAGATTGGCATCCATTGGGGGAAGAGGGTGCTGCTTCCAATAGCTCAGATGAGGAGCATCCACAGCAGACATCGACATCGCAACAGCTGTTATCTGGCAGGCCCGGAGCACTCCAAAGACAGGTTCCAAAAATCAAAAGAGTTGCTGGACAGCTTGTCCAGAGGGTCAAAAGATCACAGCGTGCTAGGCCGCAAAATGTCGGCCAAAGTAGGAAGAGTGCAGTGTGGCAGTTTTTTGAACAAAATCCTCATGGTCAGGCCAAGGTTATCTGTAAGAAGTGCGCAAAGACCTTTAGCCGAGGGAAAAATCTGAAAAATTTGAATACCAGTTGCATGCTTAGACATTTAAACACCATGCACTTGCAAGCGTGGACACAACACCAAACCTCAAGTGCCACATGTGCAACTGATCACAACGAAGGTAGTCAGCAACGCTACATTGTTTCCCCCACTGTAAGCCCACCGGTTAGCACAGCAGCAAATGTTGAGGTGTCGTTGCAAGGCCACAGCAGTCAGGGAATCCCACTGTTATATCAACGAAAGACTGATTCTAGGCCATCAGAAAGAACACCAACTCCATCACCATCATCAACCCTCTCTCAGTCTGCCCTGTCCACCGCTACTTCCACCATATGCAGCTCTCAAGTCCAGCTCACCCTCCCAGACACTATGAGTAGGTCAAGAAAGTACTCAGTCTCTCATCCGCGTACACTGGGTTTGAACGCCCACATTGCCAAACTAATCTCGTTTGAGATGATGCCCTTTCGGTTGGTGGAAAGCGCAGCTTTCCGCGAACTCATGGCCTATGCAGTACCACGCTATGACCTACCCAGTCGCCACTTCTTCTCTCGCAAAGCCATCCCAGCCCTCCACCATCATGTGAAAGACCGCATTGTCCATGCACTCAAGCAGTCAGTGAGCGGAAAGGTGCACCTCACAACTGATGCATGGTCCAGTCGGCATGGCCAGGGCCGTTACGTGTCCATCACTGCGCACTGGGTTAATGTGGTGGATGCAGGGTCCACAGGGGACAGCGGTGGTGGGACAGTGCTGCCTAGCCCACGGTATAGGAAACAGTTGGCTGTAGGCGTTCGACCCTCCTCCTCCTCCTCCTCCTCCAGAAGCGAAAGCTCGTCCACAGAGCGCAGTCGTACGAGCACTCCATCTGCAGCTGCCACTGTTGCACACGAGGTGTCCCCCTATCGAGCAGCTAGTGGAAAGCGTCAGCAGGCTGTGTTGCAGATGATGTGTTTGGGCGACAGACACACCGCCGAGGTGCTGGCCGAGTACTTGAAGCGACAAACTGAGTCATGGCTGGGCAGTGTACATCTTGAGGCAGGCAAGGTAGTTAGTGATAACGGCCGTAATTTTGTGGCAGCCATAGCCCTTTCAAAACTCAGCCACATACCTTGCTTGGCTCACACCTTGAACCTGGTGGTGCAGTGCTTCCTCAAAAATTATCCGGAGTTAACAGCCCTGCTCCAGAAGGTGCGAAGACTGTGCGCGCACATCCGCCGGTCGCCTGTACACTCCGTTCGTATGCAGAAGCTGCAGCGATTGCTCCACCTTCCCAACCACCGCCTCATTATCGACATTACAACAAGGTGGAACTCCACCCTGCACATGGTGGAGCGGCTGTGCGAGCAGAGGCAGACCATAATGCATTTGTGGGAGGATACACGGCCAGGCACTTTGAGAGCAGACATGGAGTTGACAGGTGTGCAGTGGTCGAAGCTGAAAGACCTCTGTAAAGTCCTTCAGTGTTTTGAGGAATGCACACGGCTGGTAAGCGCAGACGACGCCATCCTAAGCATGAGCATCCCACTTATGCGTCTGCTCATGCAAACTTTGATGCACCTTAAGGAGCAGGCTTCTGCAGCCAATGTTGATGAGGAGGAAGAGGAGGAGGGAATCCTTGATGACATTCAGCCATTGTCTGCTCAGGGACCTCTCCTGGACGAGGTGGAGGAAGAAGAGGAGGAGGAGGAGGAGGATGATGGGGATGATTACTTAGGGGAGGAGGATGCATCTCGTGTGGCAAGTGAAAATGTTGGCGTGGCAAGGTCTGGTACAGGGTTTGTGCGTGACTGGAGGGATGTGGATTTGCCAGAAAGTACTCCTCCAACCAGCACTCGCAGTGCATCATTGACACCAGGAACATTGGCCCACATGTCAGATTATGCCTTGCAGATCCTAAAAAGGGACCCCCGCATTGCCAAAATGATGAACGATGACGACTACTGGTTGGCCAGCATCCTGGATCCACGCTATAAAGGAAAATTACAAAACATCATGCCACAGGAGAACCTTGACCTAATATTGGCTAATAAACAAGCAACTCTGGTAAATCGGTTGCTTGAGGCATTCCCAGCACACAGCAGCGGTGATGGTTCTCACACGAGCCGTACGGGCCAGGGTCAGCTTGGCAGAGGTGTTCGTGGTGCACACAGCAGAAGTGGCGTTGGAGACAGGGGTTTCATGACAATGTTGTGGACTGATTTTTCAAGTACCGCTCACACAACTGGTAATACTGCATCGATGGAAAGTGACAGGAGACAGCAGTTGTCAACTATGGTTACAAACTACTTTTCCTCCCATATCGATGTTCTCCCACACAGGTCACTCCCCTTTGACTATTGGGCCGCTAAACTGGACACCTGGCCTGAATTGGCACAATATGCCTTACAGGAGCTCGCTTGCCCAGCTGCAAGTGTGCTATCGGAAAGAGTCTTCAGTGCAGCTGGATCAATGCTGACAGAAAAAAGGACCCGTCTGTCAACCCAAAATGTGGATGATCTAACCTTCATTAAAATGAACCACGCATGGGTTTCTAAGGATTTTGTCCCACCTTCCCCTGATGACACATAGGGTGACAGAAAAATGGCTTGCTTTGGTCCACCTCTTCCTGGGACTTGACCTATTTCACCTTTTGCATCAGCTGAATGTCCAACATCAACATATGCCACTTTCTAAAACTCCCTAACTGTGCTGCCTCCCCCCCCATGGCCGGGGTCACCACCTAGCGCATGACACCGTGCGAGTGCCGTTGCCCTGGACAGGTGGGTAGGCCAACTCTTGGGCGCGGGCACTGGCACAGGGTCCCTCATAGTGCAATCAAGTGTCTCTGACGGTGGTGGTGCACACCTGCCGTCAGACACACCGCCGTACTATGAGGGGCCCAGTGCCAGTACCGACGCCCACGAGTGGGCCCCCCTTGCTTGGGCAGGGCCCCAGCATTTGCAATCTTTTCCTCTCCCTGCTCCTTCGCTGTGTAGTCTGGGCCGTCAAATCCATACTGTGCCTGACACCGTTTGAGCCTGCCTCCTAATGTATGGACATATATTTTGAATGTGTACGCTATCCATACATGTTATCTGGGGATACGGTACCCTTTCTAACCTTTGTGCAATCACGTGCAATCCATACTGGGCCTAACACCGTCTGAGCCTGCCTCCTGATGTATAGACATATATTTTGAATGTGTACGCTATCCATACATGTTATCTGGGTATACAGTACCCTTTCTAACCTTTGTGCAATCACGTGCAATCCATACTGGGCCTAACACCGTCTGAGCCTGCCTCCTGATGTATAGACATATATTTTGAATGTGTACGCTATCCATACATGTTATCTGGGGATACGGTACCCTTTCTAACCTTTGTGCAATCACGTGCAATCCATACTGGGCCTAACACCGTCTGAGCCTGCCTCCTGATGTATAGACATATATTTTGAATGTGTACGCTATCCATACATGTTATCTGGGGATACGGTACCCTTTCTAACCTTTGTGCAATCACGTGCAATCCATACTGGGCCTAACACCGTCTGAGCCTGCCTCCTGATGTATAGACATATATTTTGAATGTGTACGCTATCCATACATGTTATCTGGGGATACGGTACCCTTTCTAACCTTTGTGCAATCACGTGCAATCCATACTGGGCCTAACACCGCCTGAGCCTGCCTCCTGATGTATAGACATATATTTTGAATGTGTACGCTATCCATACATGTTATCTGGGGATACGGTACCCTTTCTAACCTTTGTGCAATCACGTGCAATCCATACTGGGCCTAACACCGTCTGAGCCTGCCTCCTGATGTATAGACATATATTTTGAATGTGTACGCTATCCATACATGTTATCTGGGGATACGGTACCCTTTCTAACCTTTGTGCAATCACGTGCAATCCATACTGGGCCTAACACCGTCTGAGCCTGCCTCCTGATGTATAGACATATATTTTGAATGTGTACGCTATCCATACATGTTATCTGGGGATACAGTACCCTTTCTAACCTTTGTGCAATCACGTGCAATCCATACTGGGCCTAACACCGTCTGAGCCTGCCTCCTGATGTATAGACATATATTTTGAATGTGTACGCTATCCATACATGTTATCTGGGGATACGGTACCCTTTCTAACCTTTGTGCAATCACGTGCAATCCATACTGGGTCTAACACCGTCTGAGCCTGCCTCCTGATGTATAGACATATATTTTGAATGTGTACGCTATCCATACATGTTATCTGGGGATACAGTACCCTTTCTAACCTTTGTTCAATCACGTGCAATCCATACTGGGCCTAACACCGTCTGAGCCTGCCTCCTGATGTATAGACATAGATTTTGAATGTGTACGCTATCCATACATGTTATCTGGGGATACGGTACCATTTCTAACCTTTGTGCAATCACGTGCAATCCATACTGGGCCTAACACCGTCTGAGCCTGCCTCCTGATGTATAGACATATATTTTGAATGTGTTCTCTATCCATACATGTTATCTAGGGATACGGTACCCTTTCTCACCTTTGTGCAATCACGTATAATCCATACTGGGCGTGAGAACGGCTGGCGAGCTGTTAAGCAAGCTACAGCACCTGTGGTTTGCATACGTAAGTTTTTCATTTTTTCAGGAATGACGGTTAGGCCTAATTCCGGAACTGCGGTTGACCTGCACTTACTGGGAAATCATTGTTCGCGGGTAATAATTGTAATCAGTGATCCCCATCACTAACGTTGTTCAGCGGGTTATCTGCACCTGTAAGCGACAAACATTGACCTTCTCAGTGTAGCGCACATACAGCCACGGACATGTAAGGGCATGACACACCAGTTATTGGCCAATCTCATGTGCCAGAGCCTCACGTGTCCCTCTAGTAAGCCGGACTCGGACCGCGGGGCATGACGGAGTCTCGTTCGTTAACGGAATTAAGCTTGCAATGTGTGCATCTGTTCTGTAGCTTGCATGGTTGAGGTTTCCCAGGTGGAGTCGAATTTAACCGTAGGCTCCACTCCTGGTGGTGCCCTTCTGGACATTCCTTTAAGGTTCAGCTTTGCAACCATACTGCCCACGTAAAACAAACACTTTGCCTTCATGAACGCTGTTTGGAGGGTCATGACTCGTGGGAATAACGCCGCCCAATCAGTTAACCTGATAGAGAGATCGTTTGTTGCTCCCAAGCATGACATCACACTCCCTAGGAAGAAGGTAATGCCACTGTGGCGACCGTACTCCTGGGAGCGACACAAGTGCACTGATGCCCAGCCACTGCTCGATGAATCTGCTGGTACATTGACCCAGACCACTACATTCCCCTCGCACGCTACACGGCCTGTATCTGACCCTGATGAAACTCAGGTTACCCTTGCCATATACAGTTCCATCTTACACGGTGACAAAGAGGAAGCTGCAGATGAAAGTGCAGGTTCGGCCCACCCGCCATCAGACACACCACCGTACTATCAGGGGCCCTGTGCCAGTGCCGTCGCCAACGAGTGGGCCCCCCCTGCTTGCTCAGGATCACAGCACTTGCAAAGTTGAAATACTGTGCAGTGAGATGGAAGATGGGGACGACGAGGAGTCCAGACAAGTACAGGGATTCCCTAGCGAGGAGACTTATTTGATTGTTTTCAATGTTGGGACAGCAATTTTTGGGAAGCACTATACTCTGGAGAATGATAGATGGGGCCCACCATGCACTGGAACATTCCAAAGGTGGACATCAGACACTGGAGCAGCATTTACAGGGCCCATTATACACTAGAGCATTAGAAATGGGGCCCATTATGTTTGGAGCATTATTTGGGCCCATAAGACAGTGGAGCTTCATCCATGAGGACCAACATATACTGTAGCATTATGTGGAGCTCATCATATACTGTTTCAAACATTATATGGGACCAATGATTCTGTATGGAGAAATAGATGGGCCTCGTCATGAGATGTAAAAAGTGAGGTATTTTTCATTGTACTATACCGCTATTTCTCTGCCGTATCGGAGCATGATGAGTTGTGGTATGTGTTAAAGGGGCGCTCTTTCTCCCAGGGCACATGAAAACCTGGAGCCAGCCCTCCCCCCCACAACTGTAGCCAAATAACCCCCATTTTTCAGTGCGTAACTTGTATTATGAATTTAATTAAGGTTGACAAGCTTAAGTAAGAAGAATTGATGCTTTTGGCATTCAAATGGGCACTGTTGGTGTGTTTCCTGTCCTCCTCTCACTGCCGACTTTTATTCCCCATTGACTTACATTGGGTTTCGTGTTTCGGTACGACCCCGACTTTTCCCTATAATCGGACGATCTTGCTCGACCCGACTTTTGGAAAAGTCGGGTTTCACGAAACGAAACGCGACCCTAAAAAACCAAAAGTCGCTCAACTCTAGTTGTTGGAACATAATTATGACATGGTGGGGATATCTGAGACATGGCTGGATGAGAGCCATGACTGGGCGGTAAATTTATAGGGCTATAGTCTGTTCAGAAATGACCGTACAAATAAACGAGGGGGAGGAGTGTGTTTATATGTAAAATCATCCTTAAAACCCATCCTTCGCGATAATATATATGAATCTAATGAAAATGTAGAGTCCCTGTGGGTATAGATAAGGAGAGGGGGGAAAAATAATAAATTACTGATAGGGGTTTGTTATAAGTCTCCAAAAAAAAATAATGGAAGCAACAGAGAATATCCTCATAAAGCAAATAGATGAAGCAGCGACTCAAGGAGAAGTCATTATTATGGGGGACTTCAACTACCCTGAAATACATTGGGGAACCGAAACCTGCAGTTTCAGCAAAGGTAATAGGTTTTTGACATCTATGAGAGACAATTACCTTTCACAACTGGTTCAGGACCCAACAAGGGGGGGCACTGCTAGACCTAATAATAACCAACAGGCCAGACCGCATATCAAATGTAAGGGTTTGGGGTCACTTGGGTAATAGTGATCACAAATTAATACGTTTTCATGTATCCTTAAATAAGATGTGTAGTAGAGGGGTTACAAGGACACTAAACTTCAGGAAAGCAAATTTCCAACGGATGAGAGAAGAACTTGGTGCAATTAACTGGGATGATATCCTGAGACATAAAAATACACAAAGAAAATGGGAGACGTTTATTAGCATCCTGAATAGGACCTGTGCACAATATATACCGTATGGGAATAAACATGCGAGAAATAGGAGGAAACCACTATGGCTAAATAGAGCTGTAAGGGGTGCAATAAGAGTTAAAAATAAAGCATTTAGAGAATTAAAGCAAGTAGGTAGTGATGAGGCATTAACTAAATACAGAAGATTAAATAAATTCTGTAAAAAGCAAATCAAGTCAGCAAAGATTGAGACAGAGACTCATTGCCAGAGAAAGTAAAAATAATCCCAAAATATTCTTTAACTACATAAATAGTAAGAAACTAAAAAATGATAGTGTTGGTCCCCTTAAAAATAGTCTGGGTGAAATGGTGGATGAGGATGAGGAAAAAGCCAATATGCTAAATGACTTTTTTTCAACAGTATTTACACAAGAAAATCCCATGACGGATAACATGATCAGGGATAAAGATTCTCCATTAAATGTCACCTGCTTAACCAAGCAGGAAGTACGGCGGCGTCTAAAAATCACTAAAATTGACAAATCTCCGGGCCCGGATGGGATACATCCCCGAGTACTGCAGGAATTAAGCACAGTCATAGATAGACCATTATTTTTAATCTTTAAAGATTCCATAATAACAGGGTCTGTACCACAAGACTGGCGTATAGCAAATGTGGTGCCAATATTCAAAAAGGGGACAAAAACTAAACTCGGAAATTATAGGCCAGTAAGTTTAACCTCAACTGTGGGTAAAATCCTGGAGGGTTTTCTAAGAGATACTATACTGGAGTATCTGGAGAAGAATAACCTCATGACTAGTGTTGAGCATTCCGATACTGCAAATATCGGGTATCGGCCGATATTCGCTGTATCGGATTTCCGATACCGAGTACCGATATTTTTTCAATATCGGATACCGGAATCGGAAGTTCCCATAATGCAATGAGCCACTGTTGTGGCTGTGATTGGCTGCTGAAATGATGTCATCATGATGCGCGGTCTGTGCGCATCATGATGTGCGGTCTGTGCCGACTGCGGGGGTTCTGTATGGGCCTGCTGGGGGTCTGTGCCGGCTGCCGGGGGTCTGTACGGGCTGCCGGGGGTCTGTATTGCCCTGCTGGGGGCCTGTGCCAGCTTCCAGGGCTCCGTACGGGCCTGCCGGGGGCCTGTGTTGGCTGCCGGGGGTTTGCACGGGCCTGCCGGGGGCCTGTGCCGGCTGTCGGGGGTCTGTACGTGCCTGGCGGGGGCCTGTGCCGGCTGTCGGGGGTCTGTACTGGCCTGCCGAGGGCCTGTGCCGGGGGTCTGTATGGGCCTGCCGGGGGCCTGTGCCGGCTGTCAGGGGTCTGTACGTGCCTGCCGGGGGCCTGTGCCGGCTGTCAGGGGTCTGTACAGGCCTGTGCCGGCTGCCGGGGGTCTGTACGGGCCTGCCGGGGGTCTTTGTGTCTGTGTGCAGTCATCGTCCGATGGGACTACAAGTCCCATCGGGCTATGCCTGCTACAATGACAGTGATTGACACATTAGCCAATGATGGGACAGTAGTAGTCCCATCATCCGGCTAATGTGTTGAATGTAAAAAAAAAAATACTACATACATACTACATACATACTACACATATACAACATTCATACAACATACATACATACTACATACATACTACATATAAGCAACATTCATACAACATACATACATACCACATACATACTACATACATACTACATATATACAACATTCATGCAACATGCATACATACTACATACATACTTTATATATACTACATTCATACAGCATACATACCTACTACATATATATTACATTCATACAACATACATACTACATAATACATACATACTTCATATATACTACATTCATACAGCATACATACTACATACATACTACAAATATACTACATTCATACAACATACATACATACTACATACATATATACGACATTCATACAACATACATACATACTACATACATATATACTACATTCATACAACATACATACATACTACATACTTACTACATACATACAACATACATACAACATACTACAGACATACAACATACATACAACATACAACATACATACTACATACAATACATTCATACATTCATACAATACATACATACTAAATATATACTACATTCATACAACATACATACATAGTACATACTACATACATACAACATGCTACAGACATACAGCATACATTCAACATACATACTACATACATACTATATACAACATACATATTACATACAATACATTCATACAATACATACATACTACATATATACTACATTCATACAACATACATACATAGTACATACATACTACATACATACAACATGCTACAGACATACAATATATACTACATACATACTACATACAACATACATACTACATACAATACATTCATACATTACATACATACTACATATATACTACATTCATACAACATACATACATAGTATATACTACATACATGCTACATACATGCAACATGCTACAGACATACAACATACATACTACATACATAGTACATACAATACATTCCTACATTCATACAATGCATACATATAGACATACAATACATATAACATAGAGTACATACTCACCATCACTTGTCACTTTGATCCCCGAAGCCAGTGTCATCTATGAAAAAAACAAGCAATATACTCCCTGATCCGCAGAAATCTATGAGTGTCCCACGACGATGTGCTGCACTGCATCACTGAGAGGTTACTATGGTTCACTGGTCTCACTTTATGGCAAAAGCTGCGTGGGAACTTTCTCACACAGCAATGCCAAAAGTGAGACTAGGGACTATTTTTTACAGTGGCGGGGGAATACAGTGCGGAAGGATACCTACCTCCCATCATTGGATTCCTGGAGCCCCTAGAGAGCAGTCGCATCAGCTGATGCTGCTGTTCTCCAAGGGAGATCGGCGAGGGACACTCGTGGATTTCTGCGGATCAGGGAGTATATCGGTTGTTTGTTATTTTCATATTTTTTCACAGATGACACTGGCTTCAGGGATCAAAGTGACAAGTGATGGTGACTATGTACTCTATGTTATATGTACTGTATGTCTATATGTATATATTGTATGAATGTATGAATGTATTGTATGTAGTATGTATGTAGTATGTATGTTGTATGTCTGTAGCATGTTGTATGTATGTTGCATGTATGTAGTATGTATGAATGTAGTATATATGTAGTATATATATATATATATATATGCTGTATGAATGTAGTATATATGAAGTATGTATGTAGTATGTATGTATGTTGTATGAATGTAGTATATATGAAGTATGTATGTAGTATGTAGTATGAATGTTGTATATATGTAGTATGTATGTATGTATGTTGTATGAATGTAGTATACACTCACTGGCCACTTTATTAGGTACACCATGCTAGTAAGGGGTTGGACCCCCTTTTGCCTTCAGAACTGCCTCAATTCTTCATGGCAGAGATTCAACAAGGTGCTGGAAGCATTCCTCAGAGATTTTGGACCATATTGACATGATGGCATCACACAGTTGGCGCAGATTTGTCGGCTGCACATCCCTGATGCGAATCTCCCGTTCCATCACATCCCAAAGATGCTCTATTGGATTGAGATCTGGTGACTGAGGAGGCCATTTGAGTACAGTAAACTCATTGTCATGTTCAAGAAACCAATCTGAGATGATTCGAGCTTTATGACATGGCGCATTATCCTGCTGAAAGTAGCCATCAGATGTTGGGTACATTGTGGTCATAAAGGGATGGACATGGTCAGCAACAATACTCAGGTAGGCTGTGGCGTTGCAACGATGCTCAATTGGTACCAAGGGGCCCAAAGAGTGCCCAGAAAAAAATTCCCCACACCATGACACCACCACCACCAGCCTGAACCGTTGATACAAGGCAGGATGGATCCATGCTTTCATGTTGTTTACGCCAAATTCTGACCCTACCATCCGAATGTCGCAGCAGAAATCGAGACTCATCAGACCAGGCAACGTTTTTCCAATCTTCTACTGTCCAATTTCGATGAGCTTGTGCAAATTGTAGCCTCAGTTTCCTGTTCTTAGCTGAGAGGAGTGGTACCCAGTGTGGTCTTCTGCTGCTGTAGCCCATCTGCCTCAAAGTTCGACGCACTGTGCGTTCAGAGATGCTCTTCTGCCTACCTTGGTTGTAACGGGTGGCAATTTGAGTCACTGTTGCCTTTCTATCAGCTCGAACCAGTCTGCCCATTCTCCTCTGACCTCTGGCATCAACATGGCATTTCCGGCCACAGAACTGCCGCTCACTGGATTTTTTTTCTTTTTCGGACCATTCTCTGTAAACCCTTGAGATGGTTGTGCGTGAAAATCCCAGTAGATCAGCAGTTTCTGAAATTCTCAGACCAGCCCTTCCGGCACCAACAATCATGCCACGTTCAAAGGCACTCAAATCACCTTTCTTCCCCATACTGATGCTCGGTTTGAACTGCAGGAGATTGTCTTGACCATGTCTACATGCCTAAATGCACTGAGTTGCCGCCATGTGATTGGCTGATTAGAAATTAAGTCTTAACACACAGTTGGACAGGTGTACCTAATAAAGTGGCCAGTGAGTGTATATGTAATATGTATGTAGTATGTATGTATGCTATATGAATGTAGTATATATGAAGTATGTATGTAGTATGTATGTATGTTGTATGAATGTAGTATATATGTAGTATGTATGTAGTATGTATGCAGTATTTTTTTTTTTACATTCCACACATTAGCTGGATGATGGGACTACTACTGTCCCATCATTGGCTAATGTGTCAATCACTGTCATTGTAGCAGGCATAGCCCAATGGAACTTGTAGTCCCATCGGACGATGCCTGCACACAGACACAAAGACCTCCGGCAGGCTCGCACAGACCCCCGGCAGGCCCGTACAGACCCCCGGCAGGCCCGTACAGACCCCCGACAGGCCGGCACAGGCCCCCGGCAGGCCCGTACAGACCCCCGACAGCCAGCACAGGCCCCCTGCAGGCCCGTACAGACCCCTGGCAGCCGGCACAGGCCCCTGTCAGGCTCGCACAGACCCCCGGCAGGCCCGTACAGGCCCCCGGCAGGTCCATACAGACCCCCGGCAGGCCCGTACAGACCCCCGACAGCCGGCACAGGCTCCCGGCAGGCCCGTACAGACCCCTGGCAGCCGGCACAGGCCCCTGTCAGGCACGTACAGACCCCCGGCAGCCCGTACAGACCCCCTGCTCTCTGTCCTCGCCTGTTAGCTGGATCTTATCAACCAGCGTAGCTCTGAGAGCACACTCCCACATGTCACACGCTGCTTCATTGCCTGAAAGCTGAACTCGGCAACCCGGCACCTTATCACTGCAAGTAAGTGTCCAAAATTGCCGTCCCCCATTGATGTGGGTTATAGTGCAATGAGCGTGGTTTAACTACTTCCTCACCACCATCTGTCAGCTAGTGTGTGCCATTGTAATCTCTGCCTTGAGTGTGATTTTTGGCCTTTATTCATTTGGAGTTTCTGGGGGCTAATGAGCTTAACTCACACAATGTTTGTGTAATTTTAGCATCACCACTGTTTAACTGTGTGCAACATCAGTTAAAGGCTATATTTCATTTATAACCTTGGTTGTTGCGTTTTTTGGCCTTTATTCAACTGTTACTTCTTTAGCATAAGTGCAGTGAAGTGTGTTTTATTCTTTAGGATGTATGCATGCTGTATGAATGTAGTATATATGAAGTATGTATGTAGTATGTGTGTATGTTGTATGAATGTAGTATATATGTAGTATGTATGTAGTATGTATGTATGCTGTATGAATGTAGTATATATGAAGTATGTATGTAGTATGTATGTTGTATGAATGTAGTATATATGTAGTATGTATGTAGTATGTATGTATGCTGTATGAATGTAGTATATATGAAGTATATACTACATATATGTAGTATGTATGTGGGTCGCCCTCCCAGGGCTGTGGGGTACTCGGTACCGGGCCGGTGTCAGGGGAATGCGTCACAGCAGCGGTGACCCGGTCCGTGGCCCTGGGCGCCAAGCAATGGGGGATGTAGTTAATGGTAGAATAGTTCATGACACCACCCGTGGTGTTTGGCAAGCATGGTGTTAGGCCAATGCTGCATACAGATCCGCTGGGACTGATGGTAGGGTGCAGCAAAGATGTAAAAGCTCCCCACAGGTGGAGCTGTAGTCCCAGGGCAGTGCAGATGTAACCAGCACGGGGATGTAGCAGTGCTGGAAGCGTAGGAACAGACAAGACACAGCGGTTGTAGTTTGGGTACCTTTACTTAATATATGCAGTCCAGGGTCCTGATTACAGATGGTGTTGGAGCAGGTTAGCCTGGAAGCAGATCAGGATTCTCTCTCAGCAGAAGGGCTGTGCAGTCTCCTCCCTAGCGCCTTGTGGTGTGAAGCTCCCCAGTACTTAGTTACTCTGGAATGCCTCTTCAGATGTTCCTAGAACTATACTTGTATGACAGACAGCTGTAGCCTCTCTCGGGGACTCCTCTCCTGAGTCCTGGCTCTCTATTCAATTGCTGTTGTGTTCCAAGTCTCTGATGGGAGCAGGGCATTTACAGCCTCCTACTCCTCTGGTATCTGTGGCAGGACCGTCAGTATCCGTACCACCGTGGAGACCAGGCTCCAGTTCTCGCGCTCTTGCGGTGAGGGAGCTCTCCACCCGGAGCTCAACCTCCACTTTCTTCCATACGTCTGCACACGTGGACCTCCTTCAACTAACTGACCACTCCTTCCCCTCAGCCCTCAAGGAGCACCCCCTCCCCTTCATCCTGGTTCAGAGTTCCCCCTGCTGGCCTGGAGTGGAACTGTGTTGCATGCATTAGGTTAACTGCTGGAGAGACCCATCACTGCTTCCAAGCCTGGCATTACCCTCCCCTGGAGGAAGGCAAGGCCAGTGTGGCGACCATACCCTTGGGGGCGCCACATACGTAGTATGTATGTATGTTGTATGAATGTAGTATATATGAAGTATGTATGTAGCATGTAGTATGTATGTATGTTGTATGAAAGTTGTATATATGTAGTATGTACAGTATGTAGTATGTATGTTATATTTTTTTTTTTTTTTTTTACATTCAACACATTAGCCGGATGATGGGACTACTACTGTCCCATCATTGGCTAATGTGTCAATCACTGTCATTGTAGCAGGCATCGCCCGATGGGACTTGTAGTCCTATCGGATGATGCCTGCACACAGACACAAAGACCCCCGGCAGCCGGCACAGACCCCCGGCAGGTCCACACAGACCCCCGGCAGCTGGCACAGACCCCCGGCAGCCGGCACAGACCCCCAGCAGTCCGCACAGACCTCCGGCAGGCCCGTAGGGACCCCCGGCAGGCCCGTACAGACCCCCGGCAAGCCCGCACAGACCCCACCCGCACGCACAGACACGCACAGTGTCCGCCCACGCACTGCCCACACTCTTTCCCCCTCCCGAACAGGATGTGCAAGTACAGAAGGGGTTTAATTCCGATATTTCTGTCCCACTGACTTGAATGGGACTTCCGGTTTCGGAATCGGCGATACCCGATACTTTGTGGGTATCAGCCGATCCAATCCGATCCGATATTTCTCAATATCGGACGGTATCGCTCAACACTACTCATGACTAGTGTTGAGCATTCCGATACCGCAAGTATCGGGTATCGGCCGATACTTGCTGTATCGGAATTCCGATACCGACTTCCGATATTTTTTCAATATCGGAATTCGGCATCGGAATCGGAAGTTCAGTTGATTGACGGCCTGACGTCATCATGATGCGCGGTGTGTGCGCATCATGATGCGCCGTCATTTCGGGCCTTCCGGGGGTCTCTGCCGGCCTGCCGGGGGGCTGTGCCGGCCTGCCGGGGGGCTGTGTGGACTGCCCGGGGTCTCTGCCGGCCTGCCGGGGGGCTGTGCCGGCCTGCCGGTGGTCTGTGCACCCTGTGGGGGTCTGTACCGGCCTGCCGGGGGGCTGTGCCGGCCTGCCGGGGGGCTGTGCTGATGTCCGGGGGTCTGTGCAAGCATCGTCCGATGGGACTACAAGTCCCATCGGGCGATGCCTGCTACCATGACAGTGATTGACACATTAGCCAATGATGGGACAGTAGTAGTCCCATCATCCGGCTAATGTGTTAAATGTTAAAAAAAAAAAAAAAATACTACATACATACTACATGCATGCTACATACATACTACATGCTACATACATACTACATATATACTACATACATACTACATACATGCTACATACATACTACATGCATGCTACATACATACTACATACATGCTACATACATACTACATACATACTACATACATACTACATACATGCTACATACATGCTACATACATACTGCATGCTACATACATACTACATACATACTACATACATACTACATGCATGCTACATACATACTACATATATACTACATGCATGCTACATACATACTACATGCTACATACATACTACATACATACTACATACATGCTACATACATACTGCATGCTACATACATACTACATACATACTACATACATACTACATGCATGCTACATACATACTACATGCATGCTACATACATACTACATGCATGCTACATGCATGCTACATACATACTACATGCTACATACATACCACATACATGCTACATACATACTACATACTACATATATACTACATGCATGCTACATACATACTACATGCTACATACATACCACATACATACTACATACATACTACATACTACATATATACTACATGCATGCTACATACATACTACATGCTACATACATACCACATACATACTACATACATACTACATGCTACATACATACTACATATATACTACATGCATGCTACATACATACTACATGCTACATACATACCACATACATACTACATACATGCTACATATATACTACATGCATGCTACATACATACTACATATATACTACATGCATGCTACATACATACTACATGCTACATGCATGCTACATACATACTACATACATACTACATGCTACATACATACCACATATATACTACATACATACAATACATTCATACAATACATACATAGACATACAGTACATATAACATAGAGTAACATACTTACCAATACTTGTCACATTGTTCCCCGAAGCCATTGTCTTTCCGGAATAAATATTAACATAACAAACCACAAAAATACTCACCCACGATCCGAAGCAGTCCACGAGTGTGTCCCACGACGATCTTGGGTAGAGAACTGCAGCATCAGATGATGCTGCCGTTCTCTACGGGCTGCAGGAATCCAATGACGGAAGGTAGGTATCCTTCCGCACTGTATTCCTCCGCCACTTAAAAAAAAAAAAGTCCCTAGTCTCACTTTATGCCATTGCTGCGTGGGAATTTCCCACACAGCAATGGCACAAAGTGAGACTAGGGACTTTTTTTTTTTTTAAGTGGCGGAGGAATACAGTGCGGAAGGATACCTACCTTCCGTCATTGGATTCCTGCAGCCCGTAGAGAACGGCAGCATCATCTGATGCTGCAGTTCTCTACCCAAGATTGTCATGGGACACACTCGTGGACTGCTTCGGATCGTGGGTGAGTATTTTTGTGGTTTGTTATGTTAATATTTATTCCGGAAAGACAATGGCTTCGGGGAACAATGTGACAAGTATTGGTAAGTATGTTACTCTATGTTATATGTACTGTATGTCTATGTATGTATTGTATGAATGTATTGTATGTATGTAGTATATATGTGGTATGTATGCAGCATGTAGTATGTATGTAGTATGTATGTAGCATGCATGTAGCATGCAGTATGTATGTAGCATGCATGTAGTATATATGTAGTATGTATGTAGCATGTAGTATGTATGTAGCATGCATGTAGTATATATGTAGTATGTATGTAGCATGTAGTATGTATGTAGCATGCATGTAGTATATATGTAGTATGTATGTAGCATGTAGTATGTATGTAGCATGCATGTAGTATGTATGTAGCATGCATGTAGTATGTATATGGTATGTATGTAGCATGTAGTATGTATGTAGCATGCATGTAGTATATATGTGTTATGTATGTGGTATGTATGTAGCATGCATGTAGCATGCATGTAGTATGTATGTAGTATGTATGTAGTATATATGTAGTATGTATGTAGCATGTAGTATGTATGTAGTATGTATGTAGCATGCATGTAGCATGCAGTATGTATGTAGCATGCATGTAGTATATATGTAGTATGTATGTAGCATGTAGTATGTAGCATGCATGTAGTATATATGTAGTATGTAGCATGTAGTATGTATGTAGCATGCATGTAGTATATATGTTATGTAGCATGCATGTAGCATGCATGTAGTATGTATGTAGTATATATGTGGTATGTATGTAGCATGCAGTATGTATGTAGCATGCATGTAGTATATATGTAGTATGTATGTTGCATGTAGTATGAATGTAGCATGTATGTAGTATGTAGTATGAATGTAGCATGTATGTAGTATGCATGTTGTATGTATGTAGCATGTAATTTTTTTTTTTTTTTTTACATTTAACACATTAGCCGGATGATGGGACTACTACTGTCCCATCATTGGCTAATGTGTCAATCACTGTCATGGTAGCAGGCATCGCCCGATGGGACTTGTAGTCCCATCGGACGATGCCTGCACAGACCCCCGGAGCCTGCACAGCCCCCCGGCAGGCCGGCACAGCCCCCCGGCAGGCCGGCACAGCCCCCCGGAGCCTGCACAGCCCCCCGGCAGGCCGGCACAGCCCCCCGGCAGGCCGGCACAGCCCCCCGGAGCCTGCACAGACCACCGGCAGGCCGGCACAGACCACCGGAGCCTGCACAGACCCCCTGGCAGGCCGGCACAGCCCCCCGAAAGGCCCGTACAGACCCCAGAGAGGCTGTACAAGGGCAGGAAAGGGTTTTTCTTATTCCGATACCGGAAGTCCCATAGACTTGAATGGGACTTCCGGTATCGGAATCGGCGATACCGATACTTTTTTTAAAGATCGGCCGATACCATCCGATACGATACTTTGAAGTATCGGACGGTATCGCTCAACTCTACTCATGACCCAATATCAATATGGGTTTACAAGGGACCGTTCCTATCAGACTAATCTGATAAGCTTTTATGAAGAGGTAAGATCCGTACTGGACCAAGGGAAAGCAGTGGACGTGGTGTACATGGACTTTTCAAAAGCTTTTGATATGGTGCCACACAAAAGGTTGATACATAAAATGAGAACAATGGGGATAGGGGAAAATATGTGTAGGTGGGTTAAGAGCTGGCTCAGGGATAGGAAACAAAGGGTGGTTATTAATGGAGCACACTCGGACAGGGTCACGGTTAGCAGTGGGGTACCACAGGGGTCAGTTTTGGGCCCGCTTCTTTTTAACATATTTATTAATGACCTTGTAGGGGGCATAGAGAGTAGAATTTCAATATTTGCAGATGACACTAAACTCTGCAGGGTAATCAATACAGAGGATGACAAATTTAAATTACAGGAGGATTTATGTAAATTAGAAGCTTGGGCTGATAAATGGCAAATGAGCTTTAATGGGGATAAATGTAAGGTCATGCACTTGGGTAGAACGAATAAGATGTATAATTATGTGCTTAATTGTAAAACACTGGGCAAAACTGTCACTGAAAAAGACCTGGGTGTATGGGTGGACGACAAACTCACATTTAGTGGCCAGTGTCAGGCAGCTGCTACAAAGGCAAATAAAATAATGGGATGCATTAAAAGAGGCATAGATGCTCATGAGGAGAACATAATTTTACCTCTATATAAGTCACTAGTGCGACCACACTTAGAGTACTGTGTACAGTTCTGGTGTCCGGTGTATAAGAAAGACATAGCTGAACTGGAGCGGGTGCAGAGAAGAGCGACCAAGGTTATTAGGGAACTAGGGGGTCTGCAATACCAAGACAGGTTATTACACTTGGGGTTATTTAGTTTGGAGAATCGAAGGCTTAGGGGTGATCTTATTACAATGTATAAAAATATGCGGGGACAGTACAAAGACCTTTCTAATGATCTTTTTACTCTTAGACCTGTGACGGGGACAAGGGGGCATCCTCTACGTCTGGAGGAAAGAAGGTTTAAGCATACTCACAGACGTGGATTGTTTACTGTAAGAGCAGTGAGACTATGGAACTCTCTGCCATATGATGTTGTAATGAGTGATTCCCTACTAAAATTTAAGAAGGGACTGGATGCCTTTCTTGAAAAGTATAATATTACAGGGTATATACACTAGTTTCCTTGATAGGGCGTTGATCCAGGGAACTAGTTTGATTGCCGTTTGTGGAGTCGGGAAGGAATTTTTTTCCCCAATGTGAAGTTTACTGTTTGCCACATGGGTTTTTTTTTGCCTTCCTCTGGAAAAACATGTTAGGGCAGGTTAGGACAGGATATGGGTTGAACTAGATGGACTTAAAGTCTCCCTTCAACCTTAATAACAATATTACTATGTTACTTTGTTACATTAACCACCGAGAGTGGAGGTGATCCTGATGAGACTTAGATACCAGAGGAGCTTGCGGGCTGTATTGTGGTGTCAAGGCAGGAAGAGGAGGGGGTGACTCTCAGGGTGAGGAATGTGAGAACAGAGAGGATGATGATGAGGTTATAGATCCCACTTGGTGTGAACCCGGAGGTAGGCAGCTGAGTAGCTCAGCAGAGGAGGTGGAGTAGGAGGAAGATGAGGGGGTTACATTGCGGCTTCCCACACAGACACAAAGTAATGCAACCACAACAAGCACTGCATCCTCAGCTCCAACTCTGGATGTAAGTGTGCAGTTCGCAGGGGCGGCAAGGGTTGCCTTGCCTGGGCAGTTTTTGAGACCGCACTGGTTGACCCAACACACGTTATCTGTCAAATTTGCAAAAAAGAACAGTGTAGGCAAAAATTACAATAATTTGACAACGACATGTATGAACCGGCACATGCATGATCAACATGCCTTAGTGTGGGAATCTCACTATTCTAATATGCGGACTAGCGAGCCTCGTCAAACACCGGCTTTCCCATCAACCCCATCTGCTGCTTGTTCCTCCTCAGTCACTATTCCAAGTCTTCTCACACAGGTCTCTGATCGTAGAAACTACAATTGTTTACCCACCACAGTCGGAATGAGTGAGAGCCGGTCAGCTGTTATGGAAGTAGACTTGACTACTGCTTTTTTGTCACCTAGCACAACACTTCTTTCACAATCCACCATAACATCTCTGCCTGCACCTCACTCACAGTCCAGCAGTTTGTCCTGTTTTCCATACTCCACCCTCTCTGTTTAGAAGTCAGCCCTTGATCCCATAGTTGTGGTCTTGTAAAATAATGTTTCCTCCTACACATGGTAAAGCTAAGAACTTGAACTCCACCATCTCCAATCTCTTGGCCATGGAAATGCTGCCTTTCCACCTGGTGGATAATGACGGTTTCTGAAAGTTGATAGCCATTGCAGTCACCCAGTATCAGTTGCCCAGTCGCCATTAGTTCTCTAAGAAAGCTGTTCCCGCGCTACACCAGCATGTCACCTACAAATTACAGTTCCCTGAAAAAAATCTATGTCTGTCAGGGTGCATTTCACCACTGACACTTGGAGAAGCAAACATGGGCAGGGGCTTTACATCTCACTGACTGGGCATTGGGTGACTCTGGTGGATGTGGGGGCAGGCATTCAAGGGGCTCAAGAAAAAAAAGGGAGAAATTCCCAGCTTCCAAAAGATCCATAATTTATTGTGTAAAAACAAAGTTGACAGAGTTCACACAAATGTCAGAGCGACGCATTTCGAACACTAGACCTGTGCTCTTTTTCAAAAAGCTGATAGTAGAGCTAAAACAAATACATTTTATACACAGCTTCAGCCAATTAACGATCATTAACACATGTGTCATATGAAATTAATTAAAATTACCAAGTCATGGTAAAAAAAATTGTTAAGCATACAAAACAACATTTAACTTTACATCACAAAATTGAAAAAGCAGAAAAAACACTTATCAAGACATAATTTACATGTATGTTGCAAACTAATAATGGTGCATAATTTCTCTGCATGCATTTAAGCCTGCTGGAGCGCATGTTCTCAGACAAAATATCCAATAAGCTTCACATGTTAGCAGCAATTTTTTAATATTTCTGTCATGATCACGTGTGTCAGGTCGCAGATGATGCCGCAAGGCGAACCCATAACACACGTGACCCTGGATACACCGCCTCCAGTGGGGCGAATTTAAATAATAGAACGTGCAGGTGGATACGCCGCCTCCACCTGGCGAATTTAGGTATTACACGTTATAAATATATTTCTGGAAACACCGCCTCCAGTAAGGCGCATTTAAATAATAAGGGGGGAACCTGGGAAACTTTAACAATGGTGGGCCCTGCGATAGGGAATGGGGACATGGAGACCTCCTAAGCTCCCCTGAGCCAGTGTCCCTGCACTCCTTACATTCCCTAAACAGGCTCCGCACCTGTCGCCGCACGCGTACCTTAACACCCTTGCTCACCCTGACCCTAAACCCTCACTAGGGAATGGGTCGGTGCGGAGACTAATCCCACCACTGCACTAATAACACACATGAGGAAAGAGACAATACAGGGGAAACACCACTTAGCTTTGCTCTGTTGCGTGCGCTCCTAGCAACAGAGCCCACCACCTGCATGCGTCTTCTCCTCCACCCGGATCCATCACCATAACAGGATCCCTCACCTTAGTGCAGCCTTGGAGCAGAGTCCACCACCAGTTGCAGCTGCTTAGCACCAGAGTCCCAAGGATGAGTTCAGCTTCTGCCACGAAGTCAAGCATGCTTGAGTCCAGCTCAGCGGCCAAGTCCCACATGGTGAGTGCCACTCTCCATAGTAGCCACTCCACCAGCCCATGAAGACACTTCCCGCTGACACCATCACTGCGACCCCACCACGCCATGCCAGCCCTTCGTCCAGACACCATAGCTGAAACACGTCCCCCCTGGCTAAGCTGCGCAGGACTCCTCACCAGCTCCATCCTTCCTCCAGGCTCTCCAACAACTCAGCAAGAAATATCACCAGCAGTGAGTGAACACCCCGAGACCCATTTATAGAGTGTCACACCTGAACCATAATTAAGTGCAACCTAACCTAAGGTGCAATACCAGAACCACCACCGGGGACAGTCAAAACACCTTTGAACTTAACCAAAGTAAAAAAAGTTCACTTTGTGCTTTTAATACCGCCAGATCCAACACTGGATCATGACAATTTCCTCCTCGTGCTTGCATGACAATTCTCTCAATGCCAATCACTTTAAATGACGAAGTATTTCTCTGATGACAAAGAATAAAATGTTTAGAAGCAGAAGACAAATTATGATTAAAACTACCTACAGAAATTATATCCATTGTATGTTCTGAAATTCTGATTTTCAGATGTCGGTTAGTACATCCTCACATGGTAAAGGTTGCAAATGGTACAGCTGATTAAATAAACTTCAAAGGGCTGCTCCACAAGTCTTTGAATCCCCAAGGCTTGCGGGACAAACCTCTGTATCAAACATTTCCTCTGCTGCTTCTGCCTCCTCCACCTCCTCTAGGGCCTCCTCCTATGCTCTCAACCTTTCCCTTACTCAGACACCAGTGCAGATAGAATCTCCCTCAGATCTGTACTTCGCAGCCATGGCTCACTGCAATCAGGCAGTGTTTAAATTAATATGCCTTGGAGATTGCAGTCACACAGCTCATGATTTGTGGACAAGTATCCAGGTTGAGTAAGAACAATGACTGTATCATGGAGCCGTGTGCGATAATAGTGCAAACCTAGTGGCGACTCTACGTCATGGGAACCTCACACACATGCCTTGCATGGCTCATGTACTCAACGAGGTACAGCAATTTCTCCACCATTAAACTGGCCTGGATGCGCTGCTGCAGAAAGCACAGTCGCTGTGTGCTCACTTCCGACGATCACACCCACAGGTCATTGACTTGCATCGCTACAGAGGTGTTTCAGCCTACCGTTTAACCGTTTGATTAGCGATGTTTCAACAAGGTTGAAGTCCACTCTGCACATGTTGAAGCAGCTGTGGCATCAGCAATGATGCAAATCACACTTCACTTGTGAAGTGGGCACAGGTGAAGGATCTCTGCACCCTTCTGTACAGTTTTGAAATGGCTACTAAGATGATAGCCATCAACAGCATCACTATTCTGCTTATCTACCTGCTGGAGCACACTTTGAATAGTGTGCATGAGAAGGTGATGGTCCCAGACGAAAAGCTGAGGAGGATGCAGAAGGGATAACAATATCTCAACTTTTCAGATTGTCACCGCACAGGCAGGTGCCATGGGAGGGTAGCTTACAGCGATCAAGGGCTCTTATGCTACCAGACAAACTGTTAGTGAAGATGCAGAAGCCAAGGAACAAATTGAGTAGGACACGCAACAGTCAGGAGATGAAGAGGATAATGATACCCTCTCTCTCCATGGTTGGCGGGAGGCGATGGAGGAAGCAACCTTGAGTGTTACTCCGCCACCAACACAGCTTGGACATGGACCTCATGGAACCACCCAACACATGAGTGCCTGCTTGCTGCACTATCTTCAATACAATGCCCATATTCTTAGGGATATAAATAGAGCTGACTACTGGGTTGCCACTATGCTAGATCTACGGTACAAGAATAAATTTAGCTAAATGCTTCCCCCCTGGAAAGGGATGCGCGCATGCTGAATATCAAAACATGCTTGTAGACAATCTTAAGAGTGATTTTCCTCAAGACAGTAGTGAGGCACACAGTGTGCATCCCAGTTGTAGACTTCCATCCCCGGAAATGTCAAGGTGTCATCACCAAAACATTAGCAGTGCAGTGTAAGTGACAAGCAATTTCTGGGAGTCATTTAACACATTTTTTAGACTAGCCCGTGCACCAGCAGAGCAAGTCTGACATGTTAATGACTGGAGAGGATGGTGCAGGAGTATCTGGAGCTCAATATTAATACCATTTGGAGGGTTTGGACCCTTTTACATTTTGGTCTTCAAAATTGGAAGAGTGGCCTGAGCTCACCTGTCAGGCCTTGGAGGTTTTGTCATACTCGGCAGCCAGCGTTCTCTCAGAACGTGTCTTCAGCACTGCTGGTGGTGTTCAGATGGATAAATGTATCCAGTTGTCCCCTGAAAATGTAGACCACCTATCTTTCATCAAAATGAAATTGATTTCTGATGACTTCTGCTCCCCAGTTGCAGTTTGGGCAGACTAGGGGATGGTGTCGTTTTTAGTCTCATGTATTGATCTTGCGTTATTGTAATCTGTGTCATCTTTATGGTGTCTTCTATGCCTGCTGTCACTACTGCTGTTGATGTTGCAAACAATTTTTTGAAAGATGGAGAGAAAATTGGGTTTCCATCTGGAGGGTTGTCTGTAGTAGAAGGTGTGTCAGAGACCTATTATACTGTTTCTACTCAGTGGAAATTGATGCCACTTTTTTTGAAATGTGGAGACTCAAATTTGGGTCTCCATCTAGTGGGTTGCCCGTGTAAGTCCCAGAGAGGCAGGCTTGCATTTACTTTCAGTCAACTGCCTGTCTTAGTATCCTTACATTTTTCTACCAATAGTACTCTATGAAACTGATGGTTGTGCCATCTGAGTGTGGCTGGAATAAAAAAAAACATTGGAGGTGTTGCATGAGGTGTGAGATCTCCCAGGTAAGAAGGCTTACACCGTTCCCTTAATCATCAGGTCCTCATTGAAACTTCAATTCCAAGCTGTAAATACTGGGTCAGGCAGGCCATGATACCTCATGCATGACCCATGGCTGACTGCTGCAGTGCCATTTGCAAATTTCTACTGTGGATCAATTCATGCCACTTTTCATGGTGTCTGACCCTAATTTTAGCTGCTTGGGAAGTTTTTTGTCACCTCTTAAGGTGTTGTCTATGCGTTTGGTTTTGCCTCCCATTGAATCTATTGGTTTTCGGATACGTTCGTCGAACCGTTCGCAGAACTGTTCAGTGTACGGTAGTCCATTCGGCAAATTCGAACTGAACCTTGAAAGCTTCACTCATCTCTAGAACGGTCTTCAAAAAGATTAACGCATGGTTTTAAAAAAAAAAAGGGATACAATGGCTTATTCCTAGGACAAATAATCATCTACATAGCTTGGTTCACAAACTCTAAAGTATTTTCTCTTCTATGTTAAAGGACAACTTTATATTCACTATTAATTGCAGAAGTACTCCATTTGAATAAACCTCATTTTCAGACATAATGGTGTGTGCAACCTCTGTAGACATTTCGACTACAGTCTCGTTCAAAAGTTTCATTCAGTACCGAGCCCTGTTCTGAACCAGAATACAGCAAGAACCCCTCAGCTAAGTGAAGAGAATTGACAGTCCATATTGACTTTAAGACATGAAAGTCAGTTAATCTAGAAAATTTCTTATTATGGTATCCTCAGGTGCAGTGAAAGCCATTAATAGCTAGGATTAGTGTTGAGCGACTTTTGTTTTTTTAGGGTCGAGTTTCGGTTCATGAAACCCGACTTTTCCAAAAGACGGGTCGAGCAAAATCGGCCGACTATAGGGAAAAGTCGGGGTCGTCCCGAAACACGAAACCCAATGAAGTCAATGGAGAATTAAAGTCGGCAGTGAGAGGAGGACAGGAAACACACCAACAGTGCCCATTTGAATGCCAAAAGCATAAATTCTTGTTACTGAAGCTTGTCAACCTTAATTAACTTCATAATACTAGTTACGCACTGAAAAATGGGGGTTATTTGGCTACAGTTGTGGGGGGCGGGGCTGGCTCCAGGTTTTCGTGGGCCCAGGGCCAAAGAGCACCCCTTTAACACATACCACAACTCATGATGCTCCGATACGACAGAGAAATAGCAGTATAGTACAATGAAAAATACTTCACTTCTTACATCTCATGACTGATATCCATTTTAAATTCTTCAATATCTCCAAAAACTGACAGTATATAACTCCATACAGTATTATGGCCAGCGCTTAGTGCGCTATACAGAGTAATGAGGCCCATATATTTCTCCATACGGAATCATTATTCCCATATAATGTTTCAAACTGTATATGATGAGCTCCACATAATGCTACAGTATATGTTGGTCCCAATGGATGAAGCTCCACTGTCTTATGGGCCCAAATAATGCTCCATATATAATGGGCCCCATTTCTACTGCTCTAGTGTATAATGGGCCCTGTAAATGCTGCTCCAGTGTCTGATGTCCACCTTTGGAATGCTCCAGTGTATGGTGGGCCCCATATATCATTCTCCAGAGTATAGTGCTCCCCAAAAATTGCTGTCCCAACATTGAAAACAATTACATAAGTCTCCTTGCTAGGGAATCCCAGCACTACTCTGAACTCCTTGTCGTCCCCATCTTCCATCTCACTGCACTTGGCTGTTTAGGCCCTCCCACCGGCAGAGACACTTTTGCGTACTATGCGGTGCCCTGTGCCAGTGCCATCGCCCATGAGTATGCCCCCCCACCTGCTCAAGGAACCTGCATTTTCATCTGCACCTTCCTCTTTGTCACCGTGTAAGGTGGTATAGTATGCAGGAAGGGGAACCTGAGTTTCCTCTGGGTCAGATTCTGGCTGTATAGAGTGCGAGGGGAATGTAGTGGTCTGGGTCAATGTACCAGCAGCATCATCCAGCAGTGGCTGGGCCTCAGTGCACTTGTGGCGTCCCCAAGAGTACGGTCGCCACAGTGGCATTGCCTTCCTCCTAGGGAGAGTGTTGTCAAGCTTGGGAGCAACGAAGGATCTCTCTAGCAGTGAAACCAACACACAACACATTTCCCACTCCAGGCCAGCAGGGAGACCTCTGAACCTGACTACTGAGGAGCTGCTCTCTGTGGTCGGGAGGAGGTAAGTTAGGGCACTCTGTGCAGGGAAGGGGAAGTGTGTGGACGTGAGAAGGGGAGCTGGAGGATGAGCAGAGTTAAGGCTCACTCCTAGCTGGAGCGCATGGTCCGGATTCCGGTCTCCGAGTTTGTAGGGACACTGACGTTCCTGCAGCAGAAACCGGGGGAAGTAGCAGCTATAAATGCTCTGTACCCAACTAAGGCTCAGAGGCCCCAGCATCGACATGTGCGAGGCAGAAGGAAAAGGCTACAGCTGTCTGCCATACAAGTAAAGTCTGAGGAACATCTGTTAGACAGGAGGCGTTTCAGTGAACCACGGTCCTGTGAGTGCTTCCCCCACAAGCGCGAGAAAGGAGACGTTCAGGAAGGTACATGTTGGCGGAGTGTTGGAAGGGAGCTTTCCATTCTGGTCCTGGAGGTTGGCAGAGGTCCTGACCTGGATGACACAGCACGGAGGCAGGCATTTGTGTAACCTGCAGACTGTGAGTAAAGCTTTGGAACTGCACGCTCTGGTGTCCTACAGTTATTCCAGCACCGCTACATCTGGGTACCAGCACCTACACCGCCTGTGCCTTTCCCCCATCACTACATCTACACTTCCCTGGGACTCCAGCTCCACCTGTGGGGAGCTTCACCATCTTTGCTGCACAACACCATCAGTCCCAGAGGATCTGCATGCAGCGTCGGCCTAACATCTATGTTGCCGAACACCATTATACCACGCCATTTACATGGGCGCCCAGGGCCACCGTCTGGGTCACCGCTGCTGTGACACATCCCACTGACACCGGCCTGGTACCGAGTACCCCACAGCCCTGGGAGGGCGACCCATATGCCGACTGCTGATCGGGCGGCGTTATTCCCACGAACCTCCAAACAGCGTCCCTGAAGGCAAAGTTTTTGGTTTCCGGGGGCAGTATGATTGCAAAGCTGAACCTTAAAGGAATGTCCAAAAGGGCACCACCAGGAGTGGAGCCTGTGGCTTAATTGGACTGCACCCGGGAAACCACTACCATACAAGCTACAGAAAAGATGGACAGATTGCAAGCTTTGTCGATTCTGTGTGTGGTGTGGTATGTCCGTTTGTAGTTGTGCTAGCGATTTCTCAGCTTTATTCCGTTAACGACCGAGACTCCGGCATGGCCCCACGGTACGCGTCAAGCTTACTCGAGGGATACGCGAGGCTGTGGCACGTGAGATCGAGCAATAACAGGTCTAGCATTCCAGTACATGTCCGGGGCTGCATGCACGCTACACTGAAAGGACCAGCTCTTGTCGCTTACAGGTGCAGATAACCTGCTGAACTCCGTTAGTGATGGGGATCTGGGATTCGGATTATTCCCCGCGAACGATCATTTCCCAGTAAGTTCAGGTCAACCGCAATTCCGGAGTTAGGCCTAACCGTCATTCCTGAAAAAATTACGTGTCCAAACCACAGGTGCTGTAGCTTGCTCAACAGCTCGGCAGCCGTTCTCAGGCCCAGTATGGATTCAACAACATTGTAGAAAGTTGATAAAGGGTATAGTTTCACCGGATAACATGTATATATGCAGCCTAGTTTACACCTTAAAAATATATGGCTATAGATCAGGAGGCAGACTCAGATGTTCTCAGGCCCAGTATGGATTTGACCAGATTGTACAAAGTTGAGAAAGGGTACTTTATCACTGGATAGCAGGTATATATAGCATAGTTTAAACATGTAAAATCTCCGTGTTCTCAGTATGGATTACACAGCAATCTAAAAAGTGGAAAAAAAGGAAATGCATTTGAGGCGTACACAACTATATACTTTTGGTGTTATTTTTAAATCTTCATATATATTTCTGTCTCAGTAATACAGTCCAGCCTCTCCGCAATAGGAAATGAGATGCATACAATTAGTGACATAAAGGCTATTGATTGCAGAAATCTAGGAATTATTATTCACGGGAAAAACTTCCATCACAATTCTCATAGGCGATGCTGACCCTCAATTAATTTGTGTGTTGAGACAGTGAAAACATTTTTTCGTGAATAAAGTCTTGCTGTATCGCACTTCTGTTGATTCCATCACTGTTACTCATCTCAATCCAATTTTTATCACAGGGAGCGATGTAAACATGGTGCTCACTGGCTATCATGATCTGTCACGTAACTTTGGAGTGCAAAAGACAGAAGCCACCGGCCGTAGGCGATTCTATTTGATTGGCATGAGAGGGCACATTTTGAAATGTGCGCCGGAATGTCACACGTTTGTGAGTAGGAAAACTGTGAAAGCTGATGATAAACCACCACTGCATGTAATTGTGAGTCGATGTCCATAAGAAATGAAAGCCACTGATCATCTGGAGCTAGAGCCCGGCCAGCAGGACAGGGCATAGCTATATCTTAACCATCATCTTTCAGTTCAATCAATTTGTAGTGGCAGTCCCAGAGAAGGATTTGACAGCCCAGACTACACAGCGGAGGAGCAGGGAGAGGTAAACATTGCAAATGCTGGGGCCCTGCCCAAGCAATGGGGGCACACTCGTGGGCGTCGGTACTGGCACTGGGCCCCTCAAAGTACGGCGGTGTGTCTGACGGCGGGTGTGCACCACCACTGTCAGAGACACTTGATTGCACTATGAGGGACCCTATGCCAGTGCCCGCTCCCAAGAGTCGGCCTACCCACCTGTCCAGGGCAACGGCACTCGCACGGTTTTGTGCGATAGTTGGTGACCCCGGCCATGGGGGGGGCGCCCACTTTTGGAGGTTTACAAAGTGGCATATGTAGATGTGGGTCATTCAGCTGCTGCAAAAGGCAAAATAGGTCAAGTTCGCGGAATAGGAGGAGGACCAAAGCAAGCCATTTTTCTGGCAACCTATGTGTCATTAAGGGAAGGTGGGACAAAATCCTTGGAAACCCATGCATGGTTCATTTTAATGAAGGTTAGATCATCCACATTTTGGGTTGACAGACGGGTCCTTTTTTCTATCAGGATTGATCCAGCTGCACTGAAGACTCTTTCCGAAAGCACACTTGCAGCTGGGCAAGCGAGCTCCTGTAAGGCATACTGTGCCAATTCAGGCCAGGTGTCCAGTTTAGCGGCCCAATAGTCAAAGGGGAATGACCTGTGCGGGAGAACATCGATATGGGAGGATAAGTAGTTGTTAACCATAGTTGACAACTGCTGTCTCCTGTCACTTTCCATCGATGCAGTATTACCAGTTGTGTGAGCGGTCCATGAAAAATCAGTCCACAACATTGTCATGAAACCCCTGTCTCCAATGCCACTTCTGCTGTGTGCACCACGAACACCTCTGCCAAGCTGCCCCCGTCCCGTACGGCTCGTGTGAGAACCATCACCGCTGCTGTGTGCTGGGAATGCCTCAACCAACCGGTTAACCAGAGTTGCTTGTTTAGTAGCCAATATTAGGTCAAGGTTCTCCTGTGGCATGATGTTTTGTAATTTGCCTTTATAGCATGGATCCAGGATGCTGGCCAAGCAGTAGTCATCATCGTTCATCATTTTGGCAATGCGTGGGTCCCTTTTTAGGATCTGCAAGGCATAATCTGACAAGTGGGCCAATGTTCCCGGTGTCAATGATGCACTGCGAGTTCTGGGTGGAGGAGCACTTTCTGGCAAATCCACATCCCTCCAGTCACGCACAAACCCTGTACCAGACCTTGCCACGCCAACATTTTCACTTGCCCCACGAGATGCATCCTCCTCCCCTAAGTAATCATCCCCATCATCCTCCTCCTCCTCTTCCTCCACCTCATCCAGGTGAGGTCCCTGAGCAGACAATGGCTGAATGTCATCAAGGATTCCCTCCTCCTCTTCCTCCTCATCAACATTGGCTGCAGAAGCCTGCTCCTTAAGGTGCGTCAAAGTTTGCATGAGCAGACGCATAAGTGGGATGCTCATGCTTAGGATGGCGTCGTCTGCGCTTACCAGCCATGTGCATTCCTCAAAACACTGAAGGACTTTACAGAGGTCTTTCAGCTTCGACCACTGCACACCTGTCAACTCCATGTCTGCTCTCAAAGTGCCTGGCCGTGTATCCTCCCACAAATGCATTATGGCCTGCCTCTGCTCGCACAGCCGCTCCACCATATGCAGGGTGGAGTTCCACCTTGTTGCAATGTCGATAATGAGGCGGTGGTTGGGAAGGTGGAGCAATCGCTGCAGCTTCTGCATACGAATGGAGTGTACAGGCGACCGGCGGATGTGCGCGCACAGTCTTCGCACCTTCTGGAGCAGGGCTGTTAACTCCGGATAATTATTGAGGAAGCACTGCACCACCAGGTTCAAGGTGTGAGCCAAGCAAGGTATGTGGCTGAGTTTTGAAAGGGCTATGGCTGCCACAAAATTACGGCCGTTATCACTAACTACCTTGCCTGCCTCAAGATGTACACTGCCCAGCCATGACTCAGTTTGTTGCTGAAAGTACTCGGCCAGCACCTCGGCTGTGTGTCTGTCGCCCAAACACATCATCTGCAACACAGCCTGCTGACGCTTTCCACTAGCTGCTCGATAGGGGGACACCTCGTGTGCAACAGTGGCAGCTGCAGATGGAGTGCTTGTACGACTGCGCTCTGTGGACGAGCTTTCGCTTCTGGAGGAGGAGGAGGAGGGTCGAACGCCTACAGCCAACTGTTTCCTATACCGTGGGCTAGGCAGCACTATCCCACCACCGCTGTCCCCTGTGGACCCTGCATCCACCACATTAACCCAGTGCGCAGTGATGGACACGTAACGGCCCTGGCCATGCCGACTGGACCATGCATCAGTTGTGAGGTGCACCTTTCCACTCACTGACTGCTTGAGTGCATGGACAATGCGGTCTTTCACATGATGGTGGAGGGCTGGGATGGCTTTGCGAGAGAAGAAGTGGTGACTGGGTAGGTCATAGCGTGGTACTGCATAGGCCATGAGTTCGCGGAAAGCTGCGCTTTCCACCAACCGATAGGGCATCATCTCTAATGAGATTAGTTTGGCAATGTGGGCGTTCAAACCCAGTGTACGCGGATGAGAGACTGAGTACTTTCTTGACCTACTCATTGTGTCTGGGAGGGTGAGCTGGACTTGAGAGCTGCATATGGTGGAAGTAGCGGTGGACAGGGCGGACTGAGAGAGGGTTGATGATGGTGATGGAGTTCGTGTTCTTTCTGATGGCCTAGATTCAGTCTTTCGTTGATATAACAGTGGGATTCCCTGACTGCTGTGGCCTTGCAACGACATCTCAACATTTGCTGCTGTGCTAACTGGTGGGCTTACAGTGGGGGAAACATTGTAGCATTGCTGACTACCTTCTTTGTGATCAGTTGCACATGTGGTACTTGAGGTTTGGTGTTGTGTCCACGCTTGCAAGTGCATGCTGGTTAAATGTCTAAGCATGCAACTGGTATTCAAATTTTTCAGATTTTTCCCTCGGCTAAAGGTCTTTGCGCACTTCTTACAGATAACCTTGGCCTGATCATGAGGATTTTGTTCAAAAAAGTGCCACACTGCACTCTTCCTACTTTGGCAGACATTTTGCGGCCTAGCACGCTGTGATATTTTGACCCTCTGGACAAGCTGTCCAGCAACTTTTTCGATTTTTGGAACCTGTCTTTGGAGTGCTCCGGGCCTGCCAGATAACAGCTGTTGCGATGTCGATGTCTGCTGTGGATGCTCCTCCTCCTCATCTGAGATATTGGAAGCAGCACCCTCTTCCCCCAATGGATGCCAATCTGGATCAACAACTGGGTCATCCATCACCTCCTCTTCAATGTCATGTGCACCTTCCTCTGTGTCACCGTGTATGGTGGTATAGTGTGCGGGAAAGGGCACCTGAGTCTCAACAGGGTCAGAATCTGGCTCTGTACACTACGAGGACAATGTAGTGCGCTGAGTGAATGTACCAGCAGAATCATCTATCAGTGGCTGTGCATCAGTGCACTCCATGTCAGATTCATCTTGGCCTGGGTAATTCACCATTTCACTTGATAATCCAGGCATGGTATGTGAAAACAGCTCCATGGTGTAATCAGTAGTATGGCCTGAGTCATCCTTCAATCTTGGTTGGGGTGAAGGACACAAGGAAAGGTGTGGTTCATGAACATGAGCCTCCAAAGACGACTCAGTGCTTTTATTTTTTGCAACTTCAGAAGAGGAGGCGATAGAGCTGGAGGCTGAGTCAGCAATGTAAGACAAAACTTTTTCCTGAAGCTCTGGCTTTAAAAGCGGTTTGCCAACTCCTAGAAAACTAAGCCTTCGAGGCCTTGTGGAGCCAGACGATGACGCAGGCTCAACACCTCCTGCATTTGGTCCTATTTTGCTTTTGCCACTACCATCAGATCCACCACCAACACCATCATTACCAGCTGCCAACCCCCGCCCAATTCCATGGCCTCTTCCACCAGCCTTCCTAATTTTTGGTAGAAATGTAGAAAAAATCCAACAAACTATATAGTACAAGGTGTCTATAGGACAGGGGAGATTTTGAATTTCTTCACACACTTGTGGACACTGGACACTTTTGGATTGTGTGAGGCCCACTGAATATCACAGCGCTATGTCACTGGCTCGATGTCGCAGGTGTGAAAAATGTCACTAGAGGATAACGGAGATTTTGAATTTCTGCACACACTTGTGGACACTGGACACTTTTGGATTGTGTGAGGCCCACTGAATATTACAGCGCTATGTCACAGGCTCGATGTTGCAGGTGTGAAAAATGTCACTAGAGGATAACGGAGATTTTGAATTTCTGCACACACTTGTGGACACTGGACACTTTTGGATTGTGTGAGGCCCACTTAATATCACAGCGCTATGTCACAGGCTCGATGTCGCAGGTGTGAAAAATGTCACTAGAGGATAACGGAGATTTTGAATTTCTGCACACACTTGTGGACACTGGACACTTTTGGATTGTGTGAGGCCCACTGAATATCACAGCGCTATGTCACAGGCTCGATGTCGCAGGTGTGAAAAATGTCACTAGAGGATAACGGAGATTTTGAATTTCTGCACACACTTGTGGACACTGGACACTTTTGGATTGTGTGAGGCCCACTGAATATCACAGCGCTATGTCACAGGCTCAATGTCGCAGATGTGAAAAATGTCACTAGAGGATAACAAAGATTTTGAATTTCTGCATACACTTGTGGACACTGGACACTTTTGGATTGTGTGAGGCCCACTGAATATCACAGCGCTATGTCACAGGCTCGATGTCGCAGGTGTGAAAAATGTCACTAGAGGATAACGGAGATTTTGAATTTCTGCACACACTTGTGGACACTGGACACTTCTGGATTGTGTGAGGCCCACTGAATATCACAGCACTATGTCACAGGCTCGATGTCGCAGGTGTGAAAAATGTCACTAGAGGATAACAGAGATTTTGAATTTCTGCACACACTTGTGGACACTGGACACTTTTGGATTGTGTGAGGCCCACTGAATATCACAGCACTATGTCACAGGCTTGATGTCGCAGGTGTGAAAAATGTGACTAGAGGATAACGGAGATTTTGAATTTCAGCACACACTTGTGGACACTGGACACTTTTGGATTGTGTGAGGCCCAGTGAATATCACAGCGCTATGTCACAGGCAGAAATTGGCTAGTGTATGACAAACTACAAGGTGTATATAGAATTGGGCAGAATAGGAATCTCCCTAGAGTGTAGGTCTGTAAGAATGGAACAAGTCCTCGACTTATCCTTACAGAGCGACACACAGATAGCTTCACTTTTGCCGTGATAACAGTCGTTACACGATACTGAGAGAGGAGCGTGCACGTACACGGCTTTCCGGTGTACGTAAAATTGTCAAGCTCCGTGTTTTTTAAGTATACGGACTGACACACGCTGTGTCTCTATAGTTTTGAATGTGATCAAACAGCAAATATATTTAACTGTTTCAAAACTAGACAAAACTAGAAGGTGCAGGTCTGTAAGAACGGAACGTGTCCTCGACTTATCCTTACAGAGCGACACACAGATAGCTTCACTGTTGCCGTGATAACAGCCGTTACACGGTACTGAGAGAGGAGCGTGCACGTACACGGCTGTCCGGTGTATGTAAAATTGTCAAGCTCCGTTTTTTTTTTGTATACGGACTGACACACTCTGTCTCTCTATTGTTTTGAATGTGATCAAACAGCAAATATATTTAACTGTTTGAAAACTCGACAAAACTAGAAGGTGCAGGTCTGTAAGAACAGAACATGTCCTCGACTTATCCTTACAGAGCGACACACAGATAGCTTCACTGTGGCCGTGATAACAGCCGTTACACGGTACTGAGAGAGGAGCGTGCACGTACACGGCTGTCCGGTGTACGTAAAATTGTCAAGCTCCGTGTTTTTTAAGTATACGGACTGACACACGCTGTCTCTCTATAGTTTTGAATGTGATCAAACAGCAAATATATTTAACTGTTTGAAAGCTAGACAAAACTAGAAGGTGCAGGTCTGTAAGAACGGAACATGTCCTCGACTTATCCTTACAGACTGACACACAGATAGCTTCACTGTGGCTGTGATAACAGCCGTTACATGGTACTGTGTGAGGAGTGTGCACCGCTGTATGGTGTGAAAAAATGCACGCTCAGTACCTCACCAGGACAAAAAAAAGAATTTGGGATTGCTTTTAAAAAAGCAGTTTGCAGAGCAGTGGGTAAACAGCAATGCAGCCGTCAGGAAGCCTTAGAAGGCAGCCTAACAACCAACACCGCTGATCCAGCAAAATATAGCCTCCACTTGCACTGCACACACAGTGACTGGTGTGTTGTACAGGCAAAATCGCTAGCAGCAGAAGCAGTTTTTGGTGTCTTCTTCCCTGCCTAACGCTCTCCCTACAAAATCATCAGCAGCAGCAGCTCTCCCTATTCTGAGATCAGCATGAGTAACATGGCGGTCGGCGTGCACGCCCTTTTATACCCCCTGTGACGCCCACCAAAGCAAGCCAATCACTTGCATGCCCTTCTGAAAGATGGTGGTGACCCCTGCCTATGTCATCACGTTGCCCACAGTGTCCGTGGATCCTGATTGGCTGAAAAAGAGCACAAAACAAACTTTTTAAACGCGACTTTGGCGCTTAAGTCGCCGACATCGTGGCCGACCTCATCCTAGGGTGGGGTTTCGTTTCATGAAACCAGACTTTGCGAAAAGCCGGCGACTTTTGAAATTTTTTGACCCGTTTCGCTCAACTCTAGCTAGGATGAATCTGGCCCTCATGAGGACTGTCCCAGGAAAGGAAGGCCAAGTCTTACCCCTGCTGTGGAGGATAAGTTAATCAGAGTTACCAGTCTTAAAATCCTCAAATTGACCACACCTCAGATAACAGCCCCCATAAAAGATGCACAGAAAGAAAGTAGCAGACACATCTCACAATATTGGATCATTGTAAATCTATGCTGAAGAGTGCAATTTTGATTTTTTTTTTGCTGCTAACTTCAATGTCTTTGCAAAATGAATAAAGGGTAAATAGATGGTTTCAACATGTGTGGCTTCCACCTTGAAGCAAGGAGGGGGAGGTGTGATGAAGTGGGGGCGCTTTGCGGTTGAAAATGCTGGTGATTTTCTCCAGAATCATGGCACACTTTCCTATTCCAACAGTATTCTGCAACAATATGCAATCCCATCTGGCTTTCATTTCTATGACCATCAATTGTGTTACAACAGAACAATAACCTAAAGCATACCTCAAGGCTATGTGACCAAGGAGGAAAAGGAAGGAGTGCTGTGTCAGATGACAAGGCCCCTACAACCACTCAAGCTTAACCAAGTTTAGTTAGTTTGATGTTAAATATTAATATTTCACATTTATCCAGCGTAGAGTGCAGGATAAATGTGCAATCTTTGGGAGGCAGAATGAAAAAATCAACAGCAGGTGAAGAATTGGTTTTATTTATTTTTTATACCATTCCTTGTGTGGTATAAGTGATTAGGCGACTTTATTCTTCAGGTCGGTGCGATTACAGCCGTTCCAAATTTATATTGGGCTTTTATGTTTGGTTGCCGTCACACACTTAAAGATGCTTTTTATTGAAAAAATAGTTTTTGCGTCTCCATATTTAGACAGCTATAATTTTTCCATATTTTGGCTGACAGAGTCATGTAAGGGTTTGATTTTTGCAGGACGAGTTATAGTTTTTCATTGGTACCATTTTCAGGCACATGAAATTTTTTGATCGCATTCCATTTCGATTTTTGGGAGGTAGAATGAACAAAAAAGAGCAATTCAGGAATTTTTTTTTAGGGTCTTTTTTAAACTGTTCCGAGTGTGGTAAAATTGATAAGGCAGCTTTATTCTTCGGGATACCCTATTTATATTGTTTTTTATGTTTTGGCACTTTTACATAATAGAAATTACTTAATAGAAAAAAAAATATTTTTGCATCGCTTTATTCTGAAAGCTATAGCATTTTTACTTTTCCACTGACGGAGCTTTATGGCAGATTTTTTGTGGGACAAGATGATGTTTTCAGTGGTACTATTTTTATTTACATTTGTCGTTTTGATCGCATTTTATTGCACTTTTTGTTCAGTGGTATGATGATAAAGCATTGTATTTTGCCTCGTTCACTGAAGGGGTTAACTAGTGGGACAGTTTTATAGAGTGGTTCATTCTGGACTCAGTAATTCCAAATATATGTACTTTTCTTTTTTACATAAATAAATGTATTTATTGGATTAATGTTTTTTTCTTTATTTTTTGTTCTTCATTTGGGAAAATATTTTTACATTTTTGCACTGTTTAATAATTTTTTTAAACTTTTTCACATTGTCCCAGGATGGGACATCACTGTATAGTGACAAATCGCTGATCTGATACTCTGCTATGCTTCTGCACAGCAGAGCACTAGAGCAGTGTCTGACAGGCAAGGAAGGAGTCTCTCACAAGTCACCTTTCCTGCAGGACCCTAAAGGACCCCGCAGCCATCTTTCGGCCGGTGGTTACCATGGAGACCATCAGCACAATACAATCGCATTACGCTGTGCTGATGGAAGCACACAGAGAGTTCCCTAACTGTGCGAAGCTACTCTAAGTCGCTGTCACTATTGACAGCGACATCACAGTAATAAAACTCCCGCGATCAGCGCTATCTCCAATTGTGGGCATTGTTGCAGGGTGTCAGCTCTCACATAGATATGACACCTGCACTCGATCGCGGCGGTGCTCAGCGTGAGCCCGTGCAATAGCAGCACCATACCTGTACTGCAGTTTTTGGGAATGCTGTTCACGCAGTGCCGTGCAGGTATGGCGCATGTCGGGAAGGGGTTAATAAACCTGAAACCTAAATATTTAAGAAACTAAAATGATTAAAATATTTAATCATGAAGCCTGAAAATGGCTGAAATGAGGGTATGAAACATGGCTGGTCTCTATAATGGATTTGGGTGAATAAAAAATACATTAATCTTTAAGTGTGATACTCCAGTCTTTCCATTACATTCTTTCTCCATACTACAATGATGCTGGGAACCCTACCCTGCACACAGTAAATACATTGGGTACGGAAAGTATTCAGACCCCTTTACATTTTTCACTGTTTGTTTCATTGCAGCCATTTGGCAAATTCAAAAAAGATCATTTTTTCTCCCTAATGTACACTCTGCATCCCATCTTGACTGAAAAAAACAGAAATGTAGAAATTTTTGCAAATTTACTAAAAAATGAAAACTGAAATCACATGGCCATAAGTATTCAGACCATTTGTATTGAGTAGTAGCACCCTTTTGAGCTAGTACAGCCATGATCCTTCTTGGGAATGATGCAACAAGTTTTTCACACCTGGATTTGGAGATCCTCTGCCATTCTTCCTTGCAGATCCTCTCCAGTTCCATTAGGTTGGATGGTGAACGTTGGTGGACAGCCATTTTCAGGTCTCTCCAGAGATGCTCAATTGGGTTTAGGTCAGGCCGGCTGGGCCAGTCAAGAATGGTCACAGAGTTGTTCTGAAGCCACTCCTTTTTAATTTTAGCTGTGTGCTTAGGGTCATTGTTTTGTTGGAAGGTGAACCTTTGGCCAAATCTGAGGTCCAGAGCACTCTGGAAGAGGTTTTCATCCAGGATATCGCTATACTTGGCTGCATTCATGTTTCCTTCAATTGCAACCAGTTGTCCTGTCCCTGCAGCTGAAAGACACCACCATAGCAAGATGCTGCCACCACCATGTTTCACTGTTGGGAATGTATTGGGCAGGTGATGAGCAGTGCCTGGTTTTCTCCATACATAACGCTTAGAATTATCACCAAAAAATTCTTCGTCTCATCAGACCAGAGAACCTTATTTCTCATAGTCTGGGAGTCTTTCATATGTTTTTTTGCAAACTCTATTCGGACTTTCATATGTCTTGCACTGAGGAGAGGCTTCCGTAGGGCCATTCTGCCATAAAGACCTGACTGATGGAGGGTTGCAGTGATAGTTGACTTTGTGGAACTTTCTCCCATCTCTCTACTGCATCTGTGGAGCTGAGCCACAGTGATCTTGGGGTTCTTCTTTACCTCTCTCACCAGAGCTCTTATCCCACGAGTGCTTAGTTTGGTTGGATGGCCAGATCTAGGAAGACTTCTGGTGGTCCCAAACTTCTTCAATTTAAGGATTATGAGGGCTGTAACCTTGGCCAGATCTGTGCCTTACCACAACTCTGTCTCTGAGCTCCTTGGCCATTTCCTTTGACCTCATGATTCTCATGATTCTCATTTGGTCTGACATGCACTGTGAGCTGTGAGGTCTTATATAGACAGATGTGTGCCTTTACAAATCAAGTCCTATCAGTTTAATTAAACACAGCTGGACTCCAATGAAGGAGTAGAACCATCTCAAGGAGGATCACAAGGAAATGGACAGAATGTGACTTAAATATGAGTGTCTGAGCAAAGAGTCTGAATACTAAGAGCAGTGAGGCTCTGGAATTCTCTTCCTGAGGAAGTGGTGATAGCCAACTCACTGAATGAATTTAAGAAAGGAATGGATGCTTTTCTTGTGAGTAACAGTATAGAAGGTTACGAATAACAGAATATTATAGGTAGATGGTTGACCCAGCTTAGGGGAAGGAATTTTTTTCCCTATGGAGAAAATTGGCTTCTACTCTGTGGGTTTTTTTCCTTCCCCAGGATCAACAATGCAGAACAGCTGCACTAAAAATAGGCTGAACTAGATGGACATAAGGTCTTCCTTCAGCCTTCAGCCTCGTGTCTGTGTTCCTGGACCTCGTCTATCTCTGTTTTGGTACCAAAGTCCCTGCCTTGATTCCTGCTTTGTCCTGTTCCGTCGCCCTGCCCCGGAGGTGGTATATCCGGGCCTGAATCCATGATCCTGTACCTGTTCTGTACCTGACCCGTCTAAATTCGCCCTGGCCTGGAGGCGGTGTATCCAGGCTTGAATCCTTGATCCTGTACCTATCCCGTACCTGACTATGTCTGAACTGTGTCTGCTGTTATGTTTCTGGAATCCCTCTGTGTTTGGAGCCTCACACCCAGTAAATCTGAGTCTCTTGTAACCAGTGTTCCTGCTGAGCATCTACTACCCTGTGCTCTGACCACCATGCAGTGCTAGCTCCATGCAGGCCCAGCAATCCTGCATTTCTAGCACCATCACGCTTGAGTTCCTTCCTAGGTCTGATGCCTGGAGCCTGACGACCGCAGTCTGGAACCTGATGACCGCTGCCTGGAGCCTGGAGCTTGATGACTGCAGCGGTGCCTGTATGTCGTGTTGGATGTCCGGAACCAAACGACTCCTGTCTGATGTCTGCCGGTGACTCGGTTGTCCTGTGGGTGATCCTGATGTCCTGATGACCTCGTGTGTCCTGATGTCCTGATGACCTTGTGTGTCCTGATGACCTCATGTACCCTGATTGTCCTAATGTCCTCATGTACCTTGATGTCCTGATGACCTCGTGTGTCCTGATGACCTCGTGTACCCTAATGTCTTGCCTGATGTCCGGCCTGTGTCCTGATGTCCTGATGACCTCGTATACCCTGATGTCTGGCCTGTGTCCTGATGTCCTTATGTACCCTTATGTCCTGCCTGTGTCCCAATGTCCCACCTATGTGTGCCTCAGTGATCCATTGGTGCCTTGGGGTCCACTGGGTGGTACCCTTCTGCGAGGTGTGGAATTGGGAACTTGGCATAGCCCTGTTTCATCTATGTACTGTGACTTTACTTTAGTAAACTTTATGTCTTTGATACCTGAAGTTGTGCGGTGTTATCTAGTCCTACGTGTCTTCTTTGTCCACATGCTCACCTGCCACAGAATCCTGGTCACTGCCCTTCCCTAGTTCGGGTAGGCCCGGGTCCCCCTCTGTGGTATAGAGGGTGCATATTGCATCGCCGGGGGACGCCCACCCCTCGCCATCGGTGTGGAGGCGCCTGCTGGGCTTCATCTGCAGCTGCAGTCGTGACAACTGCACTGCGCAGGCGTCGGGAAAGGTCAGAGAGGCCCAGCGCCTGCGCAATGCAGTACTTTGCTCTGCCCTCAATAGGACAGAGAAGTACGCCTGTGCAGGAGCACGATGCCGGGAGTGATGAAGCAAGCAGGAGGACAGCGTCACAAGAAGATGGGAGGCGCCAGACCCGGACCTGCAACACCCATCGGTCTGGACCGCATCGGACCACCCCCCAGGTGAGTATAATAAAGGTTATTTTTCTTATCTTGCAGGTCAGACCAGGGGCTTATTTGCAGCATTATAGAAAGCTGTAGATAAGCCCTGAAAGGCAGCGGCCGCATCTTATAGCGGCGAAAACAGGTGATAGGTGCACTTTAAAGAGCTTGAAAGGAATTGGATAAAGTCCTAGTAGACCTTAGCATGTTATACATGTTATTACAGGTGAAAACAAAAAGCAAAAAACACAAATATAACTAAAAAGTAAAAAATATACTGCAAATAATGCATAAAGGTAATGATAATAAAAAGGGTATTTAGTAAACATAATTTTGATCAAAATAATGTACAAGCCATCCCGCCACGTCACGGCAAGTGAAAAGGTTTTAAATACTAGAGTAGGGACTGTCCCACAAGGGTTGCCGTGACGTGGCGGGATGGCTTGTACATTATTTTGATCAAAATTATGTTTACTAAATACCCTTTTTATTATCATTACCTTTATGCATTATTTGCAGTATATATTTTACTTTTTAGTTATATTTGTGTTTTTTGCTTTTTGTTTTCTCTGGTTAATGGTCATGTGTTAATATGCACTTACATTGTGCATACACATTAACTTACTTTTCTCAGTTCAGATTTGTTTTTTTATTGTTTTTTATGTTATTACAGGTCAAGATGCAGCAAATCAATTAGCTAATTTGGTCTTCTTATTTCTTATATTCATGTGGAACTCCAAGTCATATGGAAGAAATACAGTATGCTATGACTGGAGAGTCAGGATAATATAAGGTGTTTTTTTTTTTTCTTTCTTCTTTTGGTATAAAGTTATAATGTACAGTATATGCATCTAACTTTACCCTGGACTTCCAGTGAAAATAATAATGGTATGTTGGATTTTTAGCTGCCATCACGTCTTGTTAAAATTGTAGTAAAATTTCATGCTTTTTCTTCTATGATTTTCCAAAATCATGGCAAAAACACTGCTGTTTTGCCTCGTTTTCTGAATATTACAGCAAAGAAACAATGTGATTTTTACTGTGATTTCACAGCATATGAACACCATTTTTAACATGTCAGGCATTGCCAGAGGTACAGTGCTGTGCAAATTAATTGGAACAAAGCATTTTTTTAAGTAAAATCGTAAGTTGGTTACCAGTCAGTGATTCAAACCAGTTTTAACTGCTTTGAACAGGCACTCACACCTGTTCAAATCAGTTAAAACTGGTTTGAATCACTGACTGGTAACCAACTTATGATTTTACTTTAAAAAATGCTTTGTCCCAATTAATTTGCACAGCACTGTATATAGCAGCTTACTATTTTCAATTCCCTATGAAAACAAACTTGCATACTTGAACATTGGATTTCTCCTATTTAGAAGCCCAAGGAAAAAAATAGAGCTCGGACTTTATAAGCACTAGCAAAACATGCATAATCACTTCTTCAGCAGCATTTCAATATTTTTGTATTGTTTGAAGTAGGCTTCAAATCTTTTTCCATCCAAAATCCTGCTGCTAGAATGTCTCATATAGGGAACTTGGTGTAGAGACTCTAGATGCTTGAGGATAATCCAGCTCTTTACATTGTAGCCACTTGGGCAGTATTTTGATCATCATGTCCAATTGTGGCGCCCCTGAGGGTTCAGTCACCACAGAGGTACTGCACCTCCTCCTGAGGTGTGGTACCCCACCATTCAGGTAAGGTGGAGACACCTAACCACACTCCAACACCTGCATCCCACACAACATAGTAGTGTAGCAAAGCACCTTTGGTGGCTCCCTGCTTGGAACATGAAGAATACTGGGAGGCGGGTGGAGCTTAGTCTGCACCAAAAGAGCGGGATTACATTAGGAAATGAGTCGGTCAGTCAGTCTGACTAAGAGTCAGAGAAAAGATCCCCTGATTGGGTTAATAGTAGGAGGTGCTGCGGCAGTCTTCAGTGACCTGAGACTGCTGGCACGGGAAAGAGACATCGAAAGCCTAATGCTCCATAAGAAAGAAAGATTTGTACGGAACGTAAGGAGAAGAGAACTAAGGATTAGGGTTAGAGCAGAGCCCTTCCTCAAGTTCTAAGCGCATGGCCGGGGTCCGGTCCCCGAGGTTGTATGGATACTAATGGTCCTGCAACAGACACCGGAGGAATAGAAGTTGTCACCACTTTATTCCCACACAAGACTTGGGGGCACAACAGCAACGAGAGTGAGCCGGGACTTGGTAGCAAGGAGTCCCCGAAGCAGACTACAGCTGTCTGCCATACAAGTAGAGTTCTAAGAACATCTGAAAGGAGGAACTCCAGTGTAACTCAGTACTGTGAGTACTTGAAATAGGCGCTAGAAGGGAGACGTTCAGAAAAGGCACATATGTTGGCGGAGTGTTGGAACGGAATACTTCATCTTGCCTGGAGGTTGACTGAACCCCTGGCCTGGAGGACACAGCATGGATGTGGGCACCTGTATGCACAACAGACTGTAAGTAAAGCTTTGGAACTACATGCCCTGGTGTCCTCTGCTTATTCCTGCACCAACCGACTCAGCACTGCTACATCTCTGTGCTTAACACTGCACCATTACGCTCTCCTGACTAGCTCTCCATCCACACTGCCCTGGGACTACAGCCCTGCCTGTGGAGGGCTATACCATCATTGCTGCACCACACCATCTGTCCCAGAGGATCTGTCTGCAGCATTGGCTTAAGATCTTCATTGCCGAACACCACAGGTGGCGTAACGAATCATTCACTTATAAACTTTAATCATCATCTCCATTACTCTACCCCTTTTACAATAGACGCCTAGGGCCACGGACCAGGTCACAGCCGCTGTGACATCTCCCATTAAAATCCACCGGGCCCGGCTCCGAGTACCCCACGGCCCTGACACAAGCAGGCGATCCATTTTTGGCGTCACGAAAAGAATGACAAGGCCCGGTGCCACCGGGTTCTGTGTGCCGAAGATTTATTGGACTTGTGATTGCTGAAAATGTGCAAAAGAACCAAATTGATAGACTGTAAAATGGACTCTCAAAATGGCGTCCGGCGCGGTGAAGAAGGGCGTGACAACATGGGTGGACCTAAGAAAAGAGCGCGAACTGTCCTGGGCCTCCCCTGCCTAAACTTCTATGCAACAGCAACATGGCCCACCCCCAGAGGTGCTCGTATACTGGCTTGGTATGGAGGAGTAGGAAGAAGGCGCCGCCCCCAGAAGGAGGAGCGAAGCCCTGAGGCGGGAAAGGAGCCCAGGAAGGAGAGAGAATGCCAGGATGCCATATTGGAAGAAGGAAGGAGGCCCGAAGAGCGCGAGGAGGTTGAGCTGAACTTCCCTGGTGCAGTAGCTGACAGCTCCGACCCTGCTTCCACGATGGACCGCCAGTAGCTGGAGGACGAGATTGCCCAGCTGACCCACCGCCTGTGGCTGAGACAAGAAGCTCTCTGGACCCTGAACCTGCAGCGCGCCCAGGAGGGGCCTACATCGACGGTACCTTTACCACAGGTATCCAACGCCGATGCACTGGTTCTCCCACAGGCAGATACAGCAAACATCTCAGATAGGAGTACTTTGGAACTCATGTTTTTTAGATGTTGCTAAATTCTTGACTCCCCCTAGTTGGCTTGTCGCTTACACAATGGTTTAATACAACATGAAATATCCTAGCTCTTTACATTTGCAAGTATTCGCAACTCCATCTCGGAGTTAAGAAATGGCTTTCATTATTTATTACTCCATTTAGAACACTAATCCGGATTTATTTTATGTGGGATAGAGCTATATATTAATACTATGTAATTATGTACACTGATAAGTATTGAATGTGGGGGTGTAAAAGAGGATGAAGTCATATAAAAATTCAATCAAAATCAGAGCTAAACCTTTTACTCACTAAGGTGCTTTTGTGGAGATCAGGCCTGGACAATAGCTTAATAAATTAACCACTTCAATAGAAAAGTAGATTCTAAATACAAACTAATCCTAATTATCTGTAAATGGTTTTTTTCCTGGCCATCAGTCTTTTTTCATGTGCAAAATCACATTCTTTTTGTACTGTACTGATTAGCAAAGTCACCTTTATGTTGCATAACAGACCTCAATGGGTATTTTTTATTGTTTTCTTTTTATTATTTCAGTTTATTCAGGTGTATAGATATCTAGGTCCCATAGAACCCCAGTACAGAGACAATGGCATGCAGAGTAATTCATGTATGTGTTCAATAGTTAGGAGTAAGGATGGCCATGCTCATTGCCTGCTGCCCAAATAATCAATTGGTTGGCAGCAGTCTCTCCCGAGCCCCCAATGCACACACTCATTCGGCTCTGTCAGTCTGTGGGGAAAGTGGAATAAGCTTCTACTGACACCTTTAGTGACTTATCATTCCGAGAAGATTAGGTATATTGACCTCTAAAGTGTCTGGATTATTAGGAACCAGTTCACATTACATGGTAATCTGTTGAAATCACGCGATTAGCCAGACATGTGTAATGTATGACCTCCTGAATCTGATAACAACCTGCAGAAATCAAATCACTGCCATCTGTTTATAAAAATATCTGTCTGCTGTACTGAATAAAATAGATTGAGCACAGAATATATTTTTCTAAGGGTTTATTCACACATAGCCAATATGCCGCAGAAAGATTCCACAGTAAACACACAAGAATCTGCCTGACAACCTGCAGAGACACGTTGGCACCAAAATATGCAGATTGTTGTTGATTTCCATGTCAAGAATAAGAGAGAAAAATGTTGAAAACAAAACAAACAAACAAAAAAAGCTATCCTCACCAATCTTTGCTGATATCCTTCTAGTCTTGGTACAACATAGCCCTCTGTGATAATGCCTTGTCCCATGTGATCACTATAGCCTGTGACTGGTAGGTCTGAAGCCTCAGTCACCCCAGCTCTATTCCCCATCCAGCACAACCTTCTCCAGCTTGAATGACAGCCTCTCTGCTGTGTGACTTCAGGCTATGGAGTCATATTTTGAGGTTTGGATGGCATGTTGCAGGATGAGTCGTTGGCGTTAGATAGCATCCTGTTTGGGTACACCTTGTCGCAGTTGGATGGCTTTTACATATTTTTTATTAAAAAAAATGTAAACTAATAATTTTTTTTTTTTTACATGTGTTACTGTTTATTTACTTACTGCAGTGTGCCTATGCATTATGTTTTTATGCTAGGTTAAATTTGTTTGTAAATGACCAGAGCGTACAAGTAATCCTGCATACTACACATGCTGGACCTGCTGAACCTTGTTTTTGGATTTGATCTTCTTGTGGTTCCTAAGTGTTTCCACTTTTCAATAATACCACTCATACTTCATTTTGGGATATTTAGGAACAAATTTCATGAACTGACTTGATTCAATGGTAATATCCTATTACAAGACCATGCTCAAATTCGGTGAGCTCTTTAGAATGACCCACTCTCTCAAAAAGATGCTTCTAAAGGAAGATTTTATGGTCGAGACCTGAATTTTAAACATGTTGCCTTTCTTTCCACTTGTTTGCCTGCTCATGTTCTCTGTAATCTAATTTTAATAACAAAATAAAACTTGAACATTTCCACCAGAACATCGACCTTGCTTTCTGGATTTTATACGCCTGCGGCAAATGAACTGAATGAAAAACCTGAGTTCACTGATTAGGAGGTGTGAGCCAATACTTCTGTCCATATAGTGTACAGTCGAGTAAGAACCCTGTTAACATCGAGTCTTTGTATAGACATGATTTGTTAATAAAAACTTATGAAATGCTTAGAACTGTACTTCAGAAACCAGAGAAATATCTGACTGAAATATCTACAAACCCAAAGAAGTGGTGACAGGTCTCTATTACACTTTTCCTCTGATTGTTCCACTCCTGGTTTTGGCTTACACATACTGATGTAAATTTCTGACCAAATACTGAACGTGTGAACGTGACTTAATGGTATACATCGGTAATGATATAGAAATTTGTGCATCTAGCAAAGATCCTGCCTTCACAGTTGCTTTGAATAAGATGAAAATTTTGAATAAAAGTTACAATTAAAAAGGGATAAATAAAGATGAGAAATGAACAAAATATGTGCATGGAGACTCAAAGTTAATGGGCCATCTGCATATGCCTAAGCAAAAATAATATTGCACAGCACATCTCACAACGAAGATGATTTCTGTGAACAAAAGAACAACATTCTGCTCTTATGCTGATAACCAAGTCAGCATTTATCTTTCAGCTATAGATAAGTAATCACTGTATCTTAAATCGTTCAAAACAATTTCACAGTTGAACAGAAAAAATGTGCAATGCTGCATTATATTCACTATGTCTCTTTCCTGTGCAGGAATTGCAGGACCTTGCAGGTATCCATGGTTACGACCATTAGAAACTAGCTGTCACTATATTAGTGGTCGTAACCATGGATACCTAAGGTCCTGCAATGCCTGCACATGAGGAGAGAGACGTAGTGAATCAGGAAAACTATACTACATTTCTAATTGGAGGTATTTGCTGATATTATTATTATTACACTTACTACATATTGGGATAAGATTTTGGAGATGTGAACAAAGAAAGACCTTGTTAACAAAGAAAGACCTCTTACCTGTTTCATGCTGTCAGCAATGGCACCACATGGAAAAGAAATGTCACAAGACCTGAGAAAGAAGGTCAACAAGGCTTTACTTATTTATCACTCAGTACAGTTTAGCAAATGTGATGCAAAAATGTAACAAAGATGGAACTTCAGTCATCTCACGGAAACATCCACGCTGATCTTGGAAGCTAACACATAAACAATAGCATCTTCTTATGAGAAGAAAATTGACATGCAAGTTTACTGCAGTTAGCTAAAAAAGTAGAAGGTCAAACCAGGGGTGAGTGTTTCTAATGACACAATATATACTGTAGTTCTGCTCACCATTATTGGCACCCCTTCATGTTTTTCATGGACTGTACAGTATATTCAGAAATTAATTGAAATGTATCAAAGTTATATCCTCAGGAATTTTTAATTGGTGGTCCAATGTTAATACAACAATAAAACATTGTTTTTCTACTTACATGTTGCAATTTCAAAGGAGAAATAGAATAAACAGCAAAAAAAGCACCCCTAAATTATACATGGTTGCACACCCTTTGGCATTGATGACAGCCTTAAAATGTTTCTTGTAGCCATCAATAGGCTTCTTACACTTCTTATCTGGTATTTTCTCTCACTCTTCCTTTGTGGTTTATTCAAACTCTTAAATGTTTGCAGGGTTTTCCCAATGACAGATTTCAGTTCATCACAAAGATTTCAATGGGACTGAGGTCAGGACTCAATCCTGGCCATTTTAAAACAGGCCATTTTTCCTTTTTCATCCATTTCTGTGTATTTTTAGATGTAAGCTTTGGGCCAATGTCTCGCTGGGGGATCCATGATCTTCTACTCAAACCACGTTTTCTTAGACTATGTGCACACGGTGCGGATTCTGCTGCGGGTCCGCAGCAGATTTATGTGCGTTGTACAGTACCATTGTTTTCAATGGTAAACTGGAAAACGCTGTGCACATGCTGCGGATTTTTCCGCGTGGATTTGCTGCGGGTTAGAATCCGCAGCATGTCAATTCTTTATGTGGTTTCCGCAGCGGTTTCACACCTTATCCATTGTGAGGTGTGAAACGGCAGGCTAATCCGCAGGTAAACCGCAGGACTTATGTCCTGCGGATTTACCTGCGGATTTCTGCAGAAAAATCCGCAGCTCTCCAAAATACGTGTGCACTTAGCCTTACACTGGGTAGGAAATTTTGCTTTAAAATCTCCTGATAATTCTCTGACTTCATGATTCCTGTGATATGGTCAAGGCCTCCAGTACCAGACACAACAATGAAACCCCACAGCATTATGGATCCTCCACCATACTTAACTGTTCGTAGAGTGTTCTTTTCCTTGTAAGTTTCATTGTGTCATCTTTAAACAAACTTTTGCTTTGCATTGCAAAAAGCTATATTTTTCTTTCATCTATACCCAGAACATTTCCACAGAAGGATTATGGTTTGTCAAGGTACTCTTTGGTAAAGATCAGTTGTTCCTTTTTATGTCTTTTCTTCAGCAATGGTCTCTTCCTTGGCCTTTGCCCATAAAGCCCTGCTTGGTTTAGTTTGAGGCATACGGTACTTGTTGAAACCATGACCCAAGACTGTTCCATGTTAGCCTTCAGGACTTTGGATGTTTGACGTGGTATCAATTTTCCTCTTTCCCGCATGCCCAGGGTGGTTCTTGACTGTTCCATGCCTGGCTAACTTCTTAATTACATTGCGCACTTTTGAAACTGGGATACCAAGGTCTTTGGAGATGGCCTTAAACCCTTTGGAAGTCCTGTGTTTGCTAATAATGGCAGTTCTCAAGTTCTGAGATAGCTCCTTTGTCTTCACCTTGTGACAAAGCAACGGGGCCTACAATATGGCTTTTTAAAACACTGAAGTCATCATTCATTGGCTAATTCATGTCACATGGACGCCGACTATTAATCACAGGTGATTTTCATTTGTGATTTACCATCAGCGAGTCAAAATGCGTTTCCATGAAAATTTAATGTAAAGGGTGTCAATACCAGTGTACAGCAAGCTATTTATCCCTCCCATTCTTTTTTGTTTAAAATTATTGTTCATCATTTGCTCTTTTGTATTTAGCACAAATGCTCTATACAAAACAACTATTTCACTTGATTCAGTTATTTCAGGAGATATTCCACATTATGTACTGGAATGGCATGCATGGGTGTCATCCATGAAGGAAGCCTCTACTAAAGAACATGCACACAAAAGCCCACCTACAATTTGTCAGAGCCCATGCTGAAAAATATGAAAACTACTGGGACTCTGTTCTCTGGAGTGATGAGACCAAAATAAATGTTTTTGGAGCTGATAGCTTCAAAATTGTATAATGTCGCAAGGTGAGGAGTACAAAGAAAAATATATGGTGCCTAAGGTGAAACATGGTGGTGACAGTGTCCTTATGTGGGGCTACATGAGTGATGCTGGGGTCACGGAGCTACATTTTGATGATGGTATCATGAATTCACAGATGTCCTGCTTTATTTTGCTAGACATGCACTTTTCTGACACTACAATGATCCAAAGCACACAGTTAAGGCCACTGTTGTATTTCTAAAGAAAAACTGGATGAAAGTGAATCAGTGGCCAAGTATATCTCCTGATCTGAACCCAATCAAAAACATGGGAAATTATGAAATTACAAGTTGAGCATCCAGGCTCTAAAAGTGGTCGTTGCTGAAGAATGGAAAAAATAGATGTTGCAATATGTCAGTAACTTGTTCTTTCCCTGCCTAGAAGACTTGGTGCTATCCTTTCAAATCATGAGTTCATACAAATCTCTACATGTAGTAGTTATTGTTGTGGGGTGTATTCATTTATGCATCAAGTGTTTTGTGTAAAACTGAAGATTTGTAACAAAAGTTATTAATCTTACTTCATGTTATGGTTTAAAAAATGTTCTATAAAATTGGGTCTTGTCAAATTTTTGGAAATTATTCTTGTGTTCAGTGAGATATTGATTAAAATCTTACTTTTCAAAGGGGTGTGCTAATTTATGCTGAGCACTGTGTCTTTGGTAATTGCATCATTTCCTTGAATATAGCGGGCAATTACTGAGTAAGTGGTTTGTATTTTGCAGAAACATGAAAACAAAACAAAATGTGTCAATCACTTGCTGGATGGGTATTGAAAAACCGACAAAAGAACCATGTCCTTCTCATGAACAGCACAAAAAGGAAGAGATACATAAAGGAACGATCAAGGAAATGGAAAAAAAATGCAATTGTCTCATAAAACAGTGTCAGATCATCGCACAATGCAAAGAAGCAGCAAACTAAATTAACAGGCATTACACAAAGCAAATTTAATCCCATCTAGTAGTAAAATACTGAAAAAAACAATGAAATATGCTTGACTCAGCACTTTCATCTGACTGCCAAAAGTGGCGGTCAATAAAAGCAATTTCATTTTAAGCAAGAATGCCACAAAACACATTTGTATCCCAGCAAAACATGACTGCTCAGCACCTTGCACTGAGCTTATTATTATTTCATTTTACAAAATCACTACTACTAAATGTTCTTTTCCATCAACATAGAAGTGGTGCCATTAGGGCCGTTGTATTGTGATATGAAAGCAGAAGTACTATCCATTCTGCTCCACTTTGTAGTTACACCTGTCATTCATAAAGATTTCTACAAACACGTCTGTCTTCTAATGACGGGAATCAGGAACACGGGTATATTCTGCGGGAGATCAGTGAAATAAATCCGATTTTATAACATTCGGAGTTCTTTTCTTCTGTTGCAGAGCTCATGATCTCCCGCATAACATCAACTAAAATGATAAAATTCTGTTGACACTAAAGGTGGCTTAGGAGTTTCCTCTATACAGTATACTGTTACTGAGTTCGGGGTACAAGTATTAAGCTCATAAACAAGACCTTACATACAGTGGGGCTAAAAAGTATTTAGTCAGTCAGCAATAGTGCAAGTTCCACCACTTAAAAAGATGAGAGGTGTCTGTAATTTACATCATAGGTAGACCTCAACTATGGGAGACAAACTGAGAAAAAAAAATCCAGAAAATCACATTGTCTGTTTTTTTTTCATTTTATTTGCATATTATGGTGGAAAATAAGTATTTGGTCAGAAACAAGCAATCAAGATTTCTGGCTCTCACAGACCTGTAACTTCTTCTTTAAGAGTCTCCTCTTTCCTCCACTCATTACCTGTAGTAATGGCACCTGTTTAAACTTGTTATCAGTATAAAAAGACACCTGTGCACACCCTCAAACAGTCTGACTCCAAACTCCACTATGGTGAAGACCAAAGAGCTGTCAAAGGACACCAGAAACAAAATTGTAGCCCTGCACCAGGCTGGGAAGACGGAATCTGCAATAGCCAACCAGCTTGGAGTGAAGAAATCAACTGTGGGAGCAATAATTAGAAAATGGAAGACATACAAGACCACTGATAATCTCCCTCGATCTAGTGCTCCACGCAAAATCCCACCCCGTGGGGTCAGAATGATCACAAGAACGGTGAGCAAAAATCCCAGAACCACGCGGGGGGACCTAGTGAATGAACTGCAGAGAGCTGGGACCAATGTAACAAGGCCTACCATAAGTAAGACACTATGCCACCATGGACTCAGATCCTGCAGTGCCAGACGTGTCCCACTGCTTAAGCCTGTACATGTCCGGGCCCGTCTGAAGTTTGCTAGAGAGCATTTGGATGATCCAGAGGAGTTTTGGGAGAATGTCCTATGGTCTGATGAAACCAAACTGGAACTGTTTGGTAGAAACACAACTTGTCGTGTTTGGAGGAAAAAGAATACTGAGTTGCATCCATCAAACACCATACCTACTGTAAAGCATGGTGGTGGAAACATCATGCTTTGGGGCTGTTTCTCTGCAAAGGGGCCAGGACAACTGATCCGGGTACATGAAAGAATGAATGGGGCCATGTATCGTGAGATTTTGAGTGCAAACCTCCTTCCATCAGCAAGGGCATTGAAGATGAAACGTGGCTGGGTCTTTCAACATGACAATGATCCAAAGCACACCGCCAGGGCAACGAAGGAGTGGCTTCGTAAGAAGCATTTCAAGGTCCTGGAGTGGCCTAGCCAGTCTCCAGATCTCAACCCTATAGAAAACCTTTGGAGGGAGTTGAAAGTCTGTGTTGCCAAGCGAAAAGCCAAAAACATCACTGCTCTAGAGGAGATCTGCATGGAGGAATGGGCCAACATACCAACAACAGTGTGTGGCAACCTTGTGAAGACTTACAGAAAACGTTTGACCTCTGTCATTGCCAACAAAGGATATATCACAAAGTATAGAGATGAAATTTTGTTTCTGACCAAATACTTATTTTCCACCATAATATGCAAATAAAATGGAAAAAAACAGACAATGTGATTTTCTGGATTTTTTTTTCTCAGTTTGTCTCCCATAGTTGAGGTCTACCTATGATGTAAATTACAGACGCCTCTCATCTTTTTAAGTGGTGGAACTTGCACTATTGCTGACTGACTAAATACTTTTTTGCCCCACTGTAATAACTGTACTCCACAGAAGTTAACAATGCTGGAACTTGCCTTCCAACTTGCCTGTATACAGTTTGCTCAAAAGTAGACATACACCGGCAGAATTTTTGCTTTCTTGGATTTTTTTCAGAGAATATGAATGATAACATCAAAACTTTTTCTCCACTCATGGTTAGTAACTGGGTGAAGCCATTTATTGTCAAACTACTGTGTTTTCGCTTTTTAAATCATATTGATAAGCCAAAACATCCAAATGACCCTGATCAAAAGTTCACATACCCTGGTAATTTTGTCCTGATAACATGCACAGAAGTTGGAACAAATGGGATTGAATGGCTACTAAAGGTAACATCCTCACCTGTGACCTGTTTGCTTGTAATCACTGTGTGTGCATAAAAGCTGAGTGATTTTCTGGGATTGTTCTGTCCAGCCATATAATTGCTGTCTAGAAAGTTTAGACATATTTTTATGTCACCATTTTTACAGACATTGTATATTTTGTGTGTATTAATCCTTCCTATATTTTATATTGTAAGGTAACAGCACCATCTGCTGGAGGTTTCATTCTGCCTTCAGGCACGCTGACAAGATGTGCAATCCAGCATACAGTATAAACCACAGCTCTGTCTTCCAAAATAAGCAGACTGTTCTCTGTAGTCTAACTTGTTTATTTGTGAAGAGTATAGAACATGCGCGGTAAAACTGTAAAGAATACAATGACATACATAAGTATTGGGCAGATGATGATACAGTTAACACAGATACAGGAAGCATTTAGTGTGATGCAATCTACATGGAAAAAACACAGGTGTCCAATTACTTCTACTGAATGCAGCTAATAAACTCTCTGCACACACACTGCATTGTAAGAAAGATTAAGCTTACCAGATATGCTATTTACCCGGATAACGAATTCAAGTTGGAGAATTAAGATGGAGGACAGGTAAACACATGCATCCTATGATTTACACAGAAGCAAAATGGCCCTTCTTCATCCCAGAATACATTGCTTCCTTCCCAGAAAGCACTG